>NW_027460291.1:1919500-2231000 GCF_050947875.1 Dermacentor variabilis | reverse complement strand
CCAAGGTAGGCAAGAAGCAGGCTGGAGACAAGGCAGTGGGGGAATATGGCATAGGCACTAGGAATAGCAGGGGAGAGTTATTAGTAGAGTTTGCGGAACAGAATAATATGCGGATAATGAATACCTTCTTCTGCAAGCGCGATAGCCGAAAGTGGACGTGGAGGAGCCCGAACGGTGAGACTAGAAATGGAATATACTTCATACTCTGCGCTAACCCTGGTATCATACAAGATGTGGACGTGCTCAGCAAGGTGCGGTGCAGTGACCAAAGGATAGTAAGAACTCGAATTAGCCTAGACCTGAGGAGGGAACGGAAAAAACTTGTACATAAGAAACCGATAAATGAGTTAGCGGTAAGAGGGAAAATACACGAATTCCAGATCAAGCTACAGAACAGGTATTCGGCTTTAACTCAGAAAGAAGACCTTAGTGTTGAAGCAATGCACGACAGTCTTGTGGGCATCATTAAGGAGTGTGCAATAGAAGTAGGTGGTAACTCCGTTAGACAGGATACCAGTAAGCTATCGCAGGAGACGAAAGACCTGATCAAGAAACGCCAACGTATGAAAGCCTCTAACCCTACAGATAGAATATAACTGGCAGAACTTTCGAAGTTAAGAAGCGTAAGACAGCTGACATAAGGAAGTATAATATGGATAGAATTGAACATGTCCTCAGGAATGGAGGAAGCCTAAAAGCGGCGAAGAAGAAACTAGGAATTGGCAAAAATCAGATGTATGCGTTAAGAAACAAAGCCGGCAATATCATTATTAATATGGATGGGATAGTTCAAGTGGCTGAGGAGTCCTATAGAGATTTATACAGTACCAGTGACACCCACGACGATAATGGAAGAGAGAATAGTCTAGAGGAATTCGAAATCCCACAGGTAACGCCGTAAGAAGTAAAGAAAGGCTTGGGAGCTATGCAAAGGGGGAAGGCAGCTGGGGAGGATCAGGTAACAGCAGATTTGTTGAAGGATTGTGGGCAGATTGTTCTAGAGAAACTGGCCAACCTGTATACGCAATGCCTCATGACTTCGAGCGTACCGGAATCTTGGAAAAACGCTAACATAATACTAATCCATAAGAAAGGGGACGCCAAAGACTTGAAAAACTATAGACCGATCAGATTACTGTCCGTTGCCGACGAAGTATTTACTAAGATAATTGCAAATAGAATCAGGAACACCTTAGACTTCCGTTAACCAAAGGACCAGGCAGGATTCCGTAAAGGCTACTCAACAATAGACCATATTCACACTATCAATCAGGTGATAGAAAAATGTGGGGAATATAACGAACCTTTATACATAGCTTTCATTGATTACTAGAAAGCGTTTGATTCAGTCGAAACCTCAGCAGTCATGGAGGCGTTGCGGAATCAGGGTGCAGACGAGCCGTATGTAAAAATACTGAAAGATATGCATAGCGGCTCCACAGCCACCGTATTCCTCCATAAAGAAAGCAACAAAATCCCTATAATGAAAGCCGTCAGGCAGGGAGATACGATCTCTAAAACGCTATTCACAGCTTGTTTACAGGAGGTATTCAGAGACCTGGATTGGGAAGAATTGGGGATAAGAGTTAGTGGAGAATACCTTAGTAACTGGCGATTCGCTAATGATATTGCCTTGCTTAATAACTCAGGGGACCAACTGCAATGCATGCTCACTGACCTGGAGAGGCAAAGCCGAAGGGTGGGTCTAAAATTAATCTGCAGAAAACTACAGTAATGTTTAGCAGCCTCGGAAGAGAACAGCAGTTTCCGATAGGTAGCGACGCACTGGAAGTGGTAAAGGAATACATCTACTTACGACAGGTAGTGACTGCTGATCCAGATCATGAGACTGAAATAATCAGAAGAGTAAGAATGGGCTGGGGTGCGTTTGGCAGGCATTCTCAGATCATGAACAGCAGATTGCCATTATCCCTCAAGAGACACGTTTGTAACAGCTTTGTCTTACCAGTACTCGACCCGCCGCGGTTGCTTAGTGGCTATGGTGTTCGGCTGCTGAGCACGAGGTTCGGCTGCTGAGCACGAATCCCGGCCATTGCGGCCGCATTTCGATGGGGGCGAAATGCGAAAACACCCGTGTGCTTAGATTTAGGTGCACGTTAAAGAACCCCAGGTGGTCAAAATTTCCGGAGTCCTCCACTACGGCGTGCCTCATAATCAGAAAGTGGTTTTGGCACGTTAAACCCCAAATATTATATTATTATTTTATGTTACCAGTACTCACGTACGGGGTAGAAACCTGGAGGCTTACGAAAAGGGTTCTACTTAAATTGAGGACGACGCAACGAGCTTTGGAAAGAAGAATGATAGGTGTAACGTTAAGGGATAAGAAAAGAGCAGATTGGGTAAGGGAACAAACGCGAGTTAATGATATCTTAGTTGAAATCAAGAAAAAGAAATGGGCGTGGGGAGGGCACGTAATGAGGAGAGAAGATAACCGATGGCGATTAAGAGTTACGGAATGGATTGGAAAGGAAGGGAAGCGTAGCAGTGGGCGGCAGAAAGTTAGGTGGGCGGATGTGATTAAGAAGTTTGTAGGGACAACATGGCCACAATTAGTACATGACGGGGTAGTTGGAGAAATATGGGAGAGGCCTTTGCCCTGTGGTGGGCGTAACCAAGATGATGATGATGTTGAGATGATGATTTGCTAGCTTGTGTTTGTGATGAGGGTCGCAAGGGCAATCTGTGTTTTTCAGTTTTCTTTTAAGTTTCTTCAAACGATTTCGGCGTTATTTTCCACGATGGACTCCTCTGCTGCGATGGGTCTTTGGCTCCTTGGTGGGCTTACTCAATGCCATGGGATTTGTGCTAAGGCATGAGCTCTTTCCTTACTCCCTGTCCACCTGTGCTGCCACCTATAAGGAAAATTTTCTAGATTACGGAATTTTAAGACTTATTCAAGGAGATACTGGGATCTGCGCACGGTGGTTACTTAGAGGCTCTGGTGTTGCGCTGCACAGAACGAGGTCGCAGGATGAAATCTTATCTTTGTTATCTATAGCCAAAGATAAATGTGATATGAACAAGTTCAATAATGTTTCAAATATAGAAAAAAAATGTTTTCAGACTTTTATGCTCTCGGAAGATGATTATGGTGCGAGCAGATGTTGATTTTCTTGTGCTTTTGCCGCGTGAATTGTCCGAATTATAAGAAAAGATTTGAAAGGGTCTAGAAAACAGGTTTACTTAAATCATTCCACCGTACCTATATAATCCGGTGCGACTTGAGGACTATAGGGAAGTTACATTACTAGAACTGGACGACGTCACTCGCTATCTGCCTTCTTCTGCGCCAGGTCATGATGGAGTTATCGCAGCCGTGATAAATGTTATGTATAAATTGTCCCTGCATAACCTTCTGTATATGGTCAATAACTCTTTAAAATATGCCTGGATATTTTCTATATGAAAATTTGCTGAAGTAATTACTGTGCTTAATAAAAAAGAAGTTAGATAAGATTTAGATAATATTAGACCAACTTCTATTACATCCAATGTCGCTATATTTTTTGAAATAACCTTTAATTGCAAAATGACGACCTCGATTTCTGACGATTCCCCATATATCCCCAGTCAAAGAGGCTTTAGATCTCGGTGCTGGATATTATGCGCGCACGTTGAGTTGAAAATTCCCATACAACTTGCTCGGCACCGAAGAGAATATTCTGCATTAGTGAATACGTCTAAATAAAGCTTATGATTCAGTTGAGCGCGGCATACCAATAAAGCAACTGGAAAAATAACAGGTTTCCGAGGTACACTACGGCTTTTGTCTCAAAACTTTAAGAGAAGCATTCTATTGTTTTCAAAGCAGATGCTCATCGTGCAGTGTCAAGCAGAAACAAGGGTCATTGCTACCTCCTCTTTTATTTAATATATCTTTAAGCTCCATTCCTTTCCTCCAAGACATTCATGCATAGGTTTATACGGATGACATCGCGTTTTGTTTCTCATGGAATAATAATCTACATTTCCAATATGAGTCGTTATACAGTTACTTATGTGTTCTCGAAATATACATAGACTCCTCAATGTCAGTGGACTTCTCTTTCCTGTTTCACATTTCACTGAGGCACCCTGAATAGTTCATTCCCCAAGTGTGCTCTTTTAAATACTTAGGAATCACGTACTATGGGGTGTTAAATTGGTGAAGTCACGTTGAACAAGTCGCGCCTGAGGCAACAAGAACCATGGGTCAGTTACATAAGGTCAGAAACGAATGATATGGGCTGCGCGAACAGACAGACATTAATTATGATATATAAAATCTATGTACGGGACATGATAAAATTTGGGTGCGTCTTGTTTTCTGCCAGCCAAGCTTATAAAATTCAGATGCTATTAGGAAGGGAAGGTCGGCGCTTCTGCCGTGTATGCGGATTTTCGATTTTGCTGGAATAAACAGGGGTGTCTTTCTTAGAAATTGGAAGTGAAGAACACCAGATTACGCTGTCAAATCCTGCTATTGGATTATAGAGCTGGTCTGATCATGGTCCCCCCCCCCATGAAATAACTGTAATGAAATTGAATCAATAGATTACTTCTTATTTATCCTGGCGACGATATTCAAACCAGAAAAAGAGATTATTAGAATCTTCCTTCTGCAAGAGTGGATTAGGGTTAAATGCTCGGGTAATATTATCATTGGCGGCCTCCACACTAGGCTGTAGTCACACTGATGTTTGTTCCGCAGCGTTCGATTTCTTAGTTGTAGCAAAGGGTCTATCCTGATAATTTTTGTAGTTTTATTCTACTTGTCCGATCACTATTCATTTCGCTGAGCATATTTTGTCAAATATTTTAGTAACGTTGTCTTTATTCTCGCCTTGCTTTTTAGCTGTTTTCTTTTTATTTTTCTTAGGTTATTCTGGTTCCTCAGTCGCACACTTTTTTAGTTTCTGCGTAATTTTCTTTTACTTTCAATGGACGTTTTTGCCTGTCTTAAGCTACCTGCTACCATCCGATTCTTGGCCTATTTCTCTGAGTGGGTACGTGCCGGAAAAGAGAAACACCATCATCCCAATTATCATCATTGTCAGACGCCTCGCTTCCTTTGCTAGAAGCTTCTAATGGGAGTAGACATTCCCGTGAACCGAGTTTTGGGCTGTTTTCTGCGTTTGTACTTATCACCTCGCCACGGCTTACCAAATGATGCATTGAAATCATCAAATTTGATGTAACGCAAGTATGCTCGTTGGTGTGGCTGGCCACGTTCGCAGCTAAGATAGCAGACCTTGTGTGCATTAATGGTGAGGCGAATCCCGCGAGACTTTAATGGCGAAGCGGCGACAAATGTCTCGATTACGATACTGATGCAACAAAAACTCGGTATTGCCAACGGCACATATACATTTCGCGCCATGCTGACCTGCCGTTTAATTGTTATAGGAACACGGTTAACGTCAAAAAATGAAGCCTGTATCAAACTTGCGAATTGAACATCGCCTGCCTTTTAACATGATAATGACGGCAGCCCACGTGACATACGTATCGCACAAAGTTCGGTACGCACGTGTAAACGGACATTAGGAAGAGCTTGGGTAACGTATAATCATCCTGTCTGCGTCAGGGAACTAACATAATGTGAACGGTTTCATAGATCATAATGTGCCTCATTACCTCACCAAGAGTTGCAACACACACACACACACACACACACACACACACACACACACACATATATATATATATATATATATATATATATATATATATATATATATATATATATATATATATATATATTGTCAGGTGGTAGTGACGGTGAAGACGGCAGCAAAACTTTGAACAACGAAACTAGCGTTTTATTGGGCGCACTTGTGCCCTCAAAAGCAGGCTACACTCAAAGAACGATGGCGGCGAATACACCCGGCGATCGTGATCAGCGGGTCAAGATCGTCGATTTTTATACAGCAGTCGTCGAACGTTCCAGACTAATCGCTGGGACCCGCGTATATTCCACAAAATTCTACGCCATTCGCGTCACGCGATGAAATCAGATAACGCAAGGTTCGGCGACAGCAGACAGCGGATAGAAGCATCTATAACGTTCCAGAAACTTCCGATACATGCAGGCGCGTCCTGCGCTGTGCAATAACATTTGTTAGGCGGTGAAACGTGTCGCCCGATAAAGGCAAGTACACGTGTCAATACCCCCCTCTTAAAAAAGCATCGACCCGATGCTGCAAACGAAAGTAATAAAGAAAATTACCCGTAGCAAAGAAACAAGAAAACAAGGAGGTTCATCAGCGTGCGTAAAAGACGCACCACGTGGACAACTTCGGGTCGTGCGCGGCGCCGCTGTGAATGCGAAATGCCGTCTGGCACGACCTCATAATCAAGTGCGCCAATACGTCGAGTGACCTTGTAGGGTGAGAAGTAGCGTCGCAATAGTTTCTCACTCAGTCCTTGTCGGCGTATCGGGGTTCAAACCCAAACACGGTCACCGGCCGCCTAGTACTCTTTCTTTCTTTCTTTCTTTATTGATTTATTTAAGACAATGAACAGATTGTCTTAGGGGACACGGCTAAAGGCAAACATTTGCCTGACTAGGCCGTGCCACCCGTACATTGGCAGCAACATGGCAGTGGCAGGCTTTCAGGAGGTCACACATGAAATTATAGTACACATTTTCAACACTTGAGTACACAATTCGCGTAAGAAGAAAGAAAAAATGTTAAAGTTTATACAGTTTTCTAAAAAATTGAAGCACAACAACAACAGGAAAAGAGAAGCATGTACGAAATTTTTCATACCTGTAGCTGAAAGGTTAAAGTTTACACAGTTTTCTAAAAACAACAAGAAGCGTGTACAAAATTTTCTATACCTGAAGTTGAACATTTCTATTAGTCTTCGGATAGTAACAATTCTTTTACCGTTTTCTTAAAGTTTTGCTTTGAAATTCCAGAATTTAGCAGGTTCAATGCCAAGGGGTAGTCGTTTAGAAGGCTAGGAAGTTGAACTGCTAGTTTTTGATCTCCGTATTTTGTTCTGCAACGTGGTTTTCCTATCAGAGTTTTTCTGAGGTTATAGCTTGTCGTTTTGCCATGGTATTTACTTTGGAAGGAACATTTGTCTTCCCAGAATTGCCGTGAAATTTCGAGGAATAATTTGTAAGTGTGAAGTTTTGATACTGTTAATATTTTATATTTGTTATAATACGGTTTAGTGGTATCAGTACGTTCTAAGTTACCTATCGCGCGCAGTGCGCGGTTTTGGAGTGTTTGAATTGATTTTAATTTAGTTTGTATAGTGGTTGACCAAACTAGAAAACAATCAGTTAATCGAGAATGTATAAGCGCGTTGTAAATATTGCGCTTCACATTTATCGGTAGCAAATAGCGCAACCTATTTAGCACACCGACAGCACGAGCAATAATTTTTCTAAGAACATCTACGTGCGGTGACCAGGACATATTTTCATGGAATGTAATTCCTAAAAATCTGGCTGTTGGTGCCTGTTCGAGGTTGACCTTCTGAAATTGGAGTGTTAGCTGAGGGTGGATTATTGTTCCTTTTGATTTAAACACTAGATACTTAGTTTTAGTTATGTTTAATTGGAGTTTATTCGCGTTTAGCCACAAGCTTAGTTGCTGTTGCTTAGTTGCTTAGTTGCTTAGTTGCACAAGCTTAGTACTCGAAGTAGCGTCGTCGGAGTGTCGGCTGTCGGTACGCTGCTGGTTCTTGATCCGTAGGCGGCCGAGCTTCGTGCTTCTTCGGCGCGCTAGAGATACGTGGCGACATCAAGATACCCTTCGGCAGTGACGTGCGGCAGCATGGTGCCGAGCGTCGTCGTCGGGTTCCTACAGTAAAGCAGCATAAACGGCGTGATCTCTGTTGTTTTTTGCACCGCCGTGTTGTAAGCGAAAGGTACGCACGGCGGGACAGCATCCCAGGTCTTGTGTTCGACGTCGACGTACATTGCTATCGTGTCAGCGAGGGTTTTATTCAGGCGCTCCGTAAGACCATTCGTCTGTGGGTGGTAGGCAGTTGTTCTCCTGTGCCTTGGCTGATTCGATTGTATCAGAAAAACTTTAAAAGTCCTGCAGGACGCACTTCAGCGCGCAGTGGGTGTCTCCCACGCAGGGACCGACAAGGAGTACCTGGCGGCCGCTGCGCGAGCCTGCTGGACGACCCATTGCTGGTGTTGTAGGAGCGGGCTTCGTGTGGTCTTCTCCCACTTACTATTCTCCCACTCCCACGTACGATACGTCGGTGTGGTGATCGGGAGCCCAAGGGCCCGCTTCACTACCTTTCGGATGAATGTATTGAGCTTGTCACGCTCCGATTGTTTCCACTTGTGCATTGCTGTGACGTATGTGAAGGGACATAGGACGAACGCGTGTACGAGAGGCAGCAGATTGTCTTCTTGGAGGCCGTCGTGATGGTTGGCCACTCTGCGTACAAGTCGTATTGGATTGTCCGTCTTTGTCGTCAGCTTGTGGACCGTTTGGATGTTTGATCCGCGATTCTCGATAATCATTCCCAGTACTCGGATGGAGTCGACCCTGGAGATTGGGTGACCGTCTCGGGTGCGGACGGTGACGGTGCGCTTGGTCGGTAGTTTCCATCCCTTAGGCCTCTTGCCTTGTCGTTTTGGGCAGTACAACAGCAGCTCCGATTTGGTCGAGGAGCACTTGAGGCCCGTGTGATCGAGGTAGGACTCGGTGGTTTCGACTGTCTCCTGCAGAGCGGATTCGATAAAGCCGTCGGACCCCGCCGAGCGCCAGATGGTGATGTCGTCCGCCTATACCGTATGGTTGAGGCCTTGTATCTTGGGAAGGCGTTCGGATAGCCCAATCATCACCAGGTTGAAAAGTGTCGGCGAGAGTACGGAGCCCTGGGGGTTGCCACGCTCTCCGAGTTCGACTTCTTTCGACGTGAGGTCTCCGGCACGGAGCACGGCGTTGCGACGAGTTAGGAAGGAGTGGACGAACTCGTAGAACCGGCGCCCGAGCCCTAGGTCCGCGATCGCCTTAAGTATTTCCAAGTGCTCGATGTTGTCGAAAGCCTTCTCCAGGTCGAGGCCGAGTATGGCACGGATACCCCAAGTGGCCTCCGCGTCTGTGATCTGGTGTTTCAGGAGAAGCATCGTATCCTGCGTCGAGAGCCCGGGTCGGCAGCCGATCATGTGGTGTGTGAAGAAGTCCTGGTCTTCGAGATAGCGGCCGATTCTTTGGAGTACTAGAAGAGTTTACTGTTGGGGGCTAGTTGCTCGTCCATATTTGCAGTAGTGGCTTAGCGCGAATAAAACCACAGAAACAAGAGAGACGGACGACATGCTCGGCCACCTTACGCACGCACGACGTGAGCGAGATGGGGCGAAGGTTATCGACGCCAAGTGCCTTGCCCGGTTTCGGAATGAGGATCGTCTGGGCGTGTTTCCAGGTGTCAGGTAGCTCGCCCCTTCCCCACACGTCATTGATGGTGCCCGTGAGGTACACTTGAGGGGTCGTCTAAGTTTCGCAGGAGCTTGTTGCTTATGCCATCGGGGTCCGGGGCGGAACGGCCATTCAGTTTGTGGAGAGCCCGGCGTGCCTCTTCGACGGAAAATTCGGCGTCGAGGAGGGCGTTGTCGATACCTGTATAATAGGGATGTAGGGTCGGCGGGCCTGTGGGTAGCGGCAAGTACTTATGCACAAGGGTCTTGACGACGTCATCCGGCGAAGCGGTGCCTTTGGCCTGGTGAAGGACTTTGTTGAGCGAGTGGCGCTGGTTCGTGCGGGTGTTGGTGTCGTCTAGCGGGCGTTTGAGGAGGTTCCACGTCTTCCTGTTGCGGACCTGTCCGTCAACCGAATTAGACACCTCGTCCCATTGCTGTTTGGATAGGGTGCTGCAGTGTTCCATTATGGTCTTGTTTAGTTCTGCAATGCGTTTGCGGAGCCTGCGGTTGAGACGCTGGCTCCTCCATCGTGACAGTAGAGACTGTTTGGCCTCGAGCAAGTGGGCGAGGCGGCTGTCCATCTTCTCGGTTGGCATATCCGTGCTGAATGTTTTCGTGGCCTTACCAACGTCGGCCTTGAACTCAGCCGTCCACGCCTCGAGGTTTGGGGCAGTGTGCGGAGGGAGCCGTGAGGCGCGAGTCTCGCGAAAGAGATCCCAGTCGACCCACGTGTACTACTTGGGCTTCCTGACTATGCTGGGTCAGGATGAGATGGTCGCTGCCAGATCCTCCGCAAACGAAGCAGAGATCTGGGTTGCTGTCTCTGTGCGTGGACGTGCCGATGAGGGTAGGGAACGTCTTGTCTGTAACTAGCGCGAGATCCAACTTGGTCGCATGCTGCCAGAGCGCGGTGCCCTTGGCGGTGTCATATACGTAACCCCAGGTGCGATGCGCAGCGTTAAAGTCGCCAGCTATCACGAGCGGGTTTGGGCCTGCGAGACGGATGGCTCCCTGTTATAGGCGTCGGAAGCGTTGACTATTTTGTCCGGGGCTTCTGTATATGTTGATAACGTACACACGTTGTCGGGACGCGTCGCTCGGGAGAATCTTCGTCATGACCTTGTCCAACTCGGACGTGCCGAGGTCATGCGCGAGGCCGGTGAGCTTTTTAGAGACCAGCGTGGCGGTACCACGTCCTCCCGCGAGGCTGGTAGCCACTGGTAAGCGGTGAACATGGCGGTGTGTGTTAGAGTTTCTTGCAGTAGGATTACGTGGGGCTTGGCGTGGTGGCTGCGTAGATATTGCTGCAGGGAGGCTTTCCGCGCAGTGAAACTCCTGCAGTTCCATTGCCAGATGTGGAACGCTTCATCTCGCCTGGTCATCTCGATGCTTTTGGGGCGTCAGGCCCGGGAGCCTGATGGTTGGAAGGGGGCCGCGTGTGCGGGTGGATTGACCGTGGGGTGTTGTGGCGAGACCCGCTTACCAGCAGCAATGGCGGGGGCTACGGCATTTTCGAGATAATGTTCGACTGTCCCAAACCGATTACCGTGGGCCGTGAGGGTGGTGGCTCTCTTTAATTGCCGACAGTGCACTTTTAATCTCCTCTAACTCGGGCATCAGTTCTGGCAGTGCGCGAGCGACGACGCGTTTCTTCGGAGCGCTCTCGCCGTCGGCGCTGCCAGCACTAGCAGGTTGCAGCGGTGGTGAAGGGGCTACTGCCTTGGCGCCGTTCTCGGCGGCGGGCATAATGGCTGTGCGCGCGCTCTTGTCGTTTTGTAGTTCAGCAATCGCGGCCGTAAGCCTGAGGATTGTTGCTTTCGCGTTTTCGCGTTTGAGTAACGCTATCTCGGATGTGTTAGTGTCTGTAATGTGCTCCGGGGGTGAACCCGACCCTACCTGTGATGTGGTGTCGTTTCTTCTTGCCCGGTTGGCGTCCGTCCAGCTGAGGGTGCTGCGTGTCCTGTTACTCGTTGGTGGTGCCGGCGAGATTCAAAATCGTTTAGAGGAGGGCCCGTAGCGGGATCGAGAACGGGAGCCAGAACGGGAGCCGTAACGGGACCCAGGCCCGGACTTGGTGCGAGAAACAGAGTGGTCCCGAGATGCGCCGCGCGGCGCACTACGGGAGCAGGCCCGGGGTCGGCTCCGGGATGTCGATGGCCGCCTGGAGCCGCTCCGGGATCGGCCCCTGGATCTGGACTGGGATCGATTGTTCTCAGCGGCCCTGGCACCTCCAGGTTAGTCGTCGTCGGTGGTAGCGATGACGGACTTGGGCATTGCAGTACAGTCGTCGCCTTTCCTCGTCGAGCGTGTTCTCTCCCATCACCGTTGTCGCACCACGTATGGAATGTGTAGCGTTCCTTGCAGGCTTTGTCGGCGGTGAGATGGGGGCCACCGCATAGCTTACATTTGGGTTCACAGTGGTGCTCCCGAGTGGGGTTTGGGGCAACACAGCCTCGGAACATAACGTCCCCGGGGTTTGGGAACACGTCCGCATCGGGGTCGCGTTGACCGCAGGCGTAACCTATATCGACTTGCCTGCGGTAGAGCGTCCAGTGCATGGGAACCGACCCGTAGCGCACGAAATTGGGCACTTGATGGCCGTCGAATGCCACGATTACTGCGGTGGTATTGCCTATGCACTTGGCGGCCAATGCCAGTGGACTTCTGTCATTGACAATTTTCTGGTCGATGTCCGTTGGCCCGTTTTGCACAGGGACCCCGCGGATGATGATGATGATGATGTGTGGTGTTTTGTGGCGCAAGGGCCAGGTTTGGGCAAAGAGCGCCATGACAAGTGGTAATGTTGACGATGTATTATGGAAGATGTGACTTGGCTCTAAAGTGGCCTAAAAATAGTCGCTGTAAAGTGCGTAAAATCTACTTCCTATAAAATTATGGCGATGACAAATGACGAATACTATGAACATTAAAATCCATAGTAGAAGAATGATACATCGTTTAAAATATGCGAGATGTTAAATTGCTTACAGCACTACTGCCTCGCCAGAGCCTTTGAACCACAAGGGCCTAGAGGCATGTGCTATTCAAAATGATTATCACAGCGGCATCCTCTGAAGAGAGGAAGCGCTACGAACGTGTGGGGCTAATAACATGCAATACAACATCTTTCAAAAAACCTAGGATTGCGTTGGTGTCAAAGAGTGGTTCTGGACCTAGTAACATAACAGGATGTGTGCTGCGGGCACGCTAAGAGAAAACGTTCTTTCTTTCAGATTCGGCTTCCCGACACTCCAGTAGGACGTGGAGGACGGTCAGCCTCTCCCCGCATCTACCACAGGTTGGAGGCTCGTTTCCCGTGAGTAAAAAGTTATGTGTGCCAAAAGTGTGTCCTATTCTTAGACGGCAGAATAGGACATCTGTCCGGCGGAATTGTGTTACAGGAGGCCAGAAACCTAATTGTGGCTTTATTACATGCAGTTTATTATTTATTTCTTCGCCCCACATGCGTTGCCAGTGGTTTCGTAGTTTCCTTCTTAAGAAAGGCTTCAGGTCTGTGAGAGGGACCGAATCAGTAGGATTAAATGCATGAAATGAAGTTGATGTGGCCATCTGGTCGGCTAGAACCTTTCCCTCGATGCCCCTATGTCGAGGCACCCAGCATATAATCACATGTTGGTTAGATATATATGCTTTACACAGTGCGGAGTTGAGTTCATTAAATACTGGATTTTTGTGATTACAGAAAGACATCAAGGCCTTCACAACACGGAGGGAGTCCGTATATATAACTGATTTCTGGAGTTGTGATTTATTGATATGCTTTACGGCAGACAGCAGTGCGTAGGCCTCAGCCGTAAAGATACTAGTTTCCGGATGCAGCACGTCGGATTCCGAGAAGGATGGACCCACGGCTGCATAGGACACCCCGTCGTGTGACTTCGATGCGTCTGTGTAGAACTCCGTGCAGGAGTATTTGTGCTGAAGTTCCCGGAAATGCATTTGGATTTCAATCTCTGGAGCGTGTTTTGTAACTTGCATGAAAGATATATCGCATTGTATCAGCTGCCACTCCAAAGGAGGTAGCAGCTTGTCTGGATGCATTAGGCGAAGCTCGAGGAGTGGAACATGCATTTCATTACTAAGCTCCCTCACACGTAGCGAGAAAGGCTGTCTTACGGAGGGACGATTATGAAAGAGTGTAGCATATGTCATCTCGTTAACGGTAGTATAACATGGATGTTGAGGATTAGAGTGGACTTTCAGAAAATATATTTGGCTGATGTATGTTCTCTGGAGATGAAGTGACCACTCATTCGATTCTGCATATAAGCTTTGTATGGGGCTCGTTCTGAAACGCCAGTGGCCAGTCGGATTCCTAGATGGTGAGCAGGGTCTAGCATCTGTAGTGCGCTCGGGGCGGCAGAGTGATAAATCACGGCACCATAGTCTAGTCGTGAACGAATGAGGCTTTTACAGAGTTTCAACAAACACTTCCTGTCGCTACCCCATGTAGTCTGGGATAGAAGTTTCATTATGTTCATTGTTTTTAGACATTTTTCTTGAACATGTTTAATGTGGGGGACGAAAATGAGTCTGTAGTCAAGTATGATACCTAGAAATTGGTGTTCTTTGTTTACAGGTATCTGTTGTCCACGCAGTTCTATGCAAGGATTTGGGATAAGTCCTCTCTTTCTTGTAAAAAGAACACAAGAGCTTTTGTTAGGATTGATCTTAAATCCATTCCTGTCTGCCCACACTGACACTTTGTTCAGGCCATGCTGTACCTGTCTCTCGCAAACTGCGAGGTTACAAGATTTGAAAGCTATTTGAATGTCGTCCACGTAGACAGAGTAAAAGATGGCCGGTGGTAATGAAGCACGAAGCGTGTTCATCTTCACGATAAAGAGCGTGCAGCTGAGCACGCCTCCTTGGGGTACACCCGTTTCTTGCGTAAAAGGACGTGAGAGTGCATTGCCGACTGTTACCCGGAAGGTACGATTGGACAGATAGCTTTCTATTATGTTAAGCATATTAGCATGGATGCCCCTTTCTGACAGGTCTCTTAAGATTCCGTAACGCCACGTTGTGTCATAAGCCTTTTCCATATCGAGAAATATCGATAGAAAGAACTGTTTATGTATAAATGCATCCCGGATATTCCCTTCAACACGTAGGAGATGATCGGTTGTGGAGCGCCCTTCTCGGAAGCCGCACTGATAAGGATCAAGCATTTTGCTTCATCCTTATCGGTGCGACTTGTGACACCTTACAGATGCAACTTGTGAGGGCTATCGGGCGGTAACTTGCCACTGAGGAAGGGTCTTTGCCTTGTTTCAAAACAGGGACCCGAATGGCTTCCTTCCATGCGGTTGGAAGGTACCCTGCATCTCAGATGGTGTTGAAAAGTGTGAGTATTGTAATTTGCATGTCTTTGTGTAAGTTTTTGAGCATTTCATACATGATTCTATCAGATTCTGATGCGGAGCTCTCGCATGCGCTCAAGGCAGCTCTCAATTCGGCAACACTAAAACGACGGTTGTAAGGCTCATTCTCTCGACATTTCCTTGTTAATGGCTTACGTTCATCTATTTGTTTATATTTCAGGAAGGATTGTGAATAATGATTTGAACTTGATACGCTCTCAAAGTGTTCCCCAAGTGAGTCTGCCTGATCTTGCATTGTATCGCCCTGTGTATTTACTTGAGGGAGTGAATATGTTTGTCGCCCTCTAATTCTATTTACCCTGTTCCAGACTTTGGCCTCATCTCTAAACGAGTTAATACTGGAGAAATACTTCTGCCAGCTTTCTCTTCTGGCCTGTCGGCAGGTTCTCCTACCTTTGAACTTTACTTTTTTAAAGTTGACAAGATTTTCTGCAGGGGGGGAAGCGCGTAGCAACCCCCACGCTTTGTTCTGATTCTTACGTGCGATTCTGCATTAATCGTTCCACCACGGGACATGCCGTTTGCATGCCGAACCACTCACTTCACGTATGCATTCAGATGCGGCATCTATTATGAAGGCTGTGAAGTACTCCACAGCAGCATCGATTTCTCAAGAAGACATGTCATCCCATGATATACTAGTTAAGTTCCGGAATTTCTCCCAGTCTGCTGTGTCAATCTTCCACCTGGGAGCCTGTAATGGATATTCGTTTTCTTTAGGTGTTCGTAGCAGTATGGGGAAGTGGTCGCTTCCGTAAGGATTGTTTGTAACTTCCCATTCTAGTTCAGGCAGAATAGAAGGAGAACTATGCTTAGATCAATTGAAGAAAAGGTTTTGTTGGCAAGACAATAATATGTGGGTTCTTTCTTATTCAGAATGCACGCACCAGAATAGAAAAGGAATTGTTCAAGCAGTCGTCCTCGCGCATCTATACGAGGGTCGCCCCACAGGTAGTTGTGTGCATTGAAATCGCCAAGAACAATATAAGGTTCTGGCAATTCATCTATAAAGGTCTGAAATTCATGTTTGCTAAGTTTGTAATGGAGGGTATATAAAGCGAGCAAAAAGTGGTTAGTTTGTTCAGCAACACAACTCGAACCGCCACTGCTTCAAGGGCTGTTCGTAGCTGTAAATGTTGACAGGCTATGTTCTTTTTAATTACAATTGCAACACCGCCCGATGATGCGACTGCATCATCGCGATCTTTGCGAAAAGTAACATGCTGGCGGAGAAAGTTTGTGTGTTGTGGTTTTAGGTGTGTTTCCTGTAGACACAGCACTCTTGGATTGTGTTTGTGGATGAGTTCTTGCACATCATCGAGGTTCCTAAGAAGGCCTCTGACATTCCATTGAATAATTTGTGTATCCATTTTAAAAGCAAATTGGTGCTGTGTCTAAGGAAACGGAAGTGATGCCTTAGATTACAGAGCTCTTTCGAGGCCCTGCAACCGGGGTTCTGCCATTTCTGGAGCGTTCGAGGGAGCCTCGCCGCTCATTTAGGTGCTTGGCTCCCCTTGAGGATAGGCGTAGTGCCCATTGCCTCTTGTGAGGCGCCGGACACGTGCTCTTCCGAGCGAGAAGTTACCAGGGAGAGTCCCGCCTTGGAGGGCAAGACCCCTGCGCCCACCAGCCCGGAGGTCGATGGGGCTCCCTGGGGGATTTGGCTGCGCCGGCCGTTGCCAGCGCTGGAAGGGACCTAGGAGGTTGAGGTAGCCTCGGCTGCGCCCACCTTCGGGGTCGATGGCCCCTTCTCCTCGGTTGACGGAGCAGCGCTAGCTGCAACCGCCGCGGGGGCAGATGGCGTAACTGCCGACTCACTGAATATGGGTCGGACAGCCGCTGGAAGCCTTTGTGTCGCTGCCCCCTGGCGCGTCACATCGGCAAAGCTTTTCTTGGGCAGGTATGAAACCCGCCTGCGTGCCTCTTTGAAAGTGACATTTTCTTTTACTTTTAAGGTCACTATTTCTTTTTCTTTTTTCCTAGACGGGCAGGATCGCGAGTACGCGGCATGCTCGCCATCACAGTTGACACAGTGTGGGGTATTCTGGCATGTTTCAGAGGAGTGTTCGTTTTCACTACACTTGGCACAAGTCATCCGGCCTCGACAGTTCTGTGAGCTGTGGCCGAACCTTTGACACTTGAAGCATCTCATGGGATTTGGCACATATGGCCTAGCGCGAATCGTGAGGTACCCGGCCTCGATGGTGTCGGGCAGAACACTAGATCCGAAAGTAAGTATTAGGTGTTTTGTCTGAATTTCTTTCCCTTCCCGCCTCATCTTAATTCGCTTGACACTGATGCCGCTCTGATCACTCCAACCCTCCAGGAGTTCAGTTTCAGATAGCTCTAGCAAATCAGCATCGGAGACGACGCCGCGCGTGGTATTCATGGTACGGTGTGGGGTAACTGTAACCGGAACATCGCCAAAGGACACTAGTTTAGGTAGTTTTTCATGCTGTTTCTCATCACGAAGCTTCAGTAGGAGATCGCCGCTTGCCATTTTCGACACTTTGTAGCCAGGTCCAAAGACTTCAGTCAGGGATTTCGATACCAGAAAAGGTGAGATCATTCTCACCGTCTTTCCAGATTGATCAGAGTAGACGACGTGAAAGCGGGGAAAGTTACATGTTCTGTTGCCCGAAAATTGAAAGACTTCGGAGCGCCCTCGTTTAGGAGGGCGATCAGGAAGTGGGGGAAAAGAATCAAACATTAATAGGCATAATAAATTCGGCAACAGCGCCGACCGCCCACCATGGAGCCCAACGAAGGGGACGCGGCAGAGCTTGCGTGCAAGTCTGCACGACGCCAGTCTTACGCCTCCACTATAACCAAATATGGTGTACCCAAGGTTGGATAGCCACTGAGGGTTAACCCTTGCCGCCTAGAAGAAGGAAGTAAATAGAAGAGAGAAGGAGACAGGAAAGGTGGAAAGTAAGGGAAAGACGAAGGCTAGAGGGGGAGAGAGACAGGAAAAGGCAACTACCGATTTCCCCCGGGTGGGTCAGTCCGGGGGTGCCGTCTATGTGAAGCTGAGGCCAAACGGGTGTGTTGCCTCCTCCGGGGTGCCTTACACGTCCGAACACCCAGCATCGGCTCAACCCCCAGGATCCCCCTTTCCCCAGACACGGCTAAGCCGCGCACGGCTACACGTGGGAGGGTCCAACCCTCGTGTGCTCGGGTACGTGGTGTCGCAACGCACTAACCCCGCGGATGACTCCCTTGCAAGTAGACTGTGGTGCCGCTTCGTAGGCGCTGATCTCGTGGGTAACGCCTTGGATGCACATTTGCTTTATTCGCACGTAGCGGTTAGCATTTTCTCTGAGCGCAGTGCTTGCCACTAAGATATTCTGTTTGTTGATGGGTCATAGCGTGTCGGAGTGTTGTTGTGCTGGTCCGAGGCCGGCCGAGGCGGCAATGACGTCGGCAACCACCACAGGGCCAACCTTCGCTATGTGAAGTCCCCAACGAGCCTTTATAATGATACGGATGTCATCTTTTGGCAATGGCGGCATTCTGCTGGCACGGATCATCGCGTTTTTAAGGCCGCGGGTCTCAGTTCCTCCACGTTTCCACACGCCATCTGGCAGAGTAGCGTTAACGCTCTCACGTTTGGCTGCGGCGCGGCGAGACCTGGCAGTCTGCCAGCCTTGATCCGGGGTGATTTCCTCCACGGCAATGTCCTGCCTGGCCACTTGGTATTCTATATCTGTGCACAAAAATTGCAGCCCAAGCTGCGGCGGCAACGACGCGAAAGAGAGAGCAACGCGCCAGAAGTGGCGCCGCGCTAGCGAGCGCTCGCCACGTCGGATCAGAGGCTCCCCTCGTTAGGGCTAGCGAGGCCGCGGCCAAGCGACGATGGGAAAACCGCTCTAGACGGTAGAGATAAACATTCACAGTGCCCAGGAATGTGTCCACAGGGTCCGTGCAACTTCACGAAACCGTCGTGTACAAGTATTCCCGTGAAATAGCGAAAATAGCCACGAAAACATTGGCAAAAACAAGAGCCGAATTGAATTCGCCCGCACACTCCGGCGTCTTCTTCCTCTTCTGCCTTGTCTGACTGTACTGCAGAGGATTGGGTGAGCTCCGCTGTAAAGGCCGTTCCTCTGTCGGTGATGAGGACTTCTAGGGTGCCATGTCGTAGCAGGATGCTTTCGACGAAAAATTTTGCCACTTCGGCTGCGCTACCTTTCGGCAGAGCTTTAGTTTCAGCGAAGTGGGTGAGGTAGTCCGTCGCCATGACGTTCCACTTATTTACGGATGTTGACGTCGGTAACAGTCCCAATAAGTCCATCCCTATCTGCTGAAAAGGTCGGCAAGGAGGCTTGATCGGCTGTAGTAATCCCACTGGCCTAGTGGGTGGTGTCTTGCGTCGCTGACAGTTTCGGCATGTCTTGACGTAACGGGAAACGTCGGTGGTCAGTCACGGCCAGTATTGCCTTTCCTCTACCCTCGATAGCGTCCGGGAGAAACCGAGGTGCCCAGCGGTCGGATCGTCATGTAGGGCGCGCAGTACGTCTGGACGCAGCGCCGACGGAACAAAAGAAGGTAGTTGGCGCGGACTGGTGAGAAGTTCTTCTTCACGAGCAGATTGTTTTGAAGGGTGAACGAAGATAATCCGCGCTTAAATGCCGTAGGGACAACGTCGGTGTGCCCTTCGAAATACTCGACGAGGCCTTTTAGCTCCGGGTCCGCTTGTTGCTCTTCAGCGAAGTCTTCCGCGCTTATTTTTCAGCGAAGTCTTCCGCTGACAATTTTCACAGAGCTCAAAAATACTACCTCACGTGATATAGATGGACTACAAATACGGCCCATAAAATCAATTCTGGATATTATTTTGCCCTACATTACTCACATTATTAATCTCTGTATTGCAAATGCTGTATTTCCTCATGGAATGCAAGTTGCGCGCTGTTCTGTACTTTTCAAGAAGGGAGATAGGAACCAGTTAGGCAATTACCGCCCAATATCCATACTTCCAATATTCTCAAAGGTATTAGAAAAAGCTCTTCACAAACAGTTTACAGAATTTGAATCCAAACATCATATACTCACCAAATCACAATATGGGTTTAGAAAGCACCTTTCAACAGAATTCGCACTCTTAGAACAGAAGGAATACATACTAAAACAATTTGAACATAACAGTATAGTCTTGGGTATTTTCATTGATTTTACAAAAGCGTTTGACCTTATAAATCATGTATTAATTCTCCGGAAGCTTGAACGATACGGTTATCGCGGGCACGCAGCATCCATAGTCAAATCGTATCTGGAATATCGCCGACAAGCTGTAAGTGTAAATGGCTTCATCTCACAAACTCTCCCTGTCCGCTGCGGTGTTCCGCAAGGAAGTATACTCGGTCCATTTCTCTTCAATCTTTATATCAATGACATCGTCAACGTATTTCCCCTCGCAAAATTGATCATATACGCAGATGATACAAGCATATTCTTATCCGGCGAAAATGCCAATGATCTAATAGATTCAGCAAACTGCATGCTCAAACACCTAGACAAATGGACACAAAAAAATGCATTGCAAATTAATGTGAGCAAAACAAAAGCAGTTGTTTTTCGGGCCAAGAATAAACAAATTACTCTGACAAAAGAAATATACTTTAAATCTTGTCCGCTAGAAATAGTACCCCAGTTTAAAACTCTAGGCGTTGTGTTTAACCAGCAGATGTCCTGGGACGATCATGTGGCCCACATTACTTCTAAATTATCACAAATAATTGGTCTGCTCTATCGCAACCGTGAAATCTTACCCTCTTGTGGTATGATGTTAGTTTATTACTCTTTGTTTAATTCTCGCCTTAACTATTGTAGCCTTATCTGGGGAACTACAACACAGGCAAACCTGAACAAATTACTTGTATTACAAAAAAAAGCAATGCGGATTGTTAAGAGATTACCGAGGTTGCATCATACAAGAGAAATATTTTTACAACACAAAATAGTTCCAGTAACAAAAATCTACGACTATCGCCTCAGCCGAACACTTAAACAAGAACATTTAAACAAAACATCTTTTATTCAAGCTCTTTCAGGCCTGAGAAGGCGTGAACAAAGCTACAACACAAGAAATAAGGATATGTGGGAAATTAAAACATTTCGAACAACATATGGGCTACAAACGTTAGAACACCGGCTTCCACAACTTCTTAATGACCTATTGAGACAGGATATAACACTTCAATATGCCACATTTCAGACACTCTTGGCTTACTTTCTTTCCTAAACCTTTTCTTGTTATTTCTTTATGCAACTAAAGCCAAATCGTTTTACAGAAGTATGGTGTTACTCGGTGTTATTTCTGTTTTTTCTGTTAAAGTGCCTTTGCCATGTCATTGCATTGTGTAAACCATTAAAAGCCTTCTTCTTTTTTTTTTAAGTTATGTACCAGATGCAGCCTTTATGTAATATGTTTATATATTGCTCTGTAGTGTAATGTGACCGCCGTGGGCAGTGCTTCTTTTTGTGTATTTTCTTTTTTCTGACTTTGTATGCTACTGCCAAATAAGGGGGGCCGTTGCTCTGTCAAGCTGTTGAAAGACAGCTTTTACTTCGGTCCCCCTGCATCATCATGTATGACGTGATGGTCGAAATAAATAAACTTACTTACTTACTTACTATTATTCCATGGAAGGCGTCGTACACCTCGTCATCTTGAGGCGGCAGGTCAATGGGGGGCGCGTGATAGGCAATCGGCATCAGAGGGTTTATATCCAAACTTGTAGGTTACAGTGATGTATGTATTCTTGTAGTCTGAGGCTCCACCGCGCCATTCGTCATGAAGGATCCTTTAAATTTGCAAGTCAAGACAACGCGTGATGGTCGCTGACGACTTTGAATGGCCTGCCAGATAGATAAGGGCAAAATTTAGCTGTAGCTTAACGATGGCGAGGCATCCCTTTTCGGTCGTAGAATATTTGCCTTCCGCGTTTGACAGCGACTGGCTAACGTAAGCTATCACCTGCCCGACTCCGTTTCTCCTCTGGAATAGAATGGCACCGAGGCCTAGGCTGCTGGCGTCAGTATGGATTTCTGTATCGGCGTACTCGTCGATGTGTGCAAGTACCGGCGGCGACTGCATGCGTTGTTTGAGTTCTTCAACTGCATCGGCCTTCGGCGTTTCCCACTTGAACTCAACACCACATTTAATTAGACGTGTCAACGACTCAGCGATGCATAGAAAGTCCTTGATAAAGCCCCTATAGTAGGCACACATGCCAATGAATCTATACACTGCCTTCTTGTCCATGGGTTGCGGGAATTATGCCATTGCAGCTGTCTTTTTTGGTCTGGGTGGACACCAGATATGCTGAATACGTGGCCTAGGAAGAGAAGCTCGTCGTAAGCGAAGCGGCACTTTTCCGGCTTCAGAGTGAGTCGTGATGACTTGATGGCCTCTAGTACTGTCGCAAGCCACCTGAGGTGATCATTGAAATTTCCTGCGAAGACGCCGACGTCATCCAAGCAATCGAGACAGGTCTGCCACTTCAATCCTGCTAAAACCGTGTCCATCACGCGCTGAGACGTTGCAGGCGCCGAGGACAGTCCGAAAGGCATAACCTTCAACTCGTAAAGGTTGTCTGGGGTGATGAAGGCAGTCTTTTCGCGATCTCTTTCGTCGACTTCTATTTGCCAATATCCAGACTTGAGGTCCATCGACGAGAAATATTTAGCGTTGCAGAGCCGATGCAATGCGTCGTCTATTCGTGGGAGGGGGTATACGTCCTTCGTGATCTTGTTCAGACGACGATAATCAATTCAATTCAATTTCAATTCACTCTTTATTTTTCTCTTGGACAGAGAAGGAGACAGGACTAAAAGCTCGTAAGCTTGACAGAGGTCCTGCCCCCTTTATCAACCTGGCAGTACAGTACACAGGCAGAGATTTTCAATTTTCCGAATAAACACTGAAACAAAATAACAAAACACTTGTAAAAAGCAGCGCTATGCATTGCAGCACAAACATAGGTATTAAAAAAACAAATGACTGGTCATGGGGAAACTAAAAAAAAAATAATAACAGGTATAGGTTTAAACTGAGTGCAACATTACGTAATCTTGCTAAGAAAAAATCGCTTAATAACATCACTTGAATGCTGAAAGGGGTCAAACAATTCTCTGTTTAATTTATTTAATAATACTGGAACAGTATAAGAAAGAGACTGCTCGGTATAATATGCCCTAGGCGTCGGCACTAACCAAATTTCTTTATGTCTAGTCTGCAGAATATGCGTGTTTTTCTCAAGTTTTGCCAGATAACTAATATAATGTTCATGACTGTGTGAAGACCGTTTATAGATCATTAAAAGTCTATAATTATATAAACTATAGATTGGCAGGATTTCATATTTTAAAAACAAGTCATGTGTGGGGGAACAATAAGGAACACCAGCAATGCATCTTACAGCTCTTTTTTGAAGAAGGTGAAGCTTGGATAAATTTGTGACACCCTTGGTGCCCCAAACGGTACAACAATATTGCAAAAGAGAAAAAACTAATGAGTTGTATAGCAATAGCCTAACTTTCACAGGGAGAATACCGCGCAGCCGCAACATGACACCGACAGCTGAAGACACTTTTGATCTGATATAATCAACATGATCATTCCAAGTCAAATGCTTTGAAAATATAACGGCAAGGATTTTAACATAATCTACAATTTCAACAGTATCAGAGCTTAAGAACACGTTCAACGGCCGAGAAATTATCTTTCCTTTTGGAAAGTACAATATTATTTTTGTCTTTTTAGAATTAATCTTCAAACAATTTGATTTTGCCCACGTATTTAATGCACTCAGTGTTTTGATTGCTTTCTCTTCAATGTCATTTTCTGATCTCCCGGTTATGAACACCGAAGTGTCATCAGCGTAGGATACAATCTTTCCATCGGTTACACATTGCACAACATCATTTATATAGATTAAAAATAAGAGCGGTCCCAATATGCTTCCTTGGGGGACTCCTGCATAATTTTTTTGTATGGAAGACAACGAATTTTTATAGTCAACATATTGTGTTCTGTTCGACAAATACGATTTCATAAGATCGTGAGCTTTTCCTCGGACACCATAGCTTGCCAGTTTATGTAGTAAAATTCTGTGGTTTATCAAGTCAAAAGCCTTAGTAAAATCTATATATATGCCTGCACCTATTTCCTTATTTTGAAACATATCTATAATGATTTCTTTTTGAGTCAGTAATGCTGTTTCAGTGGATCGATTCTTTCGAAACCCGTGCTGAAAGTCAAGGAGCAGGTTATGTTTTTCAAAGAAAGACAGTACCCTACCATGCATTAATTTTTCTATACCCTTCGAGAACACTGGCAGTATAGAAATTGGACGATAGTTACGAATCAAATTGTTGTCACCGCTTTTAAAAACCGGTATTACTCGAGCCATTTGCAGTGCCTTTGGAAATATAGCGGTAGATAATATGAGATTGTAAATGTGAGTAACAGCGGGGCATATTAAGTGAAGAACATGTTTAATGGGCGCTATTTGGAGACCAGTTGCATCTACTGACTTGCTATTTTTAATATTACTTATGCAC
Organism: Dermacentor variabilis; assembly: GCF_050947875.1. Classification (NCBI taxonomy): domain Eukaryota; kingdom Metazoa; phylum Arthropoda; class Arachnida; order Ixodida; family Ixodidae; genus Dermacentor; species Dermacentor variabilis. The sequence continues at coordinate 2,206,625 of NW_027460291.1, read as the reverse complement.
GAGAAAACTTCTGTGCAGTTCGTGGGCGCAACGAAGAGGGATGATGGACAGCTGCTTCCCTTCATGAATTCAATGTAATTTTGGCTGCACTCTACCTGACTCTGAGATGCCTGTAAAATAAAGAAATTGTTGAAAGCGTCAGCTAAACAGGTCCCATAAATTCGTTTTCCTTCATGCTGAAAGTTTTCGGAAGTATCACGGGTATTTTGTTGCAATAAACAATTCAGTTTTCGCCAGATTACATCCGATCGCTGTTCTTCAGGGCTCCAAAATACATCTGTGAAATAGGCGTCTCGCGCCATTCTTAGTTTTGATGTTAGATTATTTCTGTACTTTTTGAATTGCCGAAGCAACTCTTCATCTTTTGATTGTACAAACTGTGCGTACAATCGGTTCTTATGCTTGGTCATTTGGAGCAAGTCGGACGTCATCCAGGGTTTCCGTGCTTTTGATGGCATGGTTATCTTTCTTAGTGGAAAATGTGCATAATATATAGCCTTGAATGTAGTGATGAAGTTAAGGTAAGCGGTATCACTACTATCTTCCTCGAAAACGTCGTTCCAGGTCTGTTGGCTAATCGCAGCAAGAAAGGATTCAAGATTTTTTTTCGTTATAGATTGTGTATAAATTATTTGCCTTTTGCAATTAACATGTACAGCCTTATCAGCTATCATGACGATTTCAAGATGATCACTAATGTCGGTATAAACTACGTCTACAATTACTAAATTACTGTCAATATTTGTAATGAATACATCTAATAAAGATTCACTTTCTAAAGTCACTCGCGTCGGCTTTGTTATTACGCTAAAAAAACCATTAGCAGCAATTAAATACTGGAGTTCTTTTTGGGATTGACTCAATGAAAGCATATTTATGTTAATATCGCCACCTAGAACCATATCTATGGACTGATTAGATGCGTAGCTAAAAATCTTTTCAAGAAATCCAAAGAAGTGATTAATGGCACCAGATGGTGGCCTGTAAATGACACAGAAAAGTTTGTTAGAACTTCGTAGAGTGAGCACTTCGTAATCAGCAGTTGTCGTCGTGTATTCTACGATTATTTCGCACGATAATGTTTCTCTAAGCAGAAGCGCGACGCCGCCTCCCCTTTTATCATCGCGGCTTTTATAGAAGCACTGATAGCCATGACGGTGAAATACAATTGATGCTGATGTGTACCAGATTTCAGTTAACATGATCGCTGTAAGTGACACTCCGATAGTATCGAGTAGAGCAGCTAATTCCTCTTCTTTCTTTGTTAAAGATCTGACGTTTAAATGAAAAACTGACAAAAGAGATTTTTTTGGTTTCACTATATGCTTCATTTCGTGTGGCTGATAACCCATGTCGAGAAACAAATTTTACGTGTCTGCAAGTATAACTACACAATTTGACGCAAATCATCAAGCTTGGTGATCACTATGAGTGCTGAGGTGTCCGTTCTGCGCACAAATATTTTGCCATTCCGAGTCCATGCATATTTCCACTTGCACTCCTTTTTCTTTGCATTTGCCGCACCGAACAGCTTTTTCATGGAAGGGCTCAAGTGCTCGTTAATGAAGTTGGGGGTTTTGGGTTCAAGTTCAATGTCCTCTGACGTTATCCTCAGCTTTCGAGCTTTCTCAAGAAAGCGGTCACGAACTGATCTGCGAACAAACTGAACCACTATACTTGGCGCTTCTGTATTCCCCGTAGTTCGAACGCGGTGACAGACCTCGATGTCCCCACTTTCAAGGGGCATCTTAATAACCTTCGCTATCTTTTTTGTGATGTCCATGACATTCTCGTCTTGCGTCTTCGGAACACCTTTCACTTCAACGTTGTGACACCGCATGTGCTGTTCATTTTGTAGAAGTTTCACTTCATGCTCTTGAACTTGAGCATGCAAAGCGTCTCGTTCCTTTTCTAGTTTTACTACGGATGTTCTTAGCTCTCCATTTTCCAATTCAACACGGTTCGCGGACGCTTTCATTTCTTCATAACTCTCGTTTATGAAGCCTAGACTGTTCTTTATCTCGCGGATGTCCTTTCTTATGTCCCGTTCGAGACTTTCCCGTAGTTCGCGGAACTCTTGTTTAAGTTCTCGTTTCAGTTCCTCAAAACGTTTAACAAGTTCCTTTGACATTGCCACTGGACAAAGGGGAAAATAAGCTTACAGCTCGGATGACGCAATGACGCAATGACAACAACAGTGCACAAGAGCAAGTACAAGCGACAGTTGGTATGCAACGACGCATAAACGTAGGGTTCTGTCCTTTTTCTTCACCAAGACTACAAGAGATGCCCACGGGCTTTTCGACGGCTGGATGATGTCGTCGCGCAGTATTTCGTTGACTTGGGGCCTCATAGATTCCCGTTCTCGCTTCGAAACTTGGTAAGGGCTCTGGCGGAGTGGTCCAGTGCACTTTTCGGTTATTATGCAATGCTTTGCGACTGGCGTTTGTCGAATCCTTGACGACGTGAAAAAGCACTCTTTGTATCTTCGAAGCAGATTCTGAGCTGTTGCTGCTTAATCACAGGTAAAATTAGATTTATCTCGAAGTCTGGCTCGGGAACTTTGGTCGTCGAGGTAGACGCGGCAGAATCGGAGAGGACAAACGCATTGCTGGTTTTGAGAATTTCCTGGATGTATGCGATCATCGTGCCCTTGTTGATGTGCTTGAACTCCTGGCTGAAGTTTGTCAGCAACACATTCGTGTTTCCTCCGTGCAGTCGATCGATGCCTCTTGCGACGCAAATTTCACGGTCGAGCAGTTGTCGGTGGTAGCCTTCGAAGATGCCTTCTACGTCATCGGGTGTTTCGGTGCCGACCAAAATAGCAATGCTGGAGCTAGGCGAGATGCTCACTTTATCTTCGATTCCACTCAAGGCGTGGTGACTACGAAGGCTCTCCGGCAGTATCGCTTGATCTTCGGACAGCGTTATTGACTTCGACTTCAGGCCGATGATTGCGCCGTGCTGGTTAAGGAAGTCCATGCCGAGAATGACGTCTCGCGAACACTCTTGGAGGATAACGAAGGTGGCAGGGTAAGTCCAGTCGTGAATGGTAACTCTTGCCTTGCACATTCCAGTCGGCGTTATGAGGTGTCCTCCAGCGGTATGAATTTGAGGGCCTTCCCCTGTAGTCTTAACTTTCTACAACTGGGCGGCGATGTGTCCGCTCATGACGGAGTAATCGGCCCCTGTGTCGACTAAGGCGGTGACTGCGTGGCCGTCGAGAAGCACGTCGAGGTCGATGACTCTTTGCCTTGCATTAGAGTTCGGTTCTGGCGTCGGATCACGGCTGCGTCGCGTTGACCTGTGGCTGGTATCTGACGTCGTCAGGTCGTCTTTCGTGGTCGTATTCTTTGCTTCCAGATTTCGTCGGGATGGCGGCATGTCGCTTTGTCTTCGAGGTAGTTTCTTCGGCGTACTCGTCGGCGGCGGAGGATCTTCGTCAGTTCGACGAACAGCAACCGCACCTCCATCAGTTGCCATTTTTCGTTTTCCGGATATGGGCTCGCTCACTGGCCCCGGGCTGAACCAGTGTATGGTCGGCGCTGCGGCGACAGGTACCGGCCTGGTGGTGACGAACGGGACGGTCGTCGAGAGTTGCACTAAGTGGTGGCTAGGCAATCGGCGATGTCACCTGGGCACTCCCCAAGCTGCGGACGCGGCGCGTTGACGGCGAACCCTCTCAGTCCTAAGTCGTGGTATGGGCATCGGCGGTACACATGGCCGGCTTCCCCGCAGTGGTAGCAGAGCGGGTGGTGGTCAGGGGCGCGCCAAACGTCTGTCTTCCTCGGGCAGCTGCGCTGGACGACGGGTGGGCGTGCTGGCGGCGGCGGCAGTGGTCAACGGAATTGCGGCGTTACAGGGCCCAGGCGCGGTCGTGGAGGGGGACCTTGGCGGCGGGCAACGGCGGCGTAGGTCATCGCTTCTGGCTGCGGCTGCGATGATTGTGACTGTACCTCGGGAACTCCAAGCAATAGCTGGATTTCTTCTTGGACGATTTCGGCGATTGAGGCCACTGGAGGTTGCGATGAAGGGAAGATCTTCTTAAGCTCCTCTCGTACGACCGTCCTGATAGTCTCGCGAAGGTCGTCGGGCCAGTGATTGTACTCCGGCGTAGTTTGTTGACTTGGTGCGGCGGTCGAATTTCCAGTGTCTTCTCGATACTCGTCGCCCCACGAGGATACTCGTCAACGGTCTTCGGGGGGCTTCCCACCATTCCGGCGAAAAGTTCCTCCTTTACGCCACGCATCAGTGGGCGGACTTTCTTCTCCTCGGACATTTCCGGGTCAGCGTGGTGGAACGGACAGCTCATCTCCTCCGTGAAGATCGCTATCGTTTCATTCGGCAGCTGCGCTCTGGTCTCCAGTAGAGATTAGGCTCGCTCTTTTCGCACGACGGTTGTAAATGTTTGCAGGCAGCGGCTTCGGAACAGGTCCCACGTCGTCAAGGTAACTTCTCGATTTTCGAACAACCCCCTGGCGGCGTCCTCGAATGCGAAATAGACATGTCGCAGCTTGTCGTCGCTGACCCAGCTGCGAAACGTAGCGACCCTCTCATACGTCTCCAGCCAGCTTTCCGGGTCCTCAAATCTGGAACCGCGGAACATCGGTGGTTCCCTAGGCTGCTGCAGAATTATTGGGGCCGCTGCGGCTGCCATTGGGCATGTCTTCTTATTCGTCTCTGGACGATCTTCTTGGACTGTCTTCTTGATCGTATCTGGTAGAAGACCGTGTTCCGGGGGCAGCTGCTATAGCCGGCGCCTTGCTCGATGTTCCGGGACGACGTTGGTGTTATCTTTGCGGTCCGGGCTTGGATTAAGGCTTGTCGGGGGCGTCCGCTACATGAACGTAAAGCATCTCCACCAGAAGTGACGTGGTAGTGACGGTGAAGAAGGCCGCAAAACTTTGCAGTATACGCAGTATAATACTGTATCTGGCAAATTAGTCCTGTGGAATACGGCAAGGCGGAGGAAAATTGTCATCCACGCGGATGTAGCGCGAAACTTGTACAAAGAAAACCCATAGGGTTGAGAAATTTAGAAGAACTCGTCCTGGTCCGGGATTGCCTTCCTTCTCTTACAAAAATTGCTATTAACTTCCAATAAACTTTTTGAGACAAATGTTACCAGAACCTACCAATAGTCTATTGAATTTCATTATACCGTTTTCAAACTTCTTATATACTTCACACCATCCTCCTATCGACTATTGGCCACCGATATTGAATTGAAACCTTTTTTACAAGCTTTCTTTAGAAGAAGAATGAACATGCTTTCGACACTAAAAGCAGGATTTACTGACCATTTCCATACTTCTTAGAAACACTTTAGTAACTTTGTGCTTTCTGTTGCTCGATCTAGAAACATTTTAGTAACTTTCTGTTGGTCGATCTAGAAACATTTTAGTAACTTTCTGCTAACTTTCTGTTCCTTGATCTAGAAACATCCTAGCAACTTTCTATAAATCTACCTAGAAACGGCCTACTAACATTCTACCAACTTTCTGTTGCTCACCCTAGAAACAATCTAGCAACTATTTTAGTATGCTTTAAAATGTGCTGGTGACATTTAAGCAAATTTTTCCAGCATTCTTTATATATTCTGGTACTGTTCCAATGCAACATTCAGCATGGGTAGTATATACAAATGTATTTGTCTATGGAAAAAACACACCAATCTTCTTGAAAACTAACATTTATTGAGATTTCAAAACCCGCGCGCAAGCCTAGACGACAATGTGTATTTTATTTCTCCTGTTGTGGCGTCAAAATATCTTGCTGTGTAGCCTAAGGGAAGAGAAAAAGTAAAAAGAGTTAGTTTAGCCTTATGTCTCAAGCTGTCAGTGTATATGGGCGGCACAGCAGCAGTCGCTGGATTTAGCATATCTTTTGAATATCTATCTACCCTTCCACTGCAGTGCTGACGAATACGTGGTTCCAGCTGTCACCGTCTTGCGGAGCCTTCTTCCGCGTGCAGCTGCACTCCTGCTTGCACGTGCTGCCTAACTGCGCTTCCCCCTAGAAGCCACTGCGCCTACGTTGCCTGGCCTTAGGTTGACAAAAAGGTTCTACGGGACTCACGACTGCGGCTGTCCTCCCTGCACGTGCTGCCTCATTACGCCTCCCCCTGAGCACCACTGCACCTGCGCTGCCTGGCTTGAAAGGGGTATGAAAGGAACCACTGAGGCACTCGGTCCACTTTTGAGGAGCAGTCGCTGGAATTAGGATATCCCTTTGGAATATCTATCTACCCTTCCACTGCAGTGCTGACAACTGCGTGGTTCCAGGTGTCATGGTCTTGCGCAGCCTTCTTCCGCATACAGCTGCACTCCTGTTTGCACGTGCTGCCTTACTGCGCTTCCCCCTAGGAGCCACTGCGCCTGCGTTGCCTGGCCTCAAGGTGACAAAAAGGTTCGACGGGACTCACGACTGCGGCTGTCCTCCCTGCACGTGCTGCCTTATTGCGCCTCCCCCTGAGCACCACTGCACCTGTGCTGCCTGGCTTGAAAGGGGTATAAAAGGAACCACTGAGGCACTAGGTCTACTTGTGAGCAGCAGTCGCTGGAATTAGGACATCTTTTGAATATCTGTCTACCTTTCCACTGCAGGTTGTTTTTGTACGTTATTTCTTCTCATCTTGTCCTTCTGCCTGCGGCTGATGCTCACTAGTGTTTCTTTGGTTCCAGCAGAGCTTTTTGTTGGGCTAGTTTGTGCCTGTTACTGAAGTACTCAAGCGCCAAACACACGACAGATGAAGAGACACGGAAAGCGCTCGTCCGCGTCTCTTCTTGTGTCGTCGCTTCGGCGCTTGAGTACTTCAGTTTCCTTGGTTATTGCCTGTGCTATATAACATGCGTTCTAATGCTGAACTGGCTTAAAAAATTGAGCAACTTGCATCACTCCTTAATAACAAACTTGATAACCTCGCTGATGACCTTGCTTCTAAAATTGCAAAACAGCTTGATGACCAGGGTCTTGCTGACCTTACAGCTCTGGCTGACAGTGTATGGCACATGAGTGATCAGTACGATAAAGTGCAGACAACTGTCGATGAATTGCTAAATTCAAACAAAGATTTGAGGGCCGAAAACAGAGCGCTCGCCAGGAGGACTGCAGCAATGGAACAATACAGCCGGCTAAATAACACTGAAATCAAAGGCATCCCATGTGCCTAGGGCGAAGACTGCGCTGTCATTTTGAACACAATTGCAGAAGTTGTTGAATGCCCCATTTTATCGACAGACATAAACGCAGTTCATCGCGCTGCCAGCAAGACACCCGAAAAAAGCATCATCGCCCGTTTTCGCTCGCGTGACAGGAAAAACGAATTCCTTCGGAAAGCTCGGAAGGCACGTTTGCGTACGTCACTGATAGGTCTGACAGGAAGTAAGGATAGCATTATTTACGTCAATCGACACCTGACCATTGACAGCAAATGACTATTCAGCAAAGCGCTGGCCCTAAAAAAAGAAATGAAATGGCCTTACCTTTCGAACGAGAATTGCCATATCAAGGCGCACAAGCCTGACGACAGCAGAGTCTTTAGAATAAGTGCTGAGTCAGATCTGAGCATCTTCACGTAAATATCAATCGCAACATTTGTCATTTTCATAATCTGTTCTTGACAACATTCCTCTATGGCATTGCTCTCAGCAGTAGAAACAAAATCGTTGCTTGCTGGTTCTAACTACTCATTACTACACATCAATGCGCGATGTTTATGCAAAAACGAGGATAGCGTTACTGCCTTTATTGATTCACTTAGTCATTCCTTTTCATTTTTGTGCCTTTCCAAAACTTGGCTTCACTCTTCTGATGGTAATTTATATGTTTTTCGGTCGTTCCATTCCGAATACTGTCACCGCAGTTCGGATCGGCGTGGCACTTTGGCTATCTTCATATCATCGAATATCAAGTACGAACGTCGGCTTCACCTGTGTTTAAACGTATCTAAATGTGACTCAGTGTGGATCGAAACTAACCTGTCGCCTTCTAATAATCGCAGTGGTCTAATCATTGGTTCCATTTATCGCTCCCCATCTTCATCTATTCCTGATTTCTTGCACAACCGTTTCACAATTCTTCATAAAGTTTCAGCTGAAAATAAACAGATTTTAATAGTTGGTGACATTAACATAAATTTAATGGATACTGATATTAGTCGAGTAATATCATATAGCGATTGTTTTGTTGGATTCGGGATTGAGCGGAAAATCGAGATTGACTCGATTTTCCGCTTCACGAACTCATACTCTTCTTGATCACGCCTTAAGCAATATCACACCATCTCCAAGTGCGGGTGTCATTGACATATCTATCACAGATCATCTTCCCATTTTCGCTACCTTTGTTACAGAAAAACCTTACTATGACACTAGTTACTTCACATCCAGGTTTGACCGGGATAACTTTGTTAATACAATAAGTGGTACTAAGTGGTCACCAATTAGTACTGTATGTGATGCTGAAGAGGCACTCGAAAAATTCTGCTCATTATTTTTGAAAGCTGCGTTAGCTAGCACTACAACTGTCAAATGCAAAAAAATAATTAATTTTCACGTAATTCCACGATAACAAAACGCTTGTTAACCAGCATGCGTAAGAAAGACAAGCTTTACAGGAAGACTAAAAACAGCCATTCAATGTAAATCTAGCACATCGCGATAAAAAAATACAGTACCAGGTTCAACAACCTACTCAAAAAATAAGAAACGGCTTTATTATGAGAAAGAATTCTTCAAGGCTAAAAATAATCCTAAGAAACAATGGCAACTTTTCAAGGACTTTTTGAATGCACCCCAGGCTAGTAGAACCATTGATAAAATAACTCATAAACATGACACTTGCACTGCGTCGTCTTGCATAGCTAACTCATTCAGTGATTACTTCCATGAAGTGTACAGTAATAGCACGATAGCCTCTTCCTATCCATGTAAGCGCTGCAATCATGCATTCCTTCTTTTTCCCGTCACAGCCGATGAGGTCTGTTCTGCTATAATAAATCTAAAAAACACTTGCCCAGGTCTAGATAATGTCTCTGCCCATCACTTAAAACGTGTTGCCCCTTAGATTGCGGAAACACTAAGCGGCATATTTAATCTAATTTTAAATGCGGTATCTTTCCTAGTTCGCTTAAGAAGGCAAAAGTAATTCCTGTCTTTAGAAAAGGGGATAAATCTCTGGTGTCTGATCATCGCCCAATCTCTATTTTGTCCTCCATTAGTAAAGTTATTGAGAAATTATTTCTGAGACTGGTAAACAGTTACCTAACAAAGTTTAAGTTGTTGAAATCTTGCCAATTCGGTTTCTGTCCTGGCAGTTCGACGAGCTTAGGTTTTATTGCATTAACCGATTACATAAGGTGTTTTATTGACAGTGGTAAATTTGTTGGTTCAGTATTTTTAGATTTTACTAAAGCTTTTGACACTGTGAATCATACCATTTTATTTGCCAAACTAGAATCTTTAGGTATAACAGGTCCAGCTTTAACTTTTCTTAAAGATTACTTACATGACCGTGACCAAACAGTCTGTGTACGGGGCGCTTATTCCGAGTCGAAAGTTGTTAATCAAGGGGTACCACGGGGCTCAATACTGGGACCCTTCTTATTTTGCATTTACATTAACTACTTACCCGATGTTCTTGACCTTTCTAATGCTATTTTATATGCTGATGATACCACTATTTCCATGTCTGATAACTCTTTAACAACCTTACTCTTTAATGTGAACAATGAACTAGCGAAAGTTGTTGAATGGTGTCAGTTAAATCATTTAATTTTAAACCCTGTCAAAACTCAGTTCATGTTATTTAAAACAAAGCAGAGGATCGTGCCGCTTTCCCCCCGACTAACTCTAGACCGTCACCTCATTCCTGGAGCGGACTATGTGTTGTTCCTTGGCATAAAATTAGATTCTCACTTCAAATTTGCTAATCATATTGCGTTTGTTAAACAGAAAACAGCTTTCGGCATAAGAGCTCTCATAAAATCACGTGCATTCTTTTCAGAACACGCATTATTGTCTTTATACTTTGCGTTCATTCAGAGTCATATCACTTCTGGTATTGCTTCCTGGGGAAACACGTATAACTGCCACCTCTCGTTTATTCAACACGTGCAGAACTAGGCTATTCGCATAATCATCAACAGTTCCTTTTACTCAAATGCTCTGCCGCTACTCCAGGCAAACTTTATACTAGCTGTATCTGGCTTGTTTAAGTATCATCGAAGTATTCTCTTTTTTAATTACTTAACAAACAGCTTCCTTGCGAATTTGTGGACTACAAATTACTCATTAATACCAGCCACACTAGGTTCTCGCATAATTACAACTTTTTATTACCTAAATGTAACACAAACTATAAAAAAATGGCATCCCCGTCTTTAGCATGAAAAATATGGAATGACCTATCCCATTCACTTAAACTAACGTCATCTTTGAATGTATTCAAACATGAGCTAAGATGCTTTATTTCATTCTGTAAATATTTTTATGTCGTATAACATGTTCTCTGTATAATTATGCTTTTTGATATATGTACTTTTTTGTTTGTTTTCTGTTACCAATGTATTGCATTACACGCATTCATTTGTTTTCTTTATACTTTTTTATCTTTGCTGCTTTAACCCACGTTTTGTACACATCTTTTTTTTAATCTCTTTTTAGAACCGAAGGTCCCGTTGCAGTGATTGACTTTGGGACCCTCGTCTGCATACTATTTGTTGTTTACTCATTGTTTTTTGAATGACGAATAAACTTAAACTCAAACTGAAACTGAAAGGAGTCATGTACAAGATTTTAACTTCAAATTACGAAATAAAGCAAACATATTAGTTGTCTGCATTGTCACACATGCTCAGAATAGCGTTCACACGCCTCGGGTCGAAGGCCTCTATTTGGGCGGCATCCTTGTGGGCATTGGAACGCCGCCCAAATAGAGACTTTTTCTCCAAATCTTCCGAGCTGAAAAGAGCTTTCAGCAGGCCCCTGGCAAATCTTGACCCCGAGTTCTTGGCGTCTCGCCGCAGTCGAGTCAGCGTGGCCTCATCAAGCAGAATTCCTTCCCCGAGGTCCACCTGAAAACGGAAAGCAACCATTAGTTGTGGTTTTTATGCTTTGTAAATAAAACGTTTGTATTTCCACTGCTATAATATTCGACAAATGATAATCTCTTAGTTGGATGGTCTATTGTAAGAAGCCCTCCTATGGTACAGTAACATAGGTGACTTTGCAACAAAAGCTGTGGTTTATATTTATAGGTCTCTCGAACACTACTAGTGAGTCAGGATGCATTAGAAATGTGATGGCTTCATTCGGCACTGCTGCAGCTAGCCTTCCTAGTTGACGTAAAACTTGCGACAATTGCTGCCCCATTTTACTCTTCAGAAGTGAGCAGAGTTTCATGTTTTGACTTGATGTCACCTCAGCAGCGAAATCCAGCATTTGTGTAAGCTTTGCCACCAACTATTCTTTCGTCTTCATTAGCCGTATTTCATTTGGGGCATTCCAACTCTTTGAGCCACACGCATTAAAATCAGAAGTCTAGCTCATATGTCTTTTGCTCTCCCAATCACGCACTGCTGCAGCAGATTGCGCATTGGTCCTTACCGCATCAACATAAGAGGTAGCTCACCATGCTATAGTGGCTTGGATGAGTATGGTGTCGGAAGCGTATGCCAGATGGAGTGCCAGGCTAAAAGTATCTTACAGCTTTTGAAAAAATGGCGCTGAACTTGGATAGGTGCTGCCAACTCATCCTTCGTCCTGCTTAGCAAGTTTTTCATTTGGGGCACTCCAACTCTTTCAGCCACACACATTAAAACAATAACTCCTGCTCCTGACTTCAGCCCATTTGTTCGTACCTCTTCTGCTCTCCCAATCATGCAGTGCTGCAGCAGATTGCGCATTCGTCCTTACCCATGCTAGTGGCTTGGATGAGTAAGGTGTCGGAAGGGTATTCCAGATGGAGCGTCAGGCTGAAATTATCTTACAGCCTCTGAAATAATCGAGTTGAACTTGTCTAGGTGAACATCATTCGGAACTATACAAGATCGCTGCAACAGCACATTGCACCGCACTGGTTAGTACCAACAGCGTTTCATCCACATATCAGTGTACTTTCATCATGTGCAGCATCTGCTTACAATAGCGTCACAAATGTTCTAGGCTCGTCGAGTCTAGCTAGTTCACATGGCACACTCAGGTGGCTGGCAATAGCCAAACTTGCATGTGTGTGTGTGTGCAGTACAGCTATGGCCAGATTAGCCTTACAAGTTGGCAATTGGCATGCCATTTTCAGACGAGAATGCCTACATACAAAATAGGCCTGTGCGTTGGGTTGTTGAAGCCCATTTTCACAAGTGCTTTGAACACAATGCCTTTCGGCATATGCCTTGAAATACTAAGGAGAAACACTAAATTATGACAGAACTTCATGTTCGTCTCTACATATATGAAAAACGCAATTTGTGTCATACGATGAAGCTTGGGAAACCGAAGGGAACGTAAAGTGTGTGGCGATTCCACCAACTTTGGGTGCAGTTAGCCACATGCACTGAGCTGTTGATCACTATAGGAGGGTTGCATTGTCTTTTAACAGCAGTTGACCTCGAAAAAACAGGACCCTTTGTTTGGAGAATAGGCAACCAAAACATGCAAAAATGAAGCAGAGCCTGGTATATTACAAGCTCTCTTTACCATGGCCATAATGAGGTGTGAAGTTTAGAACAAAGAAGTTAGGTTTCATTTTCTTTAACCAACGTTTTGCTACAAAATAAATGAAGAAAAGAGTTTTGAAATAATAACTTATATGACTAAGATGCTTTAATGTTTCCATTTTGTGTCCGTTTTGTGAGGGGGGCCAGGAGCTTCTGAAAGTCGTGTCGCTTGGTTCAGAAATAAAGTAGCTCCATTTTTTATAGAAGCACAATTAAATGCATCTGCAATCAATGTAATGCAAGTGGTGAAGTAGTACTGCTGCACAGAATATGAACTGTTATATGTAGGAATTGTACAGTTGTGAGAGCTGACCTTAAAGAAGCAAAGTAGCCATAAATCAGTTGCAGTAGGGATATTCGAAGTTTAAGACAACCAGAGCTACACTAACTGCCAATAAATGAGGTGACATCACTTAAGCTATGCACACACCTTCAAAGGCAAACTTGAAAGATCCTTCGAATACTCTTTTTTGTTAGGATGATATTACATTTAACAAAATTGAAGTGATTTGCGCTAGACCTAGCGGCACGGGCTGCACCGCTGCAGAATATCCATCTTAATTGAGTGTTACAAATAGTCTACTGCACTTTATTTTATAGATAACTTCTGAAGAAGTCCTTAGAATAGATGCTCCATATTGAAGAAAGTCATCGACAAATTTCAAGAAAATTCGCCAAATTCTATATTTTCTGGTTAGTACACTGGTGAGAGAGAAATGAGATGCATAAGGCAGGGAGGTTAACTGGAAGATAGATTTTCAGTCTGGGGAACGAACAAAGGCAGAGTGAAATTAAATGCACATGGTGCATAACAAATGAAGGGTATGTGTATTTGAAAGGAATTTTCCACATCCACACTTGCACTACACTGAACAGTGCAACATGTGAGAGTTTGCAGTAGCTGCTCCATCCAGAAGGCTTTCCTAATAAATGAAAAGCAATGGTTTGTGCACTTGCTTCTAAAGAAGAATAGTTCTGATAACATAAAATGATAGAATACAGCTAATATATGCTGTGCTTGACTGTAGAAAAAATGAAATTGACCTTTTAAGCTTTTGCTATATCGTAATTTCCACGGGTCAATTACCCCTAAAACAGTCTGCCCCAAGAAATCGCATCAGCTTCTTACTTTTAGTGTTGACACGACTGCGACGGGCTCAGCACCACCGCCACCAATTACCCCACCGGCACAAATTGTTTGATCAAGGATGTGTTTGATTCTTCGTACCATCCTTCAGGAATCTGCAAAAAAAGAAAACCAAATTATGAACTAGGGAAAAAACAGGATATGCGGCAGATGAAAATTCAAGACTATGAGCAAAACGAGAACGAGGTGAAAGCAGGAGCCAACGTTTCGACAAGTGGACTTGCCTTCTTCAAGGCGACGTATGCTTTCCCTCGCCATAGTATATATAGGGGGGGTTCTTCTAAAGTGGAGAGGGGGAAAGGTGGGTGGGTGCGGCAACGAGGGAAGGTGTTTTAGCGTGTTGAATTCAGAATAAAGGAATGCTGTGCACAAAGGCAAGGCCACCTCCCTACCCCCGTATGTCAACCGCGTGTCAATGCACGCGTGTTAGCCGGCGTGTCAACGGCGTCGGACAGACCGGCTGAAAAAAAGGAGGTAAGGAAAGAAAGAAAAAAAATGGGGGATATGCCAAGAAACCGAACTAAGTGTTGTTGCCTATAGCCTGAAATTTAGCATAGCGAATAGATTCTAAAGCTCCCTTTGAAACATTTATGCCTATTGGTTGTAATGTCTTGAACTTATGCATAAGGTATGATTCTCTGTATTTGCTTTCTCGTTCAGAACAGAACTCTGACTGTAAGATGTAGAGCTTAAGTTCATCAAAGCTATCACCTGTATAACTCCACATCTTACAGTCAGATTTCCGTTCTGCACGAGAAAGAAAATACAGAGAATCATACCTTATCCATAAGTTCAAGACATTGCAACCAATAGGCATAAACGTTTCAAAGGGAGCTTTAGAATCTATTCGCTATGCTAAATTTCAAGCTATAGGCAACAACACTTAGTTCGGTTTCTTGGCATATCCCTCCCCCCCTTTTTTTTCCTTTCCGTACCTCCATTTTTTTCAGCCGGCGTGTCAGACGCCGTTGACACGCCGGCTAACACGCAGGCATTGACACGTGGTTGACAGACGGGGGGGGGAGGCGGCCTTGGCTTTGTGCACAGCATTCCTTTATTCTCACTTCGACGCGCTAACACACCTTCCCTCGTTGCCACACCCACCCGCCTTACACCCTCTCCCCTTTAAAAGAACCCCAACTATTTATACCGTAGCGAAGAAAGCATACGTCGCCTTGAAGACAAGTCCACTTGTCGAAACGTTGGCTCCTGCTTTCACCTTGTTCTCGTTTTGCTAAAACTGTGAACAAGTGATCTGTACCTTGGCTGAAGGTACGCATGTTGATCTGCCTACGCCAGGCAATTCTTAAGGCGATTCACTTGCTGGTGATGCTCTCCCTAGTCATTACTGCTGCAATGCCCCTTCCTACCTCAACAATTTCTGACACTGGTTGTTTGTACAAATGGAAGAAACGGGACACAGTGCTATCCACTGAGTGTTTATTTCACGACAGCAGATATAGATATCACTGCACAAAAAAGGAAGGGAGAAGGAAGACACAAACAAATCAACCCAGCAAGATGAACCCACATAGGCAGCTAATGTGACAAAAACAACATTTATTTCTCTAATAAGGAGACTGATGAGCAACTAACGCAATCCCTATTCCTCATCTCTGCAGCTTCTACTATTTCTGTGGTGAGCTGGTAAGGGTTTCTAGCCAACAATTGAATGCGATAAAAAAGACGCTTGCATCTGCAACGTGCGCAATGTCCGCAAAGTGGCCTGATAAGGCAAATTTTTCAACGTTGTTCCTGTGCTCACGTAATCGATTGCTGATGCATCTACTTGTTTGTCCCACATACTCTTTGCCACAGACCAACGGGATGCAGTAAACCACCCATTCAACAGAGGAAACGAATGGTTTTCGGTGGGTCTTGTTGCACCCACGTGACTTGCGTGTAGCCGTGTTTACCCTTGTGCACAAACTACACAGCTTCGAAGGAGCAGGGAAACCAATATGTACACCGACACATTTCCCGAACTTTTTCAGATTGTCACTAATCTCATGTAGGTAGGACAAGATGATTATAGTCGACCCCGGCTATATCGAACCCGTTTACATCGAATTATTCTATATATCGAACAATTTCCGGTCGCGGTATAGTTACAGTGAGTACATATAGTAAAAATTACGCTTACATCGAACAAAAATAGCAGCGACGCCCGATATATCGAAAGTCACGCGGAGGAAAAGTGCCCCCAGAAGTTGCCTTTCCCTCGCGGCGGCGGGGAAACCCGGCGACGTGGCTCCATGCAACCGCTCTCCCTACCGTGACCGCGCTGCATTGAGCGAGCCGTCGACACTTCCCTGCAAAAAATGATCGTGGCCTACACGCAGCGCTTGCTCAGACAGCCAATCAGAGGCTCTTGTGCCCTCGTCGTGCAAGATGGCGAAAGTGCGAGTTGTCTTGCTGCTTTTCTGGTTCACTGTGTACGTCTTGTGGGCCTTCTCCCGCATTGTTGCCGTGATGAAGCGGCAGAATTCGCCTTTCGTCATGAAGGTCGAAATCGTAAATCGGGTTGGACGCGGTGACAAGTTGGATGTCCCCGCAGCGTGCAAGATTCTGAGGAGCACTCTCGGCACGATTAGGGCTAAAGCGGCCAAACTCGCGACCCGGTGCCCATGGCGCCCGATGCGTACGCATGGCCGTGTACAAGTGGTTCTTCATACGTGCTGGTTTCCGCGTGCTCTGTGATAACTGTAAATTCTGATGAATGTGACGAAGCCGTTACCAGTGTTACCGAAGTTCGGAGAGAGGTGTCAGAATTTCCGGAAACTGTTGATAAATCAACGGTGGAGGAGTTTGTGAGTGCAGATGATGGTGTCGTGACCACGGGAGAGCCCGAAAACGAAGACTGCATCGCCGAGATCATACCGAGCACAAATAAAAGTGGCTACTATGAGGAAAGCAACGACAGTTCCTTGCCCACATTCTTCGAAGTGATTTCTGCACTCTCACTAGTCCGGTGCTTCTGCGCGAATGTGGAAGGTTGCGGCCTCAGCGACTCAGACTCCTTTAGACAATGTTGGGAAGTACGTGCGTCGCAGGCAGCGAAATCGCCAAAGCAGAAGAAAATGCAGGACTAATTTATTCGAAACTAAGCTAGTTTCATCAATAACGTGATTTTATGAATGCTATGTGCCTTTATGACATCCAATTATTTAGCAGGCTTATGTCGAATTATGCTCTATATCGAATTGATAGGCATTCTTTTGCGCGTTCAATATAACTGGGTTCGACAGTAGTCGTGCATTTGCTTCTGCTTGGGCAATTTCGCTGCCTGTGACGCACGCACTTCTCATTGTCTAAGGAGTCGAAGCAGCTGAGACCGCACCAACCACTTCTGAGGACATGGGAAAAGTACCGTCGTTCTTTTCCTCATTGCGCCCTATTTCATTTGTGTTCGGTGCGATGTTGGCAATGTAGTCTTCGTTTTCCGGCTCTCCCGTGGTCGTGAATCCATCATTTGCTCTCACGAACTCGTCCACCATTGATTCGCCAAGAGCGTCCGGAAATTCTGACAGCTCGCTCCAAACTTCCGCAACACCAGCAACGGCTTCGTTGCATTCATCAGAATTTACAGTCATCAACGAGCACGCGCAAGCCGGCACAGCTGAAGCAATTTCGAATGGACCACTCCTACACGGTCGTGCGTACGCGTTGGGCGGGCACCGGGTCGTGAGTTTGGCCGCTTTAGCCCCAATCTCCTCCTTATTCTACAAGATCGGGCTGAGAGTGCCCCTCGGAATCTTGCACGCTGCGGGGACATCCGACTTGTCACCGCGTTCGACCCAATTTATGATTTCGAGCTTCATGACGAAAGGCGAATTCTGCCGCTTCATGACGGTAACTGCCGGAGAAAGCGCACACAATGAACCAAAAAAGCAGCGAGACAACTCGCACTTTCTCCATCTTGTACGAAGAGGGCACAAGAGCCTTTGATTGGCTGTCTGAGCAAGCGCTGCGTGTGGGCAAGGATTATTTTTTGCAGGGGGGGTGTCGACGGCTCGCTCAACGTAGTGCGGTCACGGTAGGGAAAGAGGTTCGATGGAGCCGCACCGCCGGTTACCTATTTCCACGAGGGAAAGCCAACTTTTGGGGGCATTTTTCCGCCACTTGACGTTCGATATATCGGAAGTCGCTGCTATTTTTCTTCGATGTAATCGTAATTTTTGCTATATATACTCATCGTAAGATAATAAATCGTCGTGTCACTGCTGTTGTACGGGTGGCTAGAGCTTAGTCAAGCTGCACAGATGCAGCTTTTTTCTCTGGCCCCCTATTTTCGCAGTAACAATGTACTGTCTGCGGCGAAAATAAAACTTGATTGATTGATTGATTGATCGTAACTATACCTTGTCCAGAAATTGTTCGATATATAGAATAATTCTATGTAAACGGGTTTGATATAGACAGGTTCGACTACTTTCTTTTTTACTTGTGTCACCTGGCCAGTGGCATTGCGAATTTCGTTCTATTCTTTAGAATGCTGCCTGCTACGGTGGTTCATGCATACAAAGGGTAAACTGCATCTAACAGATATGAGACTTTGTACTGAAAACATCTCTCAACCAAGTGTGGGCTGGACTTCAAAAGGGCGTTTTTGAAGCGCAAATTGACAATACCTCATGTCACTAGCTTTGAATGAGGTGATTATGCAAGTATGAGTTATTTGCCTTTTGGCTCGTCAAACCAACAAGAGGCAAAAAACCACCCTTGCATACTCGTCAGCTCATTCAAAGCTAGTGAAGTGAGGTATTGTCAATTTGAACTTCAAAAACGCTCTTTTGAAGTCTAGCCCGCACTTTGATAACAGAAGTTTTCAGTACAAAGTCTCACATCTGTTAGATGCACGTTACCGTTGTATGTATTGACCACCGTGGCAGGCAGCATTCTAATAAAAGAACGAAATTTGCAATGCCACTGATCAGGTGACAGAAGTAAAAAAGAAAGTAATCATCTTGCCCTACCTACATGAGATTAGTGACAATCTGAAAAAAATCGGGAAATGTGTAAGCGTGAATATCGGTTTCTCTGCTCCTTCAAAGCGGTCTGTTTGTGCACAAGGGTAAACGTGGATACACGCAAGCCACGTGGGTGCAACAAAACCCACCGAAAACCATTTGATTCTTCTGTTGAAAGGGTGGTTTACTGCATCCCATTGGACTGTGGCAAAGAGTTGTGGGACAGACAAGTAGATGCATCAACGAGCGATTACGTCAGCACAGGAACAACGTTGAGAAACTAGCCCTATCAGGCCACCCTGCCAGACTTTTCGCACGCTGCAGATGCGAGCCTCTGTTTTGTTGCATTCAATCGCTGGCCAGGCACCCTGACCAGCTCACCAGAGAAATAGTAGAAGCTGTAGAGATTAAGAATAGGGATTGTGTTAGTTGCCCGTCACTCTCCTAATTGGAGAAAGAAATGTTTTTGTCACATTAGCTGCCTGTCTGTCTTCATCTTGTTGGATTGATTTGCTTGTATATTCCTTCTCTCTTCCTTTTTTGTGCCATGGTGTATATATATATATATATATATATATATATATATATATATATATATTTGCGCTCATGCAATAAACATGCCGTTGATAGCACTGTGTCCCGTTTTTTATTTCCATGTGTTTCTGCACTACTGTGTAGATAAAGTCATACCAACTAGCCCACCTGTCTGTCCTCCCACCGCCTTTTTCATAATGGCCTCTATTTCTAAAGAATGCGTTGTGTGGTGCGATTTGAAAATATCAAGTTGTCAAACACTGCAGGTATTGTTAATGTAAACTCAAAATTCAAAAATACAAAAGTTTACAGCTCCGTCATACTTTCTACACTTTTTACAGACTTCTACATTGCCAGACAATTGGAAAGTAGACCCGCTACATAAATCTGACAATGCGCATTATCCTCTGAACTAAAGGCCAATATCTTTAAAAAGGACAGCCTGCAAACTTCTAAAACACATTTATTTAAGCCTGCTACATTCCTAAATTTATTTCCTTCTGCCTCGCTTGGATTTACTGGCAGCATTTGCAGTGAGCAGAAATTTCGTTTTGATTATGTGGAAGCCATGCAATGTGACACACATTGTTGCCTAGAATGAAAAGCGACTCCACTGCAGCTGACGCCCTAGTACCAAATCTGCGGGATACATTGCGATGGACGATTAGTCGCCAGCTAGCTTATACTGGCGACAATGTAACTGCCTTCCTTGTGGTTGGGAATAGCATGTCTACACAGGTGAAGACATGCATGCTTGCTGATGACTACAAAACTATATCTGCACACAAAGTTAACAAGGTTGAGCACAATTAATGCAAGCAACAATTTACCCGAAGATTATTTTATCGCAACGGCAAAATAAGTGTGGCAAGCCGATTCTTAATGTCGAAAAATAACCTGTGCATTTATAGCAAGCAGCATCACGTTAAAATTTCAAGCACTTTTACTTGGATAAATACAGGACATCTTTTTACAACATTCATTATTCTTCAAAAATTGCTTGTTGGAAATACCACAAGTCTAGCTCTTCAACTAGATTACAGACCATAATCATCATAAGCGTGGTTACGCCCACTGCAGGGCAAAGGCCTCACTCATACTTCTCAAACAACCCCGGTCATGTACTAATTGTGGTCATGTCGTCCCTGCAAAGTTCTTAATCTCATCCGCAAACCTAACTTTCTGCCGCCCCCTGCTACGCTTCCCTTCCCTTGGAATCCAGTCCGTAACCCTTAATGACCATCGGTTATCTTCCCTCCTCATTACATTTCCTGCCCATGCCCACTTATTTTTCTTGATTTCAACTAAGATGTCATTAAATCGCGCTTGTTCCCTCACCCAATCTTCTCTTTTCTTATCCCTTAACGTTACACCCATCATTCTTCTTTCCATAGCTCGTTGCGTCGTCCTCAATTTAAGTACAACCCTTTTCGTAAGCCTCTAGGTTTCTGCCCCGTAGGTGAGTACTGGTAAGACACTACTATTATACACTTTTCTCTTGAGTGATAATGGCAACCTGCTGTTCATGATTTTAGAATACCTTCCAAACGCACCCAAGCCCATTCTTATTCTTCTGATTATTTCCGTCTCATGATCCGGATGCGCAGTCACTACCTGCCCTAAGTAGATGTACTCCCTTACCACTTCCAGTGCCTCGCTACCTATTGTAAATTGCTGTTCTCTTCCGAGACTGTTAAACATTACTTTAGTTTTCTGCAAATTAATTTTTAGACCCACTCTTCTGCTTTGCCTCTCCAGGTCAGTGAGCATGCATTGAAATTGGTCCCCTGAGTTACTAAGCAAGGCAATATGATCAGCGAATCGCAAGTTACTAAAGCATTCTCCATTAACTTTCATCCCCAATTCTTCCCATTCCAGGTCTCTGAATACCTCCTGTAAACACGCTCTCAATAGCATTGGAGAGATCGTATCTCCCTGCCTGACGCCTTTCTTTATTGGGATTTTGTTGCTTTCTTTATGGGGGACTACGGTGGCTGTTGAGCCGCTATATATATCTTTCAGTATTTTTACATGCGGTTCGTCTACACCTTGATTCCGTAATGCCTCCATGACTGCTGAGGTTTCAACAGAATCAACCGCTTTCTCATAATCAATGAAAGCTATATATAAGGTTTGGTTATATTCCGCACATTTCTCTATCACCTGATTGATAGTGTGAATATGGTATGTTCTTGAGTAGCCGTTACAGAATCCTGCCTGGTCCTTTGGTTGACAGAAGGTTAAGGTGTCCCTGATTCTATTTGCAGTTACCTTACTAAATACTTTGTAGGCAACTGACAGTAAGCTGGTCGTCTATAATTTTTCAAGTCTTTGTCGTCCCCTTTCTTATGGATTAGGATTATGTTAGCGTTCTTCCAAGATTCCGGTAAGCTCGATGTCATGAGGCATTGTGTACACAGAGTGGCCAGTTTCTCTAAAACAATCTTTCCTCCATCCTTCAGCAAATCTGCTGTTACCTGATCCTCCCCAGCTGCCTTCCCCATTTGCATAGCTCCTAAGGCTTTCTTCACTTCTTCTGGCGTTACCTGTAGGATTTCGGATTCCTCTAGACTATTCTCGCTTTCATTATCGTCGTGGGTGCCACTGGTGCTGTATAAATCTCTATAGAACTATACAACTATATACAGCATGGATTACATTCCTCCTATACATGTCTTGAAAGATCAGGCATAGTTCTAAATATAACGTAGGAGGGGGCGTTCATCCCTGAGTGATTTCTGTGGTGCTCTTGATGGTCGCCACTTACAAAAACTTCAGAGAAGACTCCAGCACCTTTACAGCCAATGTTACCTAAACATTTCACAAAAAGTGTGCACTTACCAAGGCAGTCCTGAGCTTGCTGAAGCTGCGCTTTTGTTTTCCGCAGCTCAGCCTCCAGCCGCTCTGCAGTGGCCTGCAGTTGTAACATAATCTTGGCCTGGTCATCCTGAAAGTGTAGAGTGTGTAAAAAACGAGTGGCATGAAATGCGAACGGCATTTTCTGGCTTCAGGTACTACCATAAAATTCTAAACAAGTGCTCCCCCCTTTACTTTCGAGCGATTTGAAATGGTCACTACCACCTGAGCAAGCACCCCTCCCTTTCTTCAGCCAGTTCACCACTTCATGCATTTTTGCTGGACTGCTTAGCTGCAGTTTCTCTTTTGTTAACTTTTTACGAAATTGCATATTAAATTACAGAAAATGACGCAATTTACTTAGAAACAAATTTATTGTTTAGCTGCATTTCTGCCAAGGCCCGATAGTTCACCATAGCCAAGTATCTACATAGCCGTAGCCTTCATCAGTCGCCATTTTGGTCAAACGGGCGATGTTTTCAAATGCGAATGAAGCGTGAGACACATGGAGCGATTTCGCATGCAATCCGTTGTACGATGGGTGGGAGTCCGACTTGCAGCGTTCGACAATATAGAACACGTTATATGAATGAGCGAGCGGAGCATAGCTCTCTGCAGAACCAGCACCCCTGCATGGGCGCTTTGAATGACTTCGCAAATAAAGTGAAAACAAATGTGACTGCACAGCTTTCTCATCTTAAAGAGGAGATGCCAATATAAACATGACTTGTGAAAGCCACATCTGCAGCGTCGAATCCGTTCACAGCCGCCAATGAAAAATAGCCGGTAGGTCTAACTCACTGGGCCGTCGAATTGGAGACCTGTGGCGCTTGTGACAGGACTGCATGTAGCTCGATATAAAGCGCCATGTTGCTCAACATAACGTGTGCACAATCACGCCGCACTTAAAGCTCGCACTGTTCGTGTCTGCATTTTACTGTCTCGTCCCCTGCACGCTATTCACTGCTACTTAGATTGCGATACATTTCATTTTGTCGATGCCTATGGAAGCGAACCAGCAACGCAGGCTAGCCTGCAATCACTGGGAGAAGACAGTATAGGCCTAGCCCGCTAGATCTGGGGCTGACAGCCCTTGAATTTCGGTCCGCGACCAAGCAACGCCACAAGCCCTCCTCCCACAAACTTTCTTGGGATATTTTTACAAGGGGGGGGGGGCGCTTGCTCGGAATTTTACGTCTGTAAAAGTTATTGCCCATGAACTACATCTTGCAATCTGTCAGCGTGTCACAAATTTTAAATAAGGGCTTGCTTAGAACTTGGCTTTGGTTTCTCCCATCGCCATACATCACCCAATAAAGAGCAGCTGTTCAAATGAATACTTTATTTCTTTGCATTGAATGAGCTATAGTTTGTTTCACAGCCATTCAAACAGCAGCACATACAGAAGCGGCAGAGAGAGCAATTAACGTTCAGCAAAGCCAGAACCGCCGCAGTCCCCCTCAGTTATCCACCATTACAAATCATATGGGCCCCTCAGTATGTGCCGCTCTTCAATGAAATAAAAAGTCAGTTAAAGGTTCTCCGCTCTGTGCAGAATAAAACAAATTTGTCTGAATATATATTGTCAGCCGCACCACGCAGGAAGTTTGTTGCAGCGACACTAAATGACCACACGCCTCATCCGCGACACTTTTCGGAGGCGGCAATATGGTGCGGCGATACACTGCTTCTGTTTTAATCACATCGACATTGAAATTCATCGTAAAGGTGACATAGACATTTTTGGTTCTGCGGCAATTTTCATGTATATGAAAATCTACCACCCAAGGAAGTGGTAGATTGGGTGGCAGTCATTGTAGCGCAATTAGTGCAGCAGTGCTCCAAGCATGAAAAGGTTGCGAGCTCTTTCTAGCGCTGTAGGCGCCGGAGGAAACGGACCCATCGTTCTTCAGGGAGACATTTTCGCAAAAGTAAACTGATTACAAGAATTGATTATAAGATAGAAGAATATAAGATTATATTAGTAAATTTATTTTAGCTTCACGTATTCATTCGCGGGAATCATTATCAACAACTTGCAATCCCAAAGTCACACAGTAAATAGCAGCCGCAAGTATTTTTTTGTTCTTGCTGTTAGGAAACAAAGATATCTCCTATATTTTTTTGGTGGAAGATACTGCAATTCATTCGTTTTAGATGAATTTCTTCAAGAGATGAACATCCTCTGCACTGAACAAAACAATCAGTAAACATCTACCAAAACCCAATGACGTTTCAGACTTTGATAGCCTATAGTAGGGAAAAAGGGTACGTATAGTAAGCATATGTTGTCAGAGAACGTTGCCTTTAGGCATGGCGCTTCAGCCGTAGTGATAACGGACAAGGGAACAGCATTCCCAGCCAAGATGTTGGACAACGTTTCAAGATTCGGCGGCACAGCTCACCGGCGAACAACGGCCTACCACTCGCAAACGAGAGGGCTCACGGAGCCCCTAAATAAGACGCTGACTTATGTGCTTTGCATATACGTTGATGTGCAACATAACAAGTGGGACAAGACCTTGCCGTATGTTGCCTCTGCATGCAACACAGATCAGTAAGTGACAACAGGAATGACACTGTTCCGTCATCTCCCTGGGGGTGAAGTCCCCGCAATGCTACAGGAAATGCTTCAGCATGAGTGCGATGCCATCGAAATGGATGTCGAGGACTTCAGTCAACCTGCTGAAGAAGACCGACAACTTGCGTTTGTAAAAATCTATCGGCAGCAGCTTTAGCCTCGAGACGCTGTAATTTTTGTCAGCAGCCAGTATCTTTCGAGCCCCAAAACAGAGTGCGGGTGTGCACTGCTATCCCCCGCCGCAGCCTCTCAAAAAACCTGTCATGGCGCTACTTTGTGCCGAGTAACGTTCTCTGGCGTCTCAGTTATGCTAACCACGAGGTTGTTCCCAAAATGCCGCACTACTCTAAGCATGAACCAGAGGCTGTGCACGTGTTCGGGATGAAGCACTACTTTTTTAATGACTCCACTGCAGCGCAAGCGTGCGCAGATCCTGTCGCTGGGACTGCGGAATGTCGGGAAGATATTCTTTTGAAAGGGAGGCTAATGTCACGTCTTAAAGCTTGACTATAGAGGACGGCGAAGCCAGGAAACCTAGCAGCCCCCCTCCCCCCCCCCCATCTTTCCGAGGAAGACGAGTTTGGTCCGTCAGCACCTAAACATAGCGTTTGTATTTTTCTCGCCATTGTCCTGTGTTCTGGTTTATCGCGTTAGGACAATATTTACTGAGTCCAGGGGAAGCTTAGGTATAATCTGGTGGAGTTGGTGGGAGAGCCAGAAACACAATTAATCCATTGGTTGGAATATTCCACCACCTGAGGGGGGGGGGGTATTTTTTCGTCGAAAGGCTTTTTTGCTCGCAAGAATTTCATCTTGACAAGTTGAAGGCTAGCACTAGTACACGTGCAGCGCACATTAGCATGGCGGCGAAACTAAACAAAACACCCCACGGCCGTACTCCGTTGGAGGTGGAATGCAAAGTACCAATGTGCTTACATAGATATAGATGTCAATTTAATATGTTAGTTATGAATTTTTTAAGGAGGAGAAGACACACTTCATTCCAGGAATCTACAAAAAATTGCGGTAGAGCTACAGACCAGACCCCTGACAATACCTTAATGTGAAAATATAAGCCTTCGGAAGTTTAAAACAAGAAGTACAATGTATGGCAACAATATGCAAAATGGGTAAATGAAAAACATCTTTACAAAACCTACATCTGTACCTAAACTACTAAAATCTAACACTACTAATGCAAAATAATGCAACAATTCTTCCTTTAATACTTAACTGAAGATACAAAAAAGAAACTTTTATGTAGCTGCGATTTCTAAAAATTAAGAAACACACCCACATAAGCAGGATGCCAGTACAAGCATGCAAAATAAACAAATGCGTGAAATGCAAGTGCAACTATACATATGAAAAAATGCATCACACTCAGAGAAATAGAAGCACATTAAACTTGTGCTGTTCAACCACAAGTTCGGAAAGGTGTTCATCAACAACATCAAACTCCCAAATCAACTTTCGGGCAATGACAGACGCCAGCGCAGCAGGAGGAGGAGGAGGAGGAATAAACTTTATTTGTGGACAGCAGATTTGAGACCGAGGCCCCTCTACCTAGATGACGGCCTCGAGCCCTTGGGCCCTGGCAGCATCTTCGGCCTGCTGGATTGCCTTGAGTTGGTCTTCCGGTGCACAGCTGATCAACGCGGTCTCCCACTGCTCTCTGGTCTTGTTTCTATTATTCTGTGTGGGTGTCCGAGAACAAGCCCAAACCATATGTTGTAGGTCGGCCCTTTCTTGACAGAATCTACATCTATCCGTGTAAAGGTCCGGGTAGTAGCGGTGGTAGACCACCGGATTCGGGTATGTAAGCGTTTGTGAGAGGCGCCATGCCCTCGCATGCCGTCTACTCAGCGAGGAGTATGCCGGGGGAAAATGGGTCCTGCCCAGTTTATAGTGTCTGGTGATCTCGTTAAAGCTGGTCATCCGGTCTCTCTCTGTTCCCAGTATTTCCTGCGTGTCATCTGCTCGGCCCGTCAGTTCTCGAGCCAGGTTGTGCACAATTTCGTTCCCGTGAAGGCAAGAGTGTGCGGGTGCCCATATAATGTGAACGCCTCAATCTTCACGATTCACGAATTCACAGTTCTTCCGGCGAGATTCTTCCTTTCGCATAGTTCTTGACGGCTGTCTTGGAGTCGCTCACTACGATGTTACCCTCCGTGGAGGCTATTGCCAGTGCTAAGGCAGCCTCCTCCGCCACCTGCGCCTTCCTTGTTTTTACTGTTCCACTAACTCTGCAGTCACCCTCTAGACTCGTACCAACTATCTACATCCTCTGTCTGTTTGCGTACTCCGCCACGTCGAGCTAGACCACGTCCCTGAAACTACGGAATCTTTTGTGGAGATACCTCGCTCTTGCGAGTCTTCGATCTTGGTGAAACTCCGGGTGCATGTTTCTGGGGATGGGGGGTATTAACAGATGTTCGCTTATTTTCCTTGGGATGTCTCTCCGCACTCCGTGCTGTGCTTCAAATGTTATTCTGATGTCACCTAAGATGTGTCTCCCTGTCAAACTCTGTGTAAGTCTTTCATACTGCGCTACTCTCTGGGCCTAAATATGTTCGTCCACTGTATTGTGCACGCCGAGCGCCAGAAATTTCTGATTTTGCGTATTTGCCAGAAGCCCCAAGGCTTGCTTATACGACCTTCTGATAATGCATTCTAACTTGGCTTTCTTCTCAGCGTAGAGTTTGAGGTAAAAGACCGCATATACAATAAGACTGATTACGAATGTTTCTAATGATCGGATGAGGTTGTGCTCTTTCATGCGATAATGCCTGTTGGAAATCCGCTTTATTAGACTGATTGTTTGTAGAACACTATTGTCTACAAGTCTAATGGTTTCTCCATTATGGCCCTTTTCAGATAAGTGGACTCCCAGTATTCTCAGGCTTACCACTATCGGTATCGTGGTGCCTTCTACTGTGACTACATTGACCGGCCTTTCCCTAATGCTTTTTCGACCCCTGCCTGTGGGTCTATAGAGCAGAAGTTCTGATTTTTGCCAGGAACATCTCAGTCTCTTGTCTCTGAAGAGGTCTTCGACCGCGTTTACTGCTGCTTGAAGGATCTCTTCCACATGCCCATCGCTTCCAGCCGCCACCCAAAGGGTGATGTCGTCCGCGTATAGCTGTGTCCGACTCCTTATATGTTTTCGAGTCTCGCAGGAAGACCGATCGTTGCCACGTTGAATAGAAAGGGAGGTAGGACTGAACCCTGGGGGGTACTCCTGTTACCTTGTTTGAGCGCCTCCGATTTGCATTCTCCAATGGAACCTTCGCGGTACGATCTGTCAAGAAGTCTGATGTACGCATATATTTTACGCGTACATCCAGCTTTTGGAGATTTTGTTGTATTGCCTTGTGCGTGACAGTGTCAAAGACCTTATTAGACCGAGACCTAGTATTGCCTTGGTGTCTAGAGTTTTCTTACCCGCATCTATGATCTGATGTTTTAGTTTGAGCATACAATCCTGCGTCAATAAGTTGGGACCAAATCCAACCATGGCATGTGGGTAAAGTTCTCCATGATCTAGGTATCTCGTGAGGCGTGGGAGAACCACATGTTCCACGAGTTTACTGACGCAGGATGTTAGCCATGTGGGCCTTAGGTTCGTCAGTTGTGGTTCTTTCCAGGCTTCGGTATAAAAATAATTTCGCCTGATTTACATTACTTAGAATGCCACCTTGCTCCCAGCGGTTATTCATGTAGTCCATGAGAGCTCGGATGGATGCATAGTCGAGGTTCCTTAGTGTTTTATTGCTTATCCCATTAAGTCCTGGTGCAGATTTTGGGTTGAGCCTGGTAAGTTCATATCTGACTTCTGCCTCCGTGATAGGGGTATCAAGATCAGGATTTCCGTTACCTAGGTAATCGTGGAGTCGTTGTCTATCCGCCTGTCCAACGCACATCTTTTCGAGATCTTGAAAAAGCTCTTCTTCTATACCGTCATAAGCTGTGTATTACCTACTGTTGATTGTGCCTTCGTATAGTTTTAGTACTGCCGGCGTCCAAGGGGCCTCGGAGAATGCTTCAGGTCTTGGACATTCCCATCTGCCTTTCCATCAAGTCGCACGTGGCTTTCCACTTTTGTTGGGTTAGCCTATGTGCATATATCTCGATTTCCTTTTTAATTCCACCATTAGCTTCCTTAATTTCCGATTATGTTTTTGCTCTTTCCATCGTTCCAGCATACTACCTTTCTTTCCCCACATGTGCAATAATCTTCTATCCATTTCCTCTATCCCTGCCTCATCTGGAACAGTTTTTATAACTCGTTTAATGCTTTCTTGTAGTTTTTCTCCCCACGTCTCGATGCCCGTTATAGTGTCTAACGCATCTCCTTGTCGGATTTTGCGGAAAGAATCCCATTCTACAAGTTTCAGCTCTCCACCCCTCTTTTTCCTTGGGCCTGCTTGTACCGTTGTGACGACGATTCAGTGGTCACTACCTAAGCTGTCCCGCATGTTTCTCCATTGAGAATCTGCTACATTCTTCGTACATGTGATATCTGGTGTCGTGTCGTTGGTTACGCTCTTTCCTATTCTGGTTGGTGCCTGAGGGTCAGTTATGAGCGTTAGTCCTTCGTGATGAGCGTTGGCCCATATGCTTCGGCCCTTAACATTCTCTATGCTGTGTCCCCAAGACGCATGTGGCGCCTCAGAATCGCCGACCAGGACAGCCAGCCAGAGCAGGAGCTCAGGATTATTTACGGCTGCCGGGGGTTCTCTAACGCTCAGCCAGTGCTCGGCACTGGCCTTTGTGCATATTATTTATTTGGCGACGTTTGTTTGCTCTTGTTTAAACTCGCACTCAGGAACGCAGTCTGGCACTGATCAGTACAGACACTGCAGCAGACTAATTATTAAGAGTACGCGTAATGCGAAGACGTGAGCTCGTGCCTATGAGGCCACTTGTTTTTTTCGTCGACATTAAGATTCATTTATTTATAATTTCTACATTTCAACTAAAATAAGCAAGTCAGTCCACCTAATGTTTCCTTGTTTTCAACGTCCGTTATCTTTATGGGACTTAGCAAAGACGGGCCCCTCTGTGCTCCTCCTTCGCGTTGACACACACACACACACGTATATATATATATATATATATATATAGTTTTAGAAACGTAGGTGCGCACTTACGAAAATTGCATCTCTAATGTTTTTAACGTTTCGGCCGTGGCACGGCCTTCGTCAGACTGGTTTATTCTTACGAAGGCCGTGCCACGGCCGAAACGTTAAAAACATTGAAGATGCAATTTGCGGAAGTGTGCACCTTCGTTTCTAAAACTACCTATGCACCGGACCTACAGAACTTCTCATTGAATTATATATATATATATATATATATATATATATATATATATATATATATATATATATATATATATATATATATATATATATATCTTGCAACGTCAGTCAAGGAGAGGTACGTGGCTCCCGGCCGCACAGCTCAACGTAACAAATAAACAAAGAACACTTCAAAACCAAACGCCGCCGGGGCTAGGTCTTCCTAGCATTAGCTCCGGCAAGGTCATTCTATGTTAAGTTTACTATCTGTTGTGTACCTTGCCCGAATGCCTTAGAATCTAACGGGGAAGCTCTCGAGTAAGCCGCGGTGATTTTTACGTCCCCGTTTTCGTTACGTCGGGCTTGGCAATGAAAATTGTGGTCCAAGTAGCATGACGTCGTAAAACAGAGTGCGCGGGCCTGCTACCTAGGAGGCGCCGGGTTCGGGATTCCACTTCCGAACGCCGAAGCCAACGGACGTGTTTGTGCTCCATTGGAGCGATGTTGACGCATCCTGCCAAGTTTGCCAACAGGAAGACTTGTTTTGAGTACTACCAGAGTCCTTCCATGTTTTTTCTGGTCACGAAACTGCCGCCTCAGTTTCATATAGCGCCAGCGCCCGCCGCTAGAGGCGCAACCGTGCATAAGAGGGCATGCGAACGCCGCTGCCGCTGTGGTTGTGTGTGGGGCAGCCTCGGTATTCTAGCTTTCTCAACTTCCTCAACCATCGCTTTAGTTTAACGTAACTATTTTTAACATTGAATATAATTAAATTACTGCCTGAGCGTGTCGTCTGCGATGATATGAGCGCACGGGACGAAAAAAAAAAAAAAGCCGCTCATAACATGGAGCTTGCGGTGGTCTCAGACCGAAAAAAAAGAAAGAACTGGAATTTTAAGAGCCAGAACCGCGATACGATTATGAGGCACGCCGTAGTGGGGGACTCGGGATTAGTTTTGATCACCTGGGATCCTTTAAAATGCGCCTAAATTTAAATAAACGGGTGTTTTGCATTTCGCCCCCGTCGAAGTGCGTCCGCTGTACACGGCCGGGCGGTCTCGGTCCGGATTTCTTCATCATCGCCGTTCGCCTCAACGCTTCGGTGGGCTCCGCTTTTTAATATTTGCCTTAAATTAAACACCGCGCATTCGCAACAAAACGCCAGTGGTCCCACTTATCACCAGATGAGTAAGCGCCAATTCTCCGTTGCGCATAGCGCCAGATTGTTCGCCGAGCACAGCTGTTCAGTTTCTGTTAAACTGTGGCAGAGAAGGACTCTGTGGGCAGTATCTTATAACGAGATCAAAAGAATGAAATTGCTATTGCAAAGGGCTGCTACCGTAGAATACTTCATGACAAAGAAAAGCGAACTGAGCTGCTCCATGCGCTTAAGATTTCTTGCAAAGCGATGCCATTTCTGAATAAGATAATGCAAGACGAACTTCGCTACTAAATGTCTTCGGTGCGGCTTTTAACAACGGATTAAGGCGAACCTGAAGTGTTAGGTTCAGTTGAAATTAGCTGTAATTAGGCAATTGCCTTAGCAAGCAGTCGTTTAGAAGCGTCAGTAAGCCCAGCATTATTCACGCTGCTCGTGGTTTCGACGCAGAAACG
This sequence comes from Dermacentor variabilis, assembly GCF_050947875.1. Taxonomy (NCBI): domain Eukaryota; kingdom Metazoa; phylum Arthropoda; class Arachnida; order Ixodida; family Ixodidae; genus Dermacentor; species Dermacentor variabilis. The sequence continues at coordinate 2,174,905 of NW_027460291.1, read as the reverse complement.
ACGAGACTAGCTATTTTCGTTCTTAATTCGCAACTATTTACAATGTGTTAAAATGTTGCAATCACCGGTCCTGATATTCTTATCATGGTCGAAAAATAAAAAAAAAACTTCATAATTCGATTAAGAAAAGAAATAAAACGTGTTGGTGCAAAAACAAAATACAAGCACGATCATTTATTTATCATGTAAAACAAGCGGAGCGAAATACAGATAGTACAGAGGCGTCCGGTCATAAATGGTCCACCATTCACAATGCAAGAAGTTTGTTAAAAGCATCTTTGAAACGGCGTTAGTCTTCAGCGTCGGCTTCTCACGCTCCAGGGACACGTCGTCGCCGTTGATGTTGAAATTGTACGCAGTGACGATGTCCGAGGCGTCAAAGTGTTTCGTGCACACACGCGTATACTTCCATTCGAAATTAAAACCGCCACTTTCCTGCCGCGGTATGGCCCGCTTCCATTTCTCGCGCTGCTCCTTGTTATTAGGTAAACAGAACAACGACACCTTTTCGGTCGTGCCCTTGTAGCCGGAACGGCACCCAGGCACGCAACACGTGTTCGGCATCGTTGTCCCACCCCGCCACTTCAACCAAACACTCGAAAAATAGCGCAGCACATGCACATAACGCACCCGATCACTCAGCTTGCCTCGCACTGCGCGCGCGTTTCGGTACGCGAACGATGCCCTCTGTGGCACAGTGGCGCCGCGTCACGGCACCTTTGGGCAGCATATGAACCTCTCCCATAGCGTGACGGCGGAGTTTCGTGACCAGAAAAACATGGAAGGACTCTGGTACTACCTTGATGACGCAGACCCGACGAACAAGCCTTGTCACATCGACGATTGTTTAGATGCGCTGGATCGTCTTGGCCTGCTCCCCGAAGTGCTAGCTTTGGCGGCATATGAGATGAACCACGTGTGAGATGTCACAACGATGAGCCCCGCCGCACCAAAGAAACTTATGGCAGCTAAGGACGTAAAAGCGAAGAATCGCCCGTGCGTCCTCATCGACCGCAACGACCAACCAGGACCTGCGGCTCAAAATACGCTGGGTGCTGTGTGGCGTCGCCGAAGAGGATGTGCGGGAGGCCCTGCCACCGCACGCAAAGGTGACGAATGTCACGAAAGAGCGGTGACGGAAACAAGACGTTGAGGATAAGGAGACCACAGCCCGTAGAACCACTTTGGAACTGAGAGCTGGTGTGAAAAGTGACGGCATGCCGCACCAGCTGAGAATTGCAGGTGAGCTTGCGCTCATTGTGGTGCCCGGTAGAGCGCCGCTGTGCCTATGGTGCAAGCCTGCAGAGCATATTAGGCGCAAGTGCGAAGCGCCACGTAGCAGCCTTGGCCGCCGCTACGGTCACGAAGATAACCCGCGTGTGAAACCGTACGCCCGTGTGGCGGGGCCTGTCAAGGGTAACGACATGTCGGAACATCCCATGGATGAGGCAAACACCGAAGAAACACCAGGGGCGGAGGGTATTAGCATAAAAGCTGCTGGGACGCCCAACGCGTCTCTACTTCCTGATGCCACAGCTGACGATCAGGAGAAACCTGTACGTGAACCGCAGCCCGAAAAGGGTGCAGCTGTTTCAAGGCTGGAGGTAAATCGCGAAGCAGCTTCTCTCACTGGCAGCTTGACGCCAGCTGAGGACGACAATAGTCAAAGCTCCATGGATGGGTGTGAGAGCCTTCTGAACACTGCAGCTACGAAGCGTACACGCGAGGATAGCGTCAACTCAGGAGACGCTTCCTCCAGAACCGACAATGAAGAGCTGCCGGCAAAAGCAGTTACAACCCGGCGTCCAAATTCCAAGCAGAAGGCCAATATTCCGCTGAGACGGAAGGTGGGGCGAACGACGCCTTCGTCAAGTCGGGTGAATGTGTGTGTGTGCGGAGGGGGGGGTCTTCATCGGCTTGGAGCTAAGAGGCGCCTAGGGCATCTGGAAAGGGGCTGAGGCGCCTACGCTCTATAGGGGACGTCAACAAAACAGACCCGGTGAGGAGAACCTTGACACGTGGAATTTTATTGAAGCTTGAACGCACGAGGTTAGACCAATCAGCTCGTTTTGCTCTTTGCGAACATGGCAACAAATGAGTTGACTGCATTACCCGTAGCAACATTGAATATGAGCGGTTTATTGGCAAGACGTAAAGAGTATCAAGTCCGACATGCTTTCCTGGAGGAAGACTTATATTATCGCCGTACAGGAGGTGAAGGTATAAAGTCAACAGCAGACGAGCCACAGGCTCGAGCCTTTCAAGGATCGATATAGCATTTGTGTAAGCCATGCTGTTGGTGCTTCGGAAGCTTGCGCACTGTTTTTGCTCAATGCTTCGGGTATTCAAGAAGAGTCATTGACTGCTTTTGTAAAAGGCCGACTTATTGTATGTGATTTTTCCTTTTGAAACATGAAGTGGCGAATCATCGGCGGGTATGCACCTAATAGAGAAGAAGAACGTCAAGTGTTTTTCGAAAGTGTGGACCACTATTTGAAGTGTGACAGATATGTTATTTTCCTCGGGGACTTCAACAGTGTATGTCGAGCCGTAAATAGGACCAATGGACGAGTCTAACAAGACAGGAGTACAAACTTGCTGAGTCACATGTCATCTGAAAATGAGTTGCAGGACGTAGTCCTCGTGTTCTCGAGTAGTAATACACTCGAGTTCACCCGCTTACAACGGTCAAGCCTAGCAAGATTAGATAGGACATACGTATCGATAGATGTGTTGCTGTTGTGCACACCTTAAGAAATGAATTCCATACCTTCAGTGATCACAGTCTCGTCCACTTCGCAATTGAAACAAAGGACACAAAGTGAATTGTCAGTCGGGATCCTCGGAAACCTAATGTTATAATTTTATAAGATAACGTTTTTCAAACCTATGTTCAGGGAAAAATTCAGAAACGTCTAGAAGCAGAACCAGAAAGATCAGCAGAAGCGTGGGAACGCGTTAAAGAGGAAACGAAAATCACCGCCATTGAAAGAAGTTGTATCTTGCTGCACAATGGAAGAATGAAAGAAAACGACCGACAGTGTGACTTGAATTTCGCTTTGAGCTTCGAATCTGCGTAGCCAGGCAAGTACACGGCTCAGGTTAAAGAGCTAAAAAGTAAATTATAAGCAATTGCCAGAGGAAAGTACATGGGAGTCGTAGCGCTCCCAACTGCTATGCAGCGAAACATCAACAAAACGATCGATCTTAGATGAAAAAAAATACGCAACAATAAAGGACATTCAGGAGATAAGATATGGGAACTCAGTCACCAGCGACGTTGATTTAATTGAACAGGCTTTTTATTAGTATTACCATAAACTACTGGGATGGACAGGCCGCCATTGGAATCTAAACCTGGCAACGTTTTACGCTAGAACGTTATCTAGTGAGGCGAGTCTAGCAGTGCTATTGGAGAAATTAGAGGGCAGTAAATGAGATATAATAGGGCTCAGTGAAGTTAGAGGAGGAAAGAAGCATATACAGTGCTGAAAAGCGGGCACGTCCTGTGCTACCGGGGCTTAGCGGAGAGATGACAACTAGGAGTCAAATTACTCAATAATAAAAATATAGCTGGTAACATACAGGAATTCTATAGCATTAACGAGAGGGTGGCCGGTCTTGTTGCGAAAATTAATAAGAGGTACAAATTGAAGGTCGTACAAGTCTACGCCCCTACATCCAGTCATGATGACCAGGAAGTCGAAAGCTTCTATGAAGACGTGGAATCGGCGATGGGTAAAGTCAAAACAAAGTACGCTATACTGATGGGCGACTTCAATGCCAGGGTAGGCAAGAAGCAGGCTGGAGACAAGGCGGTGGGGGAATATGGCATAGGCTCAAGGAATAGCAGGGGAGAGCTATTAGTACAGTTTGCAGAACAGAATAATATGCGGATAATGAATACCTTCTTCCGAAAGCGGGATAGCCGAAAGTGAACGTGGAGGAGCCCGAATGGCGAAACTGGAAATGAAATAGACTTTATGCTCTGCGCTAACCCTGACATCATACAAGATGTAGACGTACTCGACAAGGTGCGCTGCAGTGACCTTAGGATGGTAAGAACTCGAATTAGCCTAGACTTGAGGAGGGAACGCAAGAAAGTGGTAGATAAGAAGGCGATCAATGAGTTAGCGGTAAGAGGAAAAATAGAGGAATTCTGTATCAAGCTACAGAACAGGTATCCGGCCTTAACTCAGGAACAGCACCTTAGTGTTGAATATATGAACGACAATCTTACGGGCATCGTTAAGGAATGTGCACTAGAAGTCGGTGGTAACTCCGTTAGACAGGGTATCAGTAAGCTATCGCAGCACACCAAAAGATCTGATCAAGAAACACCAATCTATGAAAGCCTCTAGCCCTACACCTAGAATGGAACTGGAAGAACATTCCACATTAGTCAACAAGCGTAAGACAGCTGACATAATGAAGTATAATATGAATAGAATTAAACATGCTCTCAGGAAAGGAGGAAACCTAAACGCAGTGAAGAAGAAACATAGGCAAGAATCAGGTGTATGCGTTAGGAGACAAAGCCGGCAATATCATTACTAATATGGATTGGATCGTTCAAGTGGCTGAGGAATTCTATAGAGATTTATACAGTACCAGCAGCACCCACGACGATAATGGAAGAGAGAATAGACTAGAGGAATTTGAAATGCCAGAAGTAACACCGGAAGAAGGAAAGAAAGCCTTGGGAGCTATGCAAAGAGGGAAAGCAGCTGGGGAGGATCAGGTAACAGCAGATTTGTTGTAGGATGGTGGGCAGATTGTGCTAGAAAAACTGGCCACCCTGTATACGCGATGCCTCATGACCTGGAGCGTACCAGAATCTTGGAAGAAAGCTAACATAAGTCTAATCCATAAGAAAGAGGACGCCGAAAACTTGAAAAATTATAAACCGATCTGCTTACTGTCCGTTGCCTACAAAGTATTTACTAAGGCAATTGCAAATAGAATCAGGAACACCTTAGACTTCTGCCAAGCAAAGCACCAGGCAGGATTTCGTATCGAATACTCAACAATAGACCATATTCACACTATAAATCAGGTGATAGAAGAATGTGCACAATATAACCAACCCTGATAGGTAGCTTTCATTGATTACGAGAAAGCGTTTGACTCAGTCGAAACCTCAGAAGTCAAGGAGGCATTACAGAATCAGGGTGTAGATAAGCCGTATGTAAAATCACCATCAACATCATCATCAGCCCGGTTACGCCCACTGCTGGGCAAAGGCCTCTCTCATACTTCTCCAACAACCCCAGTCTTGTACTAATTGTGGCCATGACGTCCCTGCAAACTTCTTAATTTCATCCGCCCACCTAACTTTCTGCCACCCCCTTCTACGCTTCCGTTCCCTTGGTATCCAGTCCGTAACCCCTAATGACCTTCGGCTATCTTCCCTCCGCATTACATGTCCTGCCAATGCCCAGTTCTTTTTCTTGATTTCAAATAAGATGTCATTACCTCGCGTTTGTTCCCTCACCCAATCTCCCCTTTTCTTATCCCTTAACGTTACACCCATCATTCTTCTTGCCATAGCTCGTTGCGTCGTCCTCAATTTAATTAGAACCCTTTTCGTAAGCCTCCAGGTTTCTGCCCCGTAGGTGAGTACTGGTAAGACACAGCTATTACATACTTTTCTCTTGAGGGATAACGGCAACCTGCTGTTCATGATTTGGGACTGCCTGCCAAACGCACTCCAGCCCATTCTTATTCTTCTGATTATTTCCGTCTCATGATCCGGATCCGCCGTCACTACCTGCCCTAAGTAGATGTATTCCCTTACGACTTCCAGTGCCTCGCTGCCTATTGTAAATTGCTGTTCTCTCCCGAGACTGTTAAGCATTACTTTAGTTTTCTGCATATTAATTTTTAGACCCACTCTTCTGCTTTGCCTCTCCAGGTCAGTGAGCATGCATTGCAATTGGTCCCCTGAGTTACTAAGCAAGGCAATATCATCAGCGAATCGCAAGTTACTAAGGTATTCTCCATTAACTTTTATCCCCTATTCTTCCCAATCCAGGTCTCTGAATACCTCCTGTAAACACGCTGTGAATAGCATTGGAGATATCGTATCTCCCTGCCTGACGCCTTTCTTTATTTGGATTTTGTTGCTTGCTTTATGGAGGACTACGGTGGCTGGGGAGCCGCTATAGATATCTTCCAGTATTTTTACTTATGGCTCATCTACACCCTGATTCCGTAATGCCTCCATGACTGCTGAGGTTTCGACTGAATCAAACGCTTTCTCGTAATCAATGAAAGCTATATATAAGGGTTGGTTATATTCTGAACATTTCTCTATCACTTGATTGATAGTGTGAATATGGTCTATTGTTGAGTAGCCTTTACGGAATCCTGCCTGGTCCTTTGGTTGACAGAAGTCTAAGGTGTTCCTGATTCTATTTGCAATTACCTTAGTAAATACTTTGTAGGCAACGGACAGTAAGCTGATCGGTCTATAATTTTTCAAGTCTTTGGCGTCCCCTTTCTTATGGATTAGGATTATGTTAGCGTTCTTCCAAGATTCCGGTACGCTCGAGGTCATGAGGCATTGCGTATACAGGGTGGCCAGTTTCTCTAGAACAATCTGTCCACCATCCTTCAACAAATCTGCTGTTACCTGATCCTCCCCAGCTGCCTTCCCCCTTTGCATATCTCCTAAGGCTTTTTTACTTCTTCCGGCGTTACCATCGCTATTTCGAATTCCTCTAGACTATTTTCTCTTCCATTATCGTCGTGGGTGCCACTGGTACTGTATAAATATCTATAGAACTCCTCAGCCATTTGAACTATCTCATCCATATTAGTAATGATATTGCCGGCTTTGTCTCTTAACGCATACATCTGATTCTTGCCAATTCGTAGTTTCTTCTTCACTGTTTTTAGGCTTCCTCCGCTCCTGAGAGCATGTTAAATTCTATCCATATTATACTTCCTTATGTCAGCTGTCTTACGCTTGTTGATTAACTTCGAAAGTTCTGCCAGTTCTATTCTAGCTGTAGGGTTAGATGCTTTCATACATTGGCGTTTCTTGATCAGATCTTTCGTCTCCTGCGATAGTTTCCTGGTATCCTGCCTAGCGGAGTTACCACCGACTTCCATTGCACACTCCTTAATGATGCACACAAGATTGTCGTTCATTGCTTCAACACTAAGGTCCTCTTCCTGAGTTAAAGAAGAATGCCTGTTCTGTAGCTTGATCTGGAATTCCTCTATTTACCCTCTTACCGCTAACTCATTGATCGGCTTCTTATGTACCAGTTTCTTCCGTTCCCTCCTCAGGTCTAGGCTAATTCGAGTTCTTACCATCCTATGGTCACTGCAGCGTACCTTGCTGAGCACGTCCACATCTTGTATGATGCCAGGGTTAGCGCAGAGTATGAAGTCTATTTCATTTCTAGTCTCGCCATTCGGGCTCCTCCACGTCCACTTTCGGCTATCCCGCTTGCGGAAGAAGGTATTCATTATCCTCATATTATTCTGTTCCGCAAACTCTACTAATAACTCTCCCCTGCTATTCCTAGTGCCTATGCCATATTCCCTCACTGCCTTGTCTCCAGCCTGCTTCTTTCCTACCTTGGCATTAAAATCGCCCATTAGTATAGTGTATTTAGTTTTCACTCTACCCACCGCCGATTCCACGTCTTCATAGAAGCTTTCAACTTCCTGGTCATCATGACTGGGTGTAGGGGCGTAGACCTGTACAATCTTCATTTTGTACCTCTTATTAAGTTTCACAACAAGACCTGCCACCCTCTCGTTAATACTATAGAATTCCTGTATGTTACCAGCTATATTCTGATTAACCAGGAAACCGACTCCTAGTTCTCTTCTATCCGCTAAGCCCCGGTAGCACAGGACGTGCCCGCTATTTTGCACTGTATATGCTTCTTTTGACCTCCTAACTTCACTGAGCCCTATTATATGCCGTTTACTGCCCTCTAATTCCTCCAATAGCACTTCTAGACTCGCCTCACTAGATAACGTTCTAGCGTTAAACGTTGCCAGGTTCATATTCCAATGGCGGCCTGTCCGGAGCCAGTGATTCTTAGCACCCTCTGCTGCGTCGCAGGTCTGACCGCCGCCGTGGTCTGTTGCTTCGCAGCTGCTGGGGACTGAGGGCCGGGGTTTGATTGTTATGTTCATAGGAGGTTGTGGCCAAGTACTGCACCAGGGTGGCCAATCCTGCTCTGGTGAGGGAGTGCGTTACCGGTTCTGGTCACCGGGATCAAGCCACAATCCAGGCCTGTTTGTGCAATTTTATCAACACGCGGATTTTTTTTTAATCCGGTGGAAAATTGCCGGCACCGGGATTCGAACCACGGACCTCTTGCACGCGAGGCGGGTGTTCTACCTCTACGCCACCGCTGAACCTTTGTAAGAATGGTCGGGTGCAAATATTTCACTGTGCTTGACCTGTCTACCGCATATCAGCAGTTGGAATTGCATCCGCGGGCGGAATCGCTGGTCGGCATCAACACACACTTGGGATGGCTCAAGTAGACGCGCTTGCCCTACGACATTGCGAGTGCACCTTCTATTTTTCTGGCACTCATGGATGACGTCTTGAAAACAGTGGATCGGGTAGCGTGCTATGTGGATGACGTGCTGAGAGCAGGAGCTACCATTGACAAATGTTTTCAGAAAGCAGAAAGTGTGCTGCCCAGGTTTCAGGGCCGAGGCATCCGATTGAAAAAATAAAAGCGTAAGTTCTTTCGAAGGTCTTTCTGGTACTTAGGACACGTTCTTGACGAAAAAGGGATACGGCCCGTCAGATGAAAAAGTGAAGGCTATAACGGAGGCGCCTGCACCAAAGACTGAGGCAGAGTTGCGGGCCTTCCTGGCGTTGATTAACTATTATGGAAAATTTGTTCCCAATATGGCCGCAAGGCTAAGGCCATTGCACGAGGTTGTAAATCAAGGCAAATGCTTTATGTGGTCACGTGAAACAGAGCAAGCGTTTCAGCGAATTAAAACGTGGCTAACGAAAGAAAACGTTTCGACATACTACGATCAAACCAATCAGATAGGGCTTGTGTGCGATGCATCCATGTATGACGTTGGCACCATTCTGTTTCACAAGATTCCCAGAGATAAAAAGCATATGCATATGCGTCTAGGGCACTGAGCAAAGCAGAGCAAGGTTATGCTCGCATTGAAAAAGAGGCTCTCGCCATGGTGTTTGGGATGAAAAAGTTTCACAAGTACCCGTTTGGGTGTAGTTTTGTCACTTACTCCGATCACCAGCCATTAGCTACCCTTCTGCCGCACAGCAAGCCCGTTCCAGTAATGGCAGCAGCACGCATGCAACGCCGGGCCTTGTTCCTAGAGGCCTACGATTACAAATGTACGTAGCGTAAAGGCAACAACCTCGCAAACGCTGACGCGCTTTCGCGGTTGCCGTTGTTGAATGATCGCAATGCCTCAGACAACGTGCAGTTCTTCTCAGTTGTCAATGACCTTCTCTTCCGTTCCCTTCCTGACCTGCTGACGCGATCAGGAAGGGAACGAGTACAGCACTCTACAGCACCGCATGGACCTGTTTCTGCTCGGGTACCAGAATACCGCGACCACAACAACGTGGCAAACACCAAGTGAACTGTTCCTGTCACTGAAGCCGCCATTCGCCTGACTGTGCTACAGCCAGACAAGGAGAGACGTATAGAAGAACACTTGTCCAAGCTAAAGAGCCAAGCCGGCGGAAAAAAAGGGCCGTGGAGGGGATTCCAGGAGAGCGAAAGTGTTCTGGTCCAAGGCTTTTGTCCAGATGAGCCCCAGTGATAACCTGGGGCCATCGAAATAAGGTGCAGTGCCATTACGTAGATTGTGCGTGCAGGACCCGGGAAACAGGTTTATGCATGTAGACAATTTAGGTCCCCGTTATATTGAAAGTGACGAATAAATGAATAACAGCGAGCCTCACTGTGTGATTCCAAGTTTTATTTCATACCCTTTGCCGGAAGCGTCTCCTACAAGGCCTCCTGTTCATGGGTTGGGGTATCCGAGCTCTGCTGCAGCACCACGGGAGCCACCCGAAGACTCGACTTCCTTGGGACAGCGGAATACGAGTCTACACAAAGGGTGCACACCGCCGTCTCCTCTTCGAGAACCTGTATCCCCTCTAGGAACATGGACACTTCGACGCAGTGCTCGTGCAAGAGATAGAATAAACTTTATTGTCCAACGGATAAGGTGATCTACCCACCCCCCGACACGCAGGTCAGGGGGCGAGTGCCGCCGTCTCAGATGCAGGCTGGGAGGTCTTGGGTCCCAGCAGCCTCTTCAGCCAGTTGGACGAGCCGGAGCTGGAGCTCAGAGGTTGAGCTGCGCAGCAGGGTCTCTCAGGTGTCTCTACTACTTATTTTGTGCGTTCCCCCGTGAGAATACGGACATTCCTATAATATGTGGTCGAGGGTCCCTCTCGCCCCACAAAGATTACATCTATCGCTCCTCGCCTCGGGGAACATGTGGTTCGCCATAAACGAGTGCGGATACCTATAAGTTTGTAGTCGTCTACACACGCCTGCTTGTCTGTTGTTTAATTTTGGGTCTGGCGGGGACACCAGCCTACGAGCCAATCTATAATGCTGCGTAATTTCCCCATATTTTAGCATGCACTCTCCGCTCCCTCGGTCATCGAGGGGCCCAGTAGCGGCTCGGCGGTGGAGATCTCGAGCCAGCTCGTGGGCCGCCTCGTTGCCGGGGACGGCTTTGTGCGCCGGAGTCCAAATTATTTAATTTTTTTTATCTAACTTTCTCTGGCCTAGGATTCTGGCCGCTAAGGGCGAGATCCTTCACTTGCTAAAATTTTGTATTGCAGTTTTGCTGTCACTGATCCCAAATTTCGCATCCGTTCCAGCGCAAGCTAATGCGATCGCAATTTCCTTGGCAACTTCTATGTTGCGCCCGCGCACAGTGAGAGCGGTCACGGGAACACCCCGGCCGCTGACGGCCGTTCCCACCGTAAAACTGCCTCTACCTCCCGCCGCATCTACATAGGCCACCTCATGTTCCGAAATATTACCGAATCTAGTTTTTAATGTTTCGGTTCGTTTATGCCTCCTGTCTTTGCTATGTTCCGGGTGCATGTTTTTTGACAGGGGGGGGGATAATCAGATTTTCTCTCACTTCGCTATCTACTTCCACCTTTTGGGTGGGGCCTCTGTCCGTATTTGTTCCAACTGCGGGCAATATGGCTCTTCCTGTCCTCGTGGGGCTAAGTCTCTCAATTTGAGAGGTTCGCACCGCTTCCGCCAATTCTGCCCATGTGTTGTGCACTCCTAGAGCCATCAGTATCTCTGTTGATGTACACATGGGCAGTCCCAGCGCTCCTTTTACGCATTTTCTCATTAGAGAATCAATCTTTTCTCTTTTCACCACTTTCAAATCGAGATATGGCGTTGCAAAGCTCACCCGGCTGAGTATGTACGCCTGCATTAGTTTATTTAAATTTTTCTCCTTTAGGCCTCGGCCTTTCCTGGCCACCCGCCTAATTAGGCTCAGGGTCTGTATTGCGTGATTCTGCAGCCTCTTGATGGTCTCGCCATGTGGCCGTGTGACTGGAGAATCAGGCCCAAGATTCTAATTTGCTCGACTGTTGGTACCTCCTTACCCGCCACTTTAATTTTGATCTCCGACGGTGCCTCGCACCTTAAGTGTTTCGGATTGTATATAAATAATTCTGATTTCTGCGGCGAGCAAGCTAGGCCTCTCTCGGCCGCGTAATCGACTATGACGTCGGTGGCGGCCTGGAGGAAGCCTTCGATGGCTGAATCACTTCCCCGGTGGACTCAGAGGGTGATATCATCCGCATATATACTAAATTTTAATCCCTCGAGCTTTGCCAATTGCTCGGGGAGTTCTCTCATAGCCACGTTGAAGAGTAGGGGAGACAGCGCTGATCCCTGGGGCGTACCCTTACTCCCTAGCTCAATTGTGGGGGATTCCAGCGTTTGGAACCTTATGCAGGCAGTTCTTCCCGTCAGGAAGTCCCTGATGTATCGATATGTCCTGGTACCTACATTAATCTTGTTCAGCCCTTCCAGGACCGCCTCATGCTTTACGTTGTCAAAAGCCTTCGTGAGGTCGAGTCCAAGAATTGCTTTTCCATCTTCAGACCTTGAGTCTATTATACCATGTTTGATTTGGAGCATGACGTCCTGCGTACACAAGTGAGGTCGGAACCCGACCATCTCATGTCGCCACAGATCACCCTGCTCCATGAAGCCTATCAGTCTAGTCTGGACGACGTGCTCCGTCAATTTCCCCACGCATGAAGTTAAGGAAATTGGCCATAAGTTTTCCAAGTGCGGAGGCTTCCCGGGTTTCGGTATTAAAATAATGCTTGCCGTCTTCCACTGTTGTGGGACCTCGCCTTTATCCCAACATTCATGCATGTACTTTGTTAGATAACTACTGGAATCATCGTAAGTTCCTGACCATTTTGTTCGTTACCCCGTCAGAGCCCGGAGCCGACGTCGTTCTGAGTCTTACAATCTCTGCCCTCACTTCCGCTTCTGTGATGGGGGCGTCCAACGCCAAGTTAGGCGCTCCATCATAGTCGGGTAGTGGAGTTCACGATGTTTCCCCCACGAACGTCTGAATTAATTTATTCATGAAATAATCAGCGTTCCCTGCGAACGCGTGCCTAGCTTTTGCCAATATTATACCGGATTGAGTTTTTGGGCTTCCGGGGTCCAACAAGTGCCGGAGGATGTTCCACGTCTTGGAGAGGTTCATGCTCCCCTCCATTGCATCACACTTGTTGGCCCAATTTTGTTCGCATAATGTAAAAGTATAATCTTCGATTTCCTTATTATGCCTAGCAATCTTTCTTTTGAGGTGGCGGTTCCATTTCTGATTTTTGAGACGACACTCCATGCTTTGCTTAGCTTCCGACATATGCAGAAGACGGCTGTCCGCTATCTCCGGGGCATTATCCCCTTCGAGGGTTTTGTCTTCTTTCTAACGTCCGATTTGAGCGCCGTCGTCCATTCCTCGATGTTTCTGATGGGCCCCAGTTCCTGCGCTCTCCTGATATCTCTAAACTTATCCCATTCAACGACGGCCGGCGCGCGAGCCCTGCGCATTTCAAGGCCCTCTTTCAGTATGGAAACAATTATGTAGTGGTCGCTGCCAAAATTTTGATCTGAATTATGCCATTCTAGATCTTTAATGTTTTTCGAGAATGTCAGATCTGGAGATGCATCCTTACTAACGCTATTGCCCACCCTCGTTGGACTCTCAGGGTCCGTATGCAGAGTGAGCCCTATGTCTTGCGTATCTTCCCACAGCTGTCTACCTTTCCGGCTTTGGTGCGGGTACCCCCATTCCTGGTGATGTGCATTAATGTCCCTCACTATCAACAGTGGCTGGTTGCTTGAAATTTTGAGGGCCTTGCGAAGTAGAGCCCTGAACCTCGCCTTCCTTTGCCTGGGTGAGCTGTACAAATTTAGAAGGAATAAACTAGGGTCCTTCTGTTTTCCGGTTAGAATTTCGACAAACACGTTCTCGATCTCTCTCGACTCTAGATCGTGTTCAATGGCCGCGATATTTCTTTTCACGAGCGTTGTGACCGAGGATTTCTCCCCACTGCCACTACGAAATGGCTGATAGCCTGACAGTTTTGCGGGTCCTCCAGTTTCCTGGAGGGCAATCGCCAAAGGAATCTCATCTAATAGTGGAAGGTACTGTTGCAGAATCGACCGCTTGCGCCGGAAGCCGCGACAGTTCCACTGCCAGATTTGATTTTCATTTGCGCGCCAGGCCATTTTGCAGTTGCGAGACGATCTGCTCCATATTCTGTTGCCACCCGTTCATGGCGACCATCTCATTCCTTAGCCTTTGGCACTCCTCACCCTGTTTCTGAACTGCCCCGAAGACAGCTTGAATTTGGATGTTGATATGCTTCACAAATTCATTCCATCTTATCCTCTAACCTTTCCAAATTTTCGACCCTTTCCTCTATAACCTGAATAGGGTCGGCATCTTGAATTTTGCGTTTCGTTGGTAGCGGGAGGGACGCCTCTGTGGCCATCTTATCCTCTCCTTGTGGCTGTTGACCTGCCGCTGGGGTGGGGGGGGGTCATCTGTCTAATGGGTTGTTGCGGAGGAGGGGTTGCCTGCCTCTGTGATTTTTTTAAGTTTTGGATTTTGGACCGTTGCGAATCGAGTATCCCCGTTAATGTTTCGGCCATTTTCTTTAATTTCTCAATTTACTCGTCCCCTTTATCCCTCTTAATACTTTCCTGGGAGACCTTGCGCGCAAAATTCACGCCCTTACGCTCCTTGCTCCTACCTCGTCTCCATGGGTTGGCAGGGTCCCTTGAGCTCGAGCGCTCCCTGGACTGGCTCCTGGCCAGGGAACCGGAGCGTCCTTTGGGCGGCGGCGATGGTCTGCTCTGATTTGCTTCCAGTTCTGGGAAAGATTCCTCGCGGAACTTGAAGTCATTTTCCCCCTTTGGGTTCGCGTTGTCGACTATGATGTCGCCCACCAGTCGTCGCTGCTTGTTCCATCTTCTCCCACTGTCGCTTCTTCGTAGGGAGTGCGGAAGAGTTCTCGACACTTGGGGTCTCCTAGGGTGTGGCCTTCGCCGCACAGCTGGCATTTCAGCTCGCACTTGTGGTCACTTGACGGGTTCTCGAGGCCGCAACCACGGCACTTGACATTCGGCGGGTCCGGGCACACGTCAGCGCGATGCCCGAGTCGGCCACAGGCGACACACACTTCGTATTTTTTTACGGTACAGCTGGCATCTGTGCGGTGCCCCGTTGAGGTATATCCATCTTGGCACTTCTTTCTCCTTGAAGAGAATAACGATCGATTGTGAATCTTTGCCCAGCCTGCAGGCGCCTCGAATCTCGGGGTTATCCTTGCGGTCTAGGCGGTACAGAATTTCTTCGATGGAGTATCCGAGTGGAACCCCGTGGATGACTCCTTTTCCGCAGTGCTCGGGGGTGGCCACGTAGGCGAAAGTCTCCAATTGTTCACCGTCGAACATGAGGTGTCTCACGCTCGCGTACTTCAGCTTCCTCTCCGCACTCGTAGTAATGACGAGAACTGAGTGCTGCTTCATATTTGGAGTGAATATATCTCCCTTCCCTTCGCATGGGTGCTCGTGCAAGGAAACCTCCCGATTCGTACAGGCCATAAGCATAGTAGGAAGGAGTGTGGTGGTCATTCAAAACGCGTATGACGTCATACTGATAGCGCACCGCTCACCGCTATATAAGCGCAGTGAGCAGGACGTTCCGTGTTCTTTTGGGCTGAGCACTCACGCGCCAATAAGCCGTTACGTTGATGGTCACCTTGGCCCTGCTTCGTCGCTCACGGCTACAACTACCATCATTGGTGAAATAATGTGAACAGCAACTTCTTAGTTCCTCTATTCTTTCTGTTGTATTCTTTGTATTCTTCAAGAGAGCAAGTTTCTCGTACCACTATAGTTTGTTCTGTCACGCTGCGTAGCTGTTAACATTTTTCGTTTCGTATTCTATGCTGTGTATTCTTCTGTAGAGAGGTCGATAGTTTTCATTGTGTATTAACACGTGTACTTTTCTCCGGGAGTGCATTTCACCCACTGACAACCTAAATTTATTGCTCAGTGCAAGACGTGACCGCATGATTAGAACATGCTGGAATGTTATGGATGGCTGCATGCGTTGTCTGTTGCCACCTAAGCTTCTTTAATCTGATTGTATGCACAGCACAGATCGTGTAGTACTTTGTGGAAGACCCGCACGCACCAGCGATTACATCGGAAATTTCGATGACTCGTGTATAAAAGCAGACGCGCTGGACCGGTAGATCAAATTTTCGACGATCGCTGACTCTGTTCGCCGCATTCGCTGTGCTTTTAGTGTTTAAAAAATTTAAATTATGGAGTTTCACCTGCCCAAACCACTTTCTGATTATGAGGCACGCCGTAGTGGAGGACTCCGGAAATTTTGACCATCTGGGCTTCTTTAACGTGCACCTAAATCTAAGTACACGGGTGTTTTCGCATTTCGCCCCCATCGAAATGCGGCCGCTGTGGCCGGGATTCAATCCCGCGACCTCGTGCTCAGCAGCCTAACACCATAGCCACTGAGCAACCACGGCGGGTGTGCTTTTAGTGTAACTTGTTCAGCGGGCACAGGTTCGGCCAATGAATAGTTAGTTAAGCTGTTCGCAGTTTTGCTGCGGTTTTTTCACCATCACTACTACGTGAAATCTGGTGAAGGCGCTAGTGCTTTCATGTACCGAATGCCCCGGCGAAGCCGAGATCAATGCAAACAATGCCAACGTCGCCAAGGGTTAGCGAGCTAGCCGTAGGCAGTAAGGACTGCTACAGAAGTAGGGACTTCTACTGGAAAAGACCATGCAGTGCACGGCACAACAGTAGCTACAACGGCAGCCTTTGTGTCACAAACACTGATCGTGCTGCAGCAACCCAGAGTGCCACCTACGTTCCGCGGATCAACATTTGAGAACCTGGAAAGCCGGCTGGGGGCGTATAAAAGGGTCGCTACATTTAGCAACTGGAACAGCAACGACAAGCTACGCCATATCTTTTTTCGCATTCAAAAACCCCGCCAGGACGTTTTTCGAAAATCGAGAAAACAACTTAACAAACTGGGACCTGTTTTGCAGCAGCTTCATCCAGACATTCACAAGCGCAGTGGGCAAAGAGCGAGCCCAAGCTCTTCTAGGAACCCGAGTGCAGCTATTCAATGCAACTATCGCGATCTTCACGGCAAAGATGGCCCGTCTTTCCGGGCACGCCGACTCGAAACTGTCAGAGGAGAAAAAAGTCGCTTGCTCATGTGGGGCGTCAAGCAAGAACTTTTCTCTCGACGGATCCGCGACCCACGACAGACCATAGCTGAGTTGTTGACAGAGGCAACGACGATTGAGAAAATTTCGAAATGCGCTCTAGGAAATATAACCGCCGAGTTCTCATGCTGCAGGGCGCCATGCAAGCACTGGGCTCCGGCGAGCTCCAAGAGACCATCAGGGCCATTGTGCGCGAACAATTGCGCAAGGTCTTGCCTTAGTTGCAAACTCAGGTGTCCTCGGTCACTGACATGGTAAAGGAGGACTCACAGCGATGGCTTGGAGTTCCTCTGATGCAGTCTCAATTGCTGCAACCCCAACCAGAAGCGATGAAATACGCCGCCGTCGCCCGCCGCCATGGTCCCCCTTCGCACCCGCGCCAGGGCCCTGCGGAGCCTCAAATGCGTCGTCCACCACCGCCGCAGCCAGCACGCCCGACCGTCGCCGAGCGCAGCGTTCGAAGGAATACCGACGGCTGACGCGCCCGCGACCACCGTCCGCTCTCCTATCACTGCGAGGAAGCGGGTCACGCCTATCGCCAGCGCCCATACCGTAAAACGTGACTGCGAGAGTTCGCCGTCAACGTTCCGCGCCAGCAGCGAAGTAAACGCCCTCGCGATATCACCGCCTACCTCGCCGCCTCTCAGTGGAGCCTTCGATGGCCGTCACCAAGCGGCTACCTGTCGCTGCAGCGCCGACCATACACAGGCACAGCCCGGGGCCGGTCCATCAGCCCATAATCGGCAAACTAAAAACAGCGAACGATGGAGGTGTGGTTGCTGGTTGTCGAACAGACGATCCTCCACCGACGACGAAGACGCCCAAAAGACTATCTCGAGGACAAATCAATGAGACGCCGCCATCTCGACGAAGCTTAGAAGCAAAGAATGCACCGACAAAAGAAGACCTGACAGAGGGACGTTCCTGCCACCGGTCAACACGAAGCAGCGGTGATCTGACGCCAAGACCTAGGACAACAGAAGGCCTAACGCCAAGAAAGAAGACCTAACTGCACCAGAAGACAAAGAACCACGGACCTCGACATGCTTCTCGACGGCCACGTACTCACCGTTTTAGTTGACAAAGGGGCTGACTACTCCGTCACGAGTGGACCCATCGCTGCCCAGTTGAGGAAAGACTGCATGAGAAGACCCTCAAATTCGGACCGCTGGCGGACACATAGTAAAGCCGACTGGAATCTGCACGGCAAGAATTTCCGTTCATGACCGGACCTACTCGGCAACCTTCGTTGTCCAACAGTGTTCACGAGAAGTAATTCTCGGCATTGACTTTGTGAACCAACACGGCACTACCATTCACTTGAAATCGAAGTCGATAACGCTGTCCGAAGATCAAGTGAAGCCGCCGGAAAGCTCTCGCTGTCACCACGCCTTGAGTGTGCTCAAAGATCAAGTGAGTATCCCACTTCGCTCCAGCATTGTCATTACAGCCGGCACCGAAACAGCCACAGACGTAGAAGGCTTCATTGAGGGCGATTAACGTCTACTGATTGACCGTGAAATCTGCGTCGCAAGAGCGATCGCTCGACTGCATGGAGGAAAAGCGTAAGTCATTCTGTCCAACTTCAGCCAGGAGTTCAAGCTCGTCCACAAGGTCACGACGGTTGTACCCCCCCCCTCGAGTAAATTTTGAAAACCTGCAATTCTTGGTATTATCTCATATTCTGTCGCATCTACCTTGACGACCATAGTTTCCGAACCAGTCTTCGAAATACATTCAAGCCTCCCCATGAATAAGCAAACGACCGATCGAAAGTCTTCTTCAATGATACAAAGACTGGTTTTCAACGTCCTCTAATATTCCGCAAACACAAGTTGCAAAGAATCGCACAATAAACGAAGAATCCGCTCAACCGGGGCCCTTACCGAGTGTCGACGCGAGAACGGGAAGCTATAAGGCAGCAAGTCGACGAAATGCTGAGCGACATCATCTAGCCGTCTAAACGCCCGTGGACATCTCCTGTGGTCTTAGTGATGAAGAACGGGAGTCTGCACTTCTGCGATGATTATCGCTGCTTGAACAAAATCGCCAAGAAGGGCAGGCGTCAACCCCTGCCCACGGATAGACCACGTATTATACCGATTCTGCAAACCTAAGCAATTTTCGTTGAGGTATCTTAGGACTGATTATTGTCCAATAGAAGTCGACGAGAGGGATTAAGAGAAGACCGCGTTTACAACGTCAGACGGCCTCTTCCTGCTGAAGGTGATGCCATGCAGACTTTGCTCTGCGGCTGCATATACTTATGTAACCACTATTTTGTATCTTTGCTACTGTAACCCCTTCTTTACTACATTCATTATATGTTTACTTATTGAACATTTGCCCAATTGGAACACTTTCCTGTCTTTTTATACTGACTTTTTGTTTTGCCCTCCCGCTATGCTTTCGGTTGAGAGCAGCAGTGCTGAATATATATATATATATATATATATATATATATATATATATATATATATATATATATATATATATATATTGACACAAGGCAGAAACATTTCAACAACGCGCGCAGGTTCGTGCGCCCCCCCCCAAGACGACAACGGCGCATTGAAAGAAAAGACGACGAAATGATGGCACGTGTTTTCGCCGCACGCACTTGCATTGTAGATGGCCGTTGTCAGCGTCTGCAAGAAGAAGAGGTGAAGCGACGCTCGAGATAGAAGAAGAAGGCATTCTTGATCTCCTTTTCAGAACGCGGCAGTCCTTTTTATTTACCCTCAGGGCACAAGTTAGCCCATAATAAATAGTTGTGTCTGGACTCCCTTAATTGTTCGTTACAATTCTGGTGGAGGCGCTGGGTAATGATTTCCAGCCCAAGTCGAGTTGGAGAAAACAGCCCGGAACCACGCCATCTCAGACCCAACGAGTTCACGCCTGTCCACCAGCGCACGAGCCGTCGCCTACGTGGTGAGCCGCCTGAGTTTCCTCTTTTGCCGGAGCAAACTATAATAGCAGCAGCAGACAATCCTGAAATGACATCCCAGACAGCCTCAACCCACATCATCGTCGATCAGCCGCGGACGCCGGAGCCTTTTCACGGCGATACCTTCGAAGACGCCGAGGACTGGTTGGAAGGCTTCGAGCGCGTCGCTGACTGCTATGGATGGGACGAAAACCGGAAGCTCCGCAATGTTTACTTCGCGTTGCAAGACTGTGCGCGAACGTGGTTTGAAAACCATGAAGCTGTCCTCCGGTCGTGGGATGACTTCCGACGGGAGCTGTTGGCCACGTATCCGAGCACAGACCGCCGGGAAAAAGCTGAAGCCGCTTTGCAAGCAAAAAAGCCAACGTAACAACGAAAGCGTGGCAATGTATATCGAAGATATGTCCCGCTTATTCCGCCGGGCCGATCCGAGCATGAGCGAGGACAAGAAACTTCGGCACCTGATGCGCGGTGTGAAGCAGGAGCTTTTTGCCGGTTTGGTTCGGAGCCCTCCACGCACCGTCGCCGAATTCCGCTCCGAGGCGACAACTATGGAAAGGACTCTTCAACAGCGTGCGAGACTCTACAACCGCGATATGAACGTCGCCTCCATGGATATGATGTCGGCAATGTTCGGGAACAGCGTCGAGGTCTTACGAGAACTCATAAGATGCGTGGTTCGAGAAGAGCTCCAGAGGCAACAGCTGAACAACGGCCCCACAGAGGTCTCTTCGTTAGCGGAAGTGGTTCGCGAAGGAGTGAGACAAGCAGTCCGCGAACAGCACCCGCCAGCACAGCCGCAAGCGTCGTCACCGGTACGGCCGACGGCATCGTACGCCGAGGTACTCAGAGGATCTCCAGGACGTACTTTCATCGCGGCAACTGCGCATGTACCCGAACCTCGGTTCTTGCCGTCTCCGCCGGAGACGAGATTCCGGAAGGCTGACATTGATAGAATCCCACTGTGCTACCACTGCGGCGAAGCTGGTCATCTCTACAGGATGCGTGAATACCGCAGAGCGGGACTTCGGGGGTTTTCCGTAAATGCTCCTTGCCCAAGAAACGGTGAACGCCCTTTCGAGATCCAAGAGTATTTGTCAACGCGCCAAAGCCCGCAGACTTCACAGCAACATCAACCTCGGTCAACAGTGCCGCTGAGGTATCGATCACCGAGCCCGCGTCCATCCTCAAGCTCCCCAAGGCGACGCCCCCAAAGCCCACGTCGGGAAAACTAATACCGGCGACCTGTGGAGGTGAGGCCGCTGTCGACGCAAGAACAGAGCCTCCAGCGCTGAACGACGGACGCGAGAGCAGTTGCGGAAAAAGTGACATTGCTTCAGATTTATGTGTGCTTATAGATGGCTGCGAAATTACCGCTTTAGTAGACACAGGCGGAGACCATTCCGTTATGAGTAAAGTGCTTGCCAGAAGACTGAAAAAAGTGCTGACTCCTTGGAGAGGACCGCAAATTCGAACCGCCGGAGGACACCTTATCAACTCGGTGGGCAGGTGCACTTCTAGAATCGGAATACGCGGCTTTACATATGTCGCCAGTTTCATTGTCCTGCCAGGATGTTCAAGGGATTTATTTATTGGAATGGACTTTTTGCAGGCGAATGGTGCAGTTATCAACTTGCAGGAATCCTGTGTGTCGTTCTCAACGAAGCACGCCATCGCGACATTCGAGTGTGAAGAACAATTTGATGCCCTTCAGATTATAGACGACGACGTCACGATACCCCCAAGGTCCAGCATAGCTGTTGCCGTAAGAAGCACCGTATTCAGCGACTATGAAGGAATAGCAGACAGTAACACTGGGCTCCTGCTCGAAAAAGGAATCTGTATGGCAGGAGGTCTGCTTCAGCTGCGTGACGGGTGTTCGAATGTCTTCCTGACTAATTTTGGAAATGACGTCCAGCATGTTGCGAAGGGAACTGTCATTGCCCGCCTTAATGCTTATGAACAGATTACGGATTTGAGCCCTTCCGATGCTGCACTAGTGGATTCTGACAACGTAGACTCCATACTCACATCTGTCCACATCGAAGCAGCACTATCACCAAGCCAGAAGCAGCAAATAGAGAACCTGGTACGAGAATTCGCCTCGTGTTTCTCAACGACATCGAAAGTCCAGAGAACATCCATCGCCAAACACCGTATCATTGTCGACGAAGCTGTGAGGCCTATTTGCCAGCATCCCTACCGAGTGTCACCGAAGGAGAGAGAGATCATCAGCAAACAAGTCGAAGAAATGCTTAGAGACGACGTAATTCAACCATCGACCAGCCCGTGGGCTTCGCCTGTGGTGTTGGTAAAGAAAAAGGATCAGACCTTGCGCTTCTGCGTTGATTATCGGAAGCTAAACGTCGTCACAAAGCGGGATGTCTATCCCCTTCCGAGGATCGATGACACCCTCGATATACTACGGGATGCGAAATTCTTTTCCTCTCTGGACCTCAAAAGCGGATACTGGCAAATAGAAGTGGACGAACGAGATCGTGAGAAGACAGCATTCGTCACACCTGACGGACTATACGAATTCAAGGTACTTCCGTTCGGCCTCTGTTCCGCGCCTGCCACCTTTCAGCGGATGATGGACACTGTGCTCTCCGGGTTAAAGTGGCAGTCCTGCCTGGTTTATCTTGACGACGTCGTGATTTTTTCTACCACCTTTGTTCAGCATGTGGAACGACTAAGGACTGTGCTCAAAGCTATTAGTTCAGCAGGGCTGACGATAAAGCCACAAAAATGTCACTTCGGCTTCCATGAGCTCCTTTTCCTCGGCCATGTGATTAGCTCCGAAGGCATCCGTCCTGACCCTGAGAAAACCGCAGCAGTAGAAAAGTTTCCTAGACCAACTGATAAAAAGGCCGTTAGGCGATTCCTAGGACTTTGTGCCTACTACAGGCGTTTCGTCAAAAATTTTTCAAAGATTGCCGAGCCATTAACGCGATTAACGAAAGAAGATATGCCTTTCGTCTGGCAAAGTGAACAAGAAGATGCATTCAATGAGCGACGACGGCGACTTCAAAACCAACCGGTCCTTGCGCACTTTGATGAGGAAGCGGAAACAGACATCCACACAGACGCCAGCAATTTAGGACTCGGTGCCGTCTTCGTTCAAAGGCAAAACGGAGAGGTAAGAGTGATTGCATACGCCAGCCGCACTCTTTCGAGGGCTGAAACCAACTATTCAGCCACCGAAAAAGAATGCCTCGCAGTAATATGGGCCATAGGAAAATTCCGACCACACTTATACGGTAGACCGTTCAGAGCAATCAGCGACCATCACTCATTGTGCTGGCTTGCAAACCTGAAAGATCCTTCTGGACGACTTGCTAGATGGAGTCTGAGATTGCAGGAATACGACATAACGGTCGTGTAAAAGTCAGGTCGCAAGCACAGTGACGCTGATTGTTTATCACGTGTGCCGGTCGAATCTGCTCCTGTGAAAGATGGACACGACTTTCCGTTTCTTGGAGTCGTGACCACATCTGAGATGGCCGAACACCAACAGTCTGACGCCGAGTTGCTCCTACTCATCAGGCACCTCGAGGGACACCCCGTCCATGTTCCGCGAGTTTTCTGCCGGGGATTGTCATCGTATGTGAGGAGAAATGGTGTCCTGTACAAAAGAAATTTTGATCACAGCACAGAGAAATTTCTACTCGTCGTTCCTTCAGAATTGCGATCCGAAATCTTGGAAGCCTGTCACGATGACCCATCAGCAGGACACCTCGGAGTGAGCAGAACGTTCGCCAGAATTCATGCTAAGTATTACTGGCCAAAGCTATTGACTTCAGTACAGCATTATGTACGAACATGTCGGGATTGCCAAAGACGCAAAACGCCTCCATTAAAACCCGCAGGCCTCCTTCAACCAATAGAACCCCCAGGAGCCCCGTTCGAACAAGTAGGAATGGACTTGCTCGGTCCCTTTCCCACATCGTCATCAGGGAAACGATGGATTGTAGTAGCCACGGATTACCTAACCCGATATGCCGAGACATCCTCTCTCATCAGTGCAACGGCTGTCGAAGTGGCTGAATTCTTTGTCACTGAGATAGTATTACGACACGGCGCCCCTGCAATTATTATCGCGGACCGAGGAACTTCGTTCACAGCCGATTTGACGCACTCCATTATGAAACTGACTCATACCAGCCACAGGAAAACAACTGCCTATCACCCTCAAACAAATGGGCTAACCGAGCGATTGAACAGGACGCTGACCGATATGTTGTCAATTTACGTAGACTTAGAGCAGCGTACATGGGACACGATACTACCCTATGCAACATTCGCCTACAATACCGCATTGCAAGAGACCACTCAGGTAACGCCATTCCAGCTTGTTTTTGGTCGAACAGTTACTACACCCTTGGACGCAATGCTGCCTGTCAGCGACAGTACAGAACAGAACCCTGACATCAGCGACTTTACACAGAGGGCCGAAGAAGCACGTCAGCTGGCGCGACATCGCATTCAACAAAGGCAGTGCATCGACGCGGACCGATACAACCTGCGGCGAAGGGAAGTCGAGTATGCCCCAGGCGACAGAGTATGGGTGTGGACTCCTGTGCGGACGCGCGGCCTGTCCGAAAAGCTTTTGCGCCGTTATTTCGGCCCTTACCGAGTACTTCGCCGCATCAGTCCCCTGAACTACGAAGTTACGCCAGAAGGACAAGGCAGCTCATCACGATGCCGGCGTCGCATGGAAACTGTACATGTGGTCAGACTGAAGCCATATTATGACAGGCAGTGAATATTCGAGCAAACGTTTATTCTGTGCCATATACCACTTTAGTATGGACAACAGCTTGTGAACAATTTAGTCGCTGTACGCATCGGGACGTTGCGTTTTGGAGGGGGGATAATGACACAAGGCAGAAACATTTAATCAACGCGCGCAGATTTGTGCGCCACCCCCCCAAGACGACAACGGCGCATTGAAAGAAAAGACGACGAAATGATGGCACGTGTTTTCGCCGCACGCACTTGCATTGTAGATGGCCGTTGTCAGCGTCTGCAAGAAGAAGAGGTGAAGCGACGCTCGAGATAGAAGAAGAAGGCATTCTTGATCTCCTTTTCAGAACGCGGCAGTCCTTTTTATTTAGCCCCAGGGCACAAGTTAGCCCACAATAAATAGTTGTGTCTGGACTCCCTTAATTGTTCGTTACAATATACTACCATGTGTACTTGCTCTTATCTTTACCCGCCGTGGTTGCTCAGTGGCTATGGTGTTGGGCTGCTGACCACGATGTCGCGGGATCGAATCCCGGCCACGGCGGCCGCATTTCGATGGGGGCGAAATGCGAATACACCCGTGTGCTTAGATTTTAGGTGCACGTTAAAGAACCCCAGGTGGTCAAACTTTCCGGAGTCCTCCACTACGGCGTGCCTCATAATCAGAAAGTGGTTTTGGCGCGTAAAACCCCAAATATTATTATTATTGCTTATCTTTATCGGGCGACGACTTTTCACCACCTAACAAATGTTATCGCACAGCGCAGGACATACCTGCATGTATCGGAAGTTTCTGGAATGTTTTCGATGGTTCCATCCGCTGTCTGTCACCAAATCTTGTGTAATCTGATTGCATGCATGCGCGACACGAATAGTGTGGAACTTTGTGAACGACGCGCGGGTCCCAGTGATTACTGTGTAACATTTGGCGACTGATGTATAAAAGCCGACGCGCTTGACCCGCTGATCAGATTTCAACGACCACCGATCATGTTCGCCGATGTTGTTGTGCTTTGAGTGTAACTTCCTTTCGTGGGCTAGTTTCGCCATTCTAGTCGCAGAGCATCGCATAATAACCCAAGATTGCGCTCGACCACTCCGCAAGAACCCTTACCGAGGTCGACGCGAGAACGTGAAGCTAAAACACAACAAGTCGATGAAATGCGGCCCGACGAATCATGCGTGGGTATCTCCTGTTGGCTCAGTGAAGAAAAAGGACGGAATTCTGCGTTTTCGCGTCGATGATCGTCGACTGAACGAAGTCACTAAAAAGGACGTATACCCCCTCCCACCTCCCACGTATAGGCGACGCATTCGATCGGCTCAGCAACGTTAAATAGTTCTCGTCGATGGATCTCAAGTCTCGCTACTGGCAAATAGAAGTCGACGAGAGTAATCGCGGAAAGGCCGCCTTCATCATGGCTGACAGCCTGTACGAGTTCAAGGTCATGCCATTCGGACCCTGCTCGGCGGCTGCGACGTTCTAGCGCGTCATGTACGTGATGTTAGCGGGGTTGAAGCGGCAGACCTGTCTTGTTTGCTTGAATGACGTCGTTGTCTTTGCCTGAAATTTCGACGATGACCTTAGTACTACACATTACTATGCGAACGTACAACGGGCCATGAAGTCATCAGGGCTCGCTCTGAAGCCGGAAAAGTGCCGCTTCGCTAACGATGAGTTTCTGTTCCTGGGCCACGGGATAAGCAAATCTGGAGCCTGCCCCGACCCACAGAAGACAGCCGCCATCGCAAAGTTCGAGCAGCCCATCGACACGAAAGCAATGCGTAGATTCCTTGGCATGTGCGCCTACAGCAGGCGCTTTGTCAAGAACGTTTCATGCATCGCTGAACCACAGAATGACAGCCACATCGCTGAGCCGTTGGCACGTCTAAATAAATGTGATCTCGAGTTCAAGTGGGATACGCCGCAGGCCAATGCATTTGGCGAACTCCAACGAAGCCTGCAGTCGCCACCGGTACTTGCTCACTTCGACCAGTAAGCCGATACAGAAATCCATGCTAACGCCAGTAGCCTACGCCTTGGTGCCGTTCTAGTGCAGATGAAAAACGGACTTGAACTGGTGATAGCTCACGCTAGCAGGTCGATGTCAAAAACGGAAGGCAATTGTTCTACGACCGAAAAAGAATGTCTCGTCATCGTTTCGGCTAGAGCGAAATTTCGCCTTTACCTATATGGTAGGCCATTCAAAGTGATCAGCGACCATCACGCGTTGTGTTGGCCAGCGAATCTGAAGGATTCTTCAGGACGGCTCGTGCGGTGGAGCCTCAGACTACAAGAATACTACATCACTGTACCATACAAGTTCGGATAGAAACTCTCTGATGCCGATTCCCTATCACACGCCCCCATTGACCTGCCGCCTCAAGATGACGAGGCGTACGACGCCTTCCATGGAATAATAAGCACGGAAGACTTCGCTGAAGAGAAATGAGCAGACCCGGAGCTAAAACACCTCGTCAAGTATTTGGAAGGGCACACCGACGTGGTCCCCACTGAATTTAAGCGAAGATTGTCGTCGTTCTCGCTTCAAAAGAACCTGCTAGTAAAGAACTTCTCACCAGTCCGCGCCAACTACCTTCTTGTTGTTCGCTCAGCGCTGCGTCCAGAAGTACTGCATGCCCTGCGTGACGATCCGACCGCTGGACACCTCGGGATCTCCCGGACGCTATCGACGACATAGGAAACGTATTACTGGCCGCGTCTGACCACCGACGTCACCCATTACGTTAAGACATGCCGTAACTGTCAACGGCGCAAGAAACCACCAACAAAGCCAGCGGGATTATTGCAGCCAATGGAGCCTCCTTGGCCACCTTTTGAGCACATCGGGATGGATTTGTTGGGACCGTTTCTGACGTCAACATCCGGAAATAAGTGGATCGTCATGGCAACGGACTACCTCACCCGCTTCGCTGAAACTAAAGCGCCGCCGAAAGGTAGTGCAGCTGAAGTGGCGAAATTTTTCGTCGAGAACATCCTGATGCAACATGGCGCCCCAGAAGTCCTCGTCACCGACAGAGGAACGGCCTTTACAGCGGAGCTCACCCAAGCCGTTCTGCTGCACAGTCAGACAAGGCACTGGAGGACAACTGCGTACCACCCATAGACGAATGGTCTTACGGAGCGCCTGAATAAGACCCTCGCCAACACGCTAGTAATGTACGTCGACGTCGAACATAAGACCTGGAATGCTGTCCTCCCGTACGTAACCTTCGCTTTGAACACGACGGTGCAAGAAACAACACAGATCACGCCGTTGAAGCTGCTTTACAGCAGGAACCCGCTGAGGACTCTCGACGCCATGCTGTCGCACGTCACCGATGAAGAAAACCTTGACCTCGCCACCTATCACCACCGCGCCGAAGAAGCCCGACAGCTCGCACGCCTACGGATCAAGACCCAGCAGCGTACAACAGCCGACACTACAACTTCCATCGACGCTATGTCGAGTACCAGCCCGGCGACCGTGTTTGGGTTTGGACCACGATACACCGACGAGCACTCAGTGATAAAGTATTGCGACGCTATTTCGGACCCTACAAGGTCATCCAAGGTATTGACGAACTGGACTATGAGGTCGTGCCAGACGGCATTTTCCATTCACAGTGGCGCCGCGCACGCTTTGGAGTGGTCAACGTGGCGCGTCTTAAGCCCTTTTACGCACGCTGACGAATTTCCATATTTTGCTGTTTCTTTGCTACCGGTGTTTTTGTTTATTACTTTCGTTTATTTGCAGCATGGTTTTTAAGAGATGCGTATTCACAAGTGTACTTGTTTATTTTTTCCGGGTGACCGCTTGTCACCCCCTGACAATGTTATCGCTCAGCTCATGACGCGCCTGCATGTAAATCACCAAAATTTATGAAAGCCGAGGCGCTTGACCCGCTGATGAGAGTTCGACGACCGCCGATCGTGTTCGTCGCTATTGCTGTCCTGTGAGTGTAACTTGCTTTTGTGGGCATACGTTTGTCCAATATAACTCTAGTGGCGCCATTCACCGTTTGGCTTTCCTCACCGTCTCTACCACGTGACTATATATATATATATATATATATATATATATATATATATATATATATATATATATATATATATATATATATGTATATTGTCACAGACGGTAATGTGGGAAAAGGAGTACGATGATGGTGGCAAGGATTAAGTGGGCATTCAGTGTCGCTGGTCGCCACACGTCCGTTTTGTTTAGCCTGCTCGAACGTTGCCCTTACAATAATATCCTCGGACTCGACTTTTTGGCCGCCCATTCTGCTCTGATTGACACTTCCGCTGGCGTTGTACAACTTGACCTACCACTACCTGTCCCCGTTGACCTTCCTGCTCATGCTCCAACTCAGCTTTGTTCAGCGGAATTTATACGCCTGCCATCTCTTGCAGCAACCTGCATCCATGTCTTAGCCTGCCCACCTGTACCTGACGGAGACTATGTCCTTACTCCCGCGACGTCAGTCCTGCTTTCTGACAATGTCTCCTTTCCACGCACCATCGTTTCTGTTGCGGACAATCAGACATGTCTTCCCATCCTACATTTCGGACAGTGCCCACAATACTTCCTCGAGGCATGTCTCTTGCCATGTTGTCACCGGCGCACGAGTGCCACATTTCTGCTCTATCTGTTGCGCCGTCTTCGAC
Source organism: Dermacentor variabilis (assembly GCF_050947875.1). NCBI lineage: Eukaryota > Metazoa > Arthropoda > Arachnida > Ixodida > Ixodidae > Dermacentor > Dermacentor variabilis. The sequence continues at coordinate 2,145,712 of NW_027460291.1, read as the reverse complement.
CAATGCTCATTCTGCACCTTCTGCATCAGCCCCGACCGACGACTTTACAAAGATGATTGCACCGGAACTCTCGATCCAACAAGCCGCAGAGCTCCGTGGCCTCCTCGAGTACTACTCCGACATTTTCGATCTGAACGATCGTCCTTTGCGTCAAGCTACGGTCGTGAAGCATCGGATAAATACCGGCGATGCAGCACTTGTTCTCAGATGCCAATACCGTGTGTCGCCCTCTGAGCGACAAGTTATCCCGAGCGAGGTTGACAAGATGCTTGCCAAAGGCATTATTGAACACTCTTCCAGCCCGTGGGCCTCCCCTGTTGTTCTCGTCAAAAAGAAGGATAACAGCTGGCGATTCTGCGTTGACTATCGCAATCTAAACACGATCACCAAGAAAGATGTATATCCACTTCCCCGCATTGACGATGCTCTGGATTGTCTCCACGGTGCCACTTATTTTTTATCTATAGGCCTTGGCTCTGGATATTGGCAAATTGCCGTGGATGAAATGGGCCGTGAAAAGACCGCATTCGTCACACCAGACGGCCTATATCAGTTCCGGGTAATGACTTTTGGCTTGTGTAATGCCTCGGCGACCTTTGAACAGATGATGGACATGCTCTTACGTGGTTTGAAATGGTCCATCTGTTTGTGCTACTTGGATGACGTCATCGTATTCTCTTCAACTTTTGCGACGCACCTTGAAAGACTTCCATCCGTTCTTTCTGTTTTTCGCACCGCTGGCTTACAGCTCAACTCGTCCAAGTGCCACTTCGGTCACCGCCAAATAACCATGCTCGGACACCTCGTCGATTCGTCAGGCATTCGCCCCGGCCCCGCTAATGTTCATGCTGTGCAGAATTTCCCCGTACCAACTTGTGCCAAAGATGTTCGCAGCTTTATTGGCCTTTGCTCGTACTTCCGCAGGTTTGTGGAAAATTTCGTCCATGTTGCCCGTCCCCTGACTGACCTCCTGAAGAAAGACGTTCCTTTCTGTTGGGGCTCTGAACAGGCGTCTGCTTTCTCGCAGCTCATCACGCTGCTCACCACACCTCCTGCTCTCGCCCATTTTGACGCCTCCGCTCCGACAGAAATCCGCACTGACGCCAGTGGCTACGGCATCGGCGCAATTTTAGCTCAACGCCAATGTGGGCACGACCGCGTCATCGCCTGAGCGAAGAGCACAATTACTCGATTACAGCGTTAAGAGCCGCGTGTCACAGAAAATCCGGCGTCCGTCATCCCGCGTCCGGCGTCTATCATCGGACGTTGCTTCGAAGCACGCATACTCAACCACGCAGGCCCTCCACGTGGCGCAAGAAAGCTACTCAAATAATTGAATTTCTCTAGGTGAAATACGTAGAAAAATTGTAAATTACGGCTTACACAACTTACAGATAAAGCGGCGGATTACAATTTCAATATACGACAAGACCTAATTCTGTTACGAGGAAACACAAACCCCTTTTAACTTGATAGCGTTTTCCAGCTGCTGTTTGAGGCCTGTCTTAGTAGGAGCGCCGCGGCCCCCTCGGTTCCTTGCACACCAAAAAATAAATAAGAACAACAAAGCTCGCTTTCGTGCATAGCGTTCGCCGGCAGCGTTTCGCGGCGAACATTACGGCTACCTAAGCTGTAGTTGCCGGGAAGCGTTAGAAGCACTCGGGGAACTTTGAATGCTAACGCGTTCCCCTCTCTAAGGTGAATCTTAAGCATCCACCAAATTTTGACATTGCAGAAGTGTACTTCACTACTAATACTCAACTTAGCGTTCTTATATACTTGCTTTAAGGTAACTAATGACTGTTTTCGATACATAGATGCATTCGGTTGCCAGACACACCGTAGTTATGGGCTTTACAGTAATTATGACACTCCTTTTACCGTCGCCGTCGTCGTAGCAGCAGCAGCAGCAGTAGCAGCAGCAGCAGCAGCAGCAGCAGTAGCAGTAGTAGTAGTAGTAGTAGTAGTAGTAGTAGTAGTAGTAGTAGTAGTAGTAGTAGTAGTAGTAGTAGTAGTAGTAGTAGTTCATGTTGTAGTTGTTGTAGCAGTAGTAGTAGTAGATGTTTTGTTTTTGCTGTCGTCGTGGTTGTTGTTGTTCATAACCTGTGCTCCACACGTATTTTGCACTCCACCCGCACACGACATACTAAGTCACAGCATTGTTCTCAGAAGCGGAAGACTGTAGCAACTGAGCCACCGCGGAAATCAGTTTGCCTATTTTGCAGCCGTCGTTTCGACGAGAAGGACAACGTAAAGGTTAACTTGTCGCGAACATATGTAAGACACCCCAGTGAGATTCCAGCTTGCAAAGAGAGATTTCTTCTGGGGTTCACAAGGGCTTTACATTTTGCCAGTTATGCCCTTACTGAAATTAAATGTAAAAAGTATAAATACTACGTGCAGTACAAATTTTATTTTTACATATGCTGAAGGCGGATACCTGATGAAGTATGCAGGGCCTCAGGAAAACAAACGAAAAACTGCACGCCTATTACCCATATGCTACAAAGGTTGTAGCTAGAGGATAAAAGTGGAGGCGTCGTTTGTCATGACGTCGTCGTTTCTTCCAAGGACGGGATCCTGTTACGCAAGGTGAAACCATAAATGCACACAGGGCAAAAACTAGGAAGGCAAAATAGGAACAGTGCATTAATCAATCACAGTGCCCTTGGGGAATAGTCACCTCTGAGATGTCATCGAGGTTGGTTGTGGAATAGTGAGTGTGGTCGAAGCACATTTCCTTTGCATGCATAGCTGCTCGCGTTTCTTGCTTCTTTAGATGAGAGCGGACGGAGGTGGCATGCAAGGACTGGGTATACAGTGTTAGCGCCACGAGCATACCTTCGGTTTCACGACTGAGCCCACAAGACTTGACTTGATTCATTCAGTATTCCGCTCTTTCCGATAATGGCGATGGCCTTGCAAGTTTCAATTTCTGTGGGGTTGCGTTCTCTAGTGCGATTCTAGGGCGTAATTAAAGCTACGCATGCAAATGACAGGCCCAGAGAGACAGAGGGATAAAATACTTTATCTGCAACTCCCAGTTCACTATCTGGGGTGACGTAACAAAATGGAAGGACGGGTGGACACCTCAAGCTTAGTATCCGCCTTTTAACAGTTGTCGCAGCATGGCCTCCCTAACTACAAGTACTGCACAACAGAACATGATGTGCAATTGTAATTCTTCAGCCAGTACATTTCATTCCAAAACACTGCACCGAAAAAAAGAATATTTCAGGTCAATTAAACATGCGCGTTCTGTAACTGTGGTTCCTCACTTTTCGAAAATTCATAGCGAGGTGTTCCGAGGGAATTGAATTTCCTCATTCTTGTAGGAGTAGTGTAAATGGGGTGTAAAATTGTAGGTATGCGTTATATCTTCAATATATGTGGCAATTTTCAGTCCGGCTATTGACTTTTTAATTAAACATGTTGGGCACATAATAGAAATCACACATGAGCTGGGCCAACAAAGAGCACTGGGGCGTCTCTTCCGCGTCCAACAGGAACGATTGGGAAATTCACCATACAGCCCTGCGCCACGCCGTTTTAGCGTGTTTATTCTTGTTGGACATATTTTCTGAAACTACTTCGTTGTTACGGTTGTTATAGTTACCCAGCGGCTTCTGAGAAGCTAGCGTCGCTTTCAACCAAGCTCCCGGCAACCCGACGCGTTCTTTTTAGAGGCTCGATGGCAGCAGCACGTCACACATCCCAAGAATTTCGCTATCCAGGGGATGAACATCGCGGATAAATTTTGACCATCTCCGATTATAATGAATAAAGTCATAGTATTTTACCTCAATGTGAGAAGTAATTATTCAAGCGATATTTAAGTCCGCGGATAGAATACGCTGCTGTGAACATCTGCGCCAAATTTGTAGTCGTGCGTGGCGCGCGGTGCTCGCAAGCGGAATGCTAAGTCAACTTTTCCTCAAACGCTCTCTTTACAACCTAAGCCTGCTCTTGACTCTTTTCTAGACGCTTTAATTCGTTATACAGCAGATTCCTATACGCGGCTGCTATTGGCCGATCGCTGACGTGAGTTAAGAATGATGTTTCGATGAGTGCACTTCTCCCTATTGTTACTGTGTATAGGGACGCGAATTCTTTCATTAGTTGAAAGCTGGCACCGTTGTCCCCTCGTTTTCGGTTTGTTTCTTTGGAAACTCTGGGAGCGGCCGCTTCCTCGTTGCGGTGATGGACCGAGATGCTTCCGAGCAGCTTCCTGGCGCGCAGCCGTCCGGTCAGCTTACGTGCAGGAAACGTTGGAGCGCGTCAGGCGACGCAGGCAGCGAGGCCACCGAGTCGGACAGTTGCGACTCCTGCGGCGACGACTTCAATCTTGCCATGAACCGAACGGCAAAAAGAAGACTGCGGCGGCCTTCATGGCGGGCAAGCGTTTCAACTGTGAAGGACATACCACAGCATTGTCCACAAACTGTTCTCTTCTTGCCCGTGCGCCCTATGACCAATTTCCGGCTCCTGAACAGGCAGGTTCTTTCTTCGTTAGGGTATCGCGCAGAATTAGATTAAACACATGAGAATCAGCTCACGAAATAATGACTTAGCTGTAAACCCTTGACATCGTAGCACACTACAAAATCTTCGAAATGTCACGAAAATTGACAAAAGAAAAGTGCGATGAATGATTCCTACAGGCGGTAATATTATTGTTGGCGTCATTTATGTTGTTGACATCTCCATTTCAACCGATGACTGGTAATAAAGTCAACAACAGAAGGCACACTCATCTGGCATCTCACCTGACTCGGAAACATACGCTGTGGGATAGGAGCTTGTGTTTAAAGGAGATGGCCTTCTCTCGCACGTCAAAGTTGGCCATGTACGCCATCCAGTTCGACCTTCCATGAAGCCCCTGCAATTTCACAATTGCTACGAGACTAGCCAAGTAAAAAGCGTCTATGTGAATAATGCTGTGCGCCCTCGGTGCGCTGAATCCCATTCAAAAGACGCCTGGCGTGCGAATGTCCTGAACTGCCCTAATTTATTTATTTATTTATTTATTTATTTATTTATTTATTTATTTATTTATTTATTCACTTACCTCACAGGCTCCCGAAGGAGTATTGCGTGAGTGGAGGATACAGGAAATTAGCTAAAAGGAAAGGAGTAAAAAGAAATTATACATTGTCAGCCAGTAAACATGAAAGAACAAATATCTAACAATATAAAATAGCGCCCTAAATGAAACAAAACGACTTGGTGAAGTACCAAAAAAAGGAGTACTATAAAAATTATAGATATGGTAGCTGGTGAATATGAAAGAACAAGTGTCTAACAATGTTAAAGGAATATAAAACAAACATTCAGACAAAACAAACAAAAGAAACCATACAACTTCGCTAAAAGTTTTTACTTAGGTGCGCAGTGTGGTTTAGTTGTCGGGGTTCCCACTAAACCTCATCGAAGGACTGGCCGCTGGCCCAGAAGGAATTGCGGTCTTTATGCGCATGGTTCGGATCATTCAACGCACAGCGAGGCTGCCGCTATATTTATCGGTATCGCCGCGGAAGAGCCGCACCAGGCAACACGCCGTCCTCCGCCAAATCGGCTGCTGCACCCATGCGGAGTTGAAAGATACCACGCAAACAAAGAAAGCAGCCAGACTTGATCATCATGCAGAGCGGCCCACACTTCCAAGCACACAACCTGCCCCAGAGACACCTCGAATACCACCACCCTCACAAACCGCTGATGCAACAATGCCTGATCATCGCCCGGTTACGGTCAATAATGGACGCTATGCGTGTTCGACTAAGCAGCATGAAAACCCTGTTGGCGCAGAGCGCTCTGTAGGGGCTGGACACCCTGAGTCCAGTGCTTACGGCTCTAGGGTAAAGCAATGGCCCGCCAGATGCTATCGTTTTAAGAAGAGGTCATGAATGCCTCTTTCTTTCAATGGAACGCCCACAGTACTTAGGTCGCGTATGTCTGACTTTCGACAGTTCGTATTCGTGAATTCGTTCCTCATTATGTTCATTTGTGAATCAAACCTGTCATCTCCGATCAGACTGTCCGCTTATGAGTGCATTATGTCCTCCACCCACGACCGAGGCAGCAACATTATTGTTTTCATAAGCTGTGGCTTCACATATGTTCGTCCCCCAGTGTCACCTGGTAATGAAAATGAAAAAGAGTAGTTGTGTTTGACTGTGAAGAAAAACAAAGTCACCTTCAGAGTTCTGGCAGCCTACTTATCACCATGAAGTCGTCTAAACTGCGAGCACTTACGCAAAACTTTGACAACTCCACAGAACACTCGAGATTTCAATGCCCAGCACTATCTTTGGGGAAGCTCCAAGATTAAGACGAGGGGCAGAAGATTGGTGTCCATTGCCTTTGAATGCGAACTGAGTTAAATGACGGAAGCCCTACCTATCTACGAGGAACAGCGTATAGTAGCTGTCTCGACCTTAGCATTGTTTCGCGCTCCTTTAAAAGAAATGCACAATGGTTCTTGGACTTGAGAACGCGGGGAAGTGACCACATCCCAACTTATCTAACCATTGATGGGCTGAGTAGTTCCAAGTTCTCCGGAGTGTTCCAATGCATTGAGTGACCAAAATTTAAATAAATTATGGAAGGCTGTTGTCGAGACGACTTACCATCCAGCTTAGGGGATACAATCAAAGGTACATTAACGTTACCATACATTAGATCTTGAAAATGTCCGCACACACCGAATTGGACATCGAGCTAGAGAAATTTCGAGCAATTCCCCGCTGTTCGGAATGAAGATATAAGCGCAAGAAGTTCATTATCATTTGAGAGTGGCCAGACGCACAGAGTACAAAATACAACGTCGTATGAATAAGCTGGTTCCACGAGAATGTATGTCTTTCTGGAAGTCTCTGGATCCTCGAAAGCCTTTTTCTCTTATATGGAGACCTGTCCGTGGCCTCCGTTCAACCCTTGTACAGCGCCACCCCTTTAATTATCTGGCTCTTTAACTACAATGCGCAGATAATGAAGTCGTAGAATCCTTCTGTTCAAGGATTGTCGGTGAAGCAAGTTCCACTGAAACGCAGACTCCCGACCACTCACCATGATCACGTGATCCCCGTATGTAGTGCCTTTTTCTCAGGACTAACTAGAGGCTGTCCTTGGTTTAGGCAGGCGTTCTGCAGTGCAAGGGCTAGATTGCATTACCTAACGCGCTCGGTGTAACCTTAGTGAAGGAGCTGGAAAGGCACCCCTGCTACTGTACAACGGCTCGTGGCAGACTGGCACTGTTCCCCAGGAATGAAAGCCGCTTGATTGTGCTCCTCAAAGCTGGCAAGTCGCCTTTTGACATTGTGGCATACAGTCCGATCGCGCTTGCTAGTTGTGTAGGAGATCTAAAGCACTATTAAATTTACTCAGGTTGACAGGATTCAGGCGCGGCCCTTCATCTATACACAATGTTTTCGACTTGCTAACGTACGTTGAATTCCAGAAGGCCTGTACATGCTTATCTGCTGCATTTTTTCTAGATGTATAAGGGCCGGGCTGAAGATAATGTCACTCATATAGCTATCCTTAAAGCGTTAGAAGTAATAGGACTTTGTGGCAAGATATATATCCAGGTTCGCAGTTACCTACAGATGCGATCATTCTACGTGCTAGCAGGGTAGGCCCGCACCCCAGTGTTACAGTAACCGCAGAGTACCTTAAGGTGGGGTAGTAAGCCCAAGGCATTGTAATATAATCCTTATTCTACTACAGGAGAACCTACCAAGCACCTTTCGACTCGCTATCTACGCCATTGATATCTGTATCGGGACGTTGGGGGTAACACGGCTTCAGCTTCGCGCTCAACTTCAGAAGGCGGCCTCATCGACATCGTTACCTTCGTAAACAAGGACGGGAGGTGACGTGGGACGAGTGCACAGTGGTAGAATTTACCAGGAAGCCAATGTCTCCATACGGCGTGTAATTCAACGGGAAAGTAATAACGTCCAGCAGAAGTCACAGGTTCTTGGAGATTGTGATTAACAGAGACCTGTCCTGGACTCAAATTCAAATTCAAGTTTATTCACCAAACAATATGCTGGAAGGTTCGCTGGGCTGAAAGCCGTGAACACGGCTTGACGGGGCCCATGTGACCGTTACATGGCAGCGGCTATACAAAGTGCACAGGTCCAGATTAAGATGCGCCGCGACAAAGGCAAAAATGAAAATCATGCAGATTACAATGCATAATATATCATATTCATAAATAACACAAATGCACTTAAAATACGATGCACATGGAAATGCATGTGCAAATTAATACACATAGTACAACATGTTTATCCCTCCCATAAATACACTGAGAATGCTGCAAAATAAATTTTAATGATTTTAATGGCGGATTTGCAAGCTGTATAGTAGATATTTATGAATACTGAATCGTTTAATAGCGAACAGTAGAACAAAGGAAAGAACGTAACTGTTTTTTTTACTGCAACTGGTTCTGTTTTTATATGTTTAGTGTTGTTGGGACGTTGTATGCCAATGTTTGAAACTTATAAGATGTACAAAATCGAGGTAAAGACCATATATGGTTGTTTCTTTTAGGTACTGTAATAACACGACGCTCTAGACATGATAAGGCTGTAAAGTCAAAGAGTTCTCTGCTTGAAAAGTACAGTGTGTTCAACAAACGATAGCAGATAATATTGTCAACCCGTACTATACTAAACCTTTCAAACGATCTGCAAGTTGTTCCCAGACGTTCAATGTTTCCAATGCACTGAATTATCCTTTTTTTGTGAAATAAGGATCTTACTTATGTATGTTTTTGTTGTTGTGTCCCATATCAAGGTACAGTAATTTGAATACGAGTTAAACAATGCGTGATATACTTGAAGTTTGGCCCTGAGTGGCAGCAGAATACGGCAGCGAGACAGAACTCCTGTTACAGACGAGATTTACCTACATAGGTAGTAAACGTGAGCATCCCAACTTAAGTTCGATGAAAAGCAAATCCAAGTATTTTATGCGTATCAACAATATCTATTCTCTGTGAATCAAGAAATAACGGCTGGTCAGTGGGCACTATTTCATTTTTAGCACGAAATATAACAGCTTTAGATTTATTTGGATTGATCTTAAATCTATTCATTTTTGACCAAGGGGAAATCTCCGAAAGCACGTCGTTAGCTCTGGATATTAAATGATGCAGGTTAATATCAGATAAGTATCGTTGAATCATCTGCATATATTACGTACTTAACTGTTGTGCCTATGTTAACGATATCGTTAATATAAACAATGAACATCAGGGAACCAAGAATACTTACTAGAAATAAACTTACTTACTCCCTTGCGGTACACCGCAACTGATAGGCAAGAACCATGAGCTACATTTATTGATGTGTACACTCTGCAATCTATTTTGAAGATAACATTCAAGTAAAGATAAGCAATTACCAGGAATTTTATTTGATTCTAGTTTGCGTAAAGGAATACTGTGGTCGAGGGAATCAAAGGCTTTACTGAAGTTAAATTAAAAATGGGGTTTTAGATGCCAAAACCACTTTCTGATTATGAGCCACGCCGTAGTGGTGGACTCCGGAAATTTCGACCACCTGGGGTTCTTTAACGTGCACCTAAATCTGATTACACGGGTGTTTTCGCCCCCATCGAAATGCGGCCGCCGTGGCGGGGATTCGATCCCGCGACCTCCTGCTCAGCAGCCTAACACCAAAGCCACTGAGCAACCACGGTGGGTCTTTACTGAAATCTAAAAAATACCGAGTGTGAATGCATTTTTTTTTTCAATGCGATGAACTATAGCTTCTTTCAATGCCCACAGTGCAGTTTCAGTAGACCTGCCGCTTCGAAAGCCAAACTGTGCATCTGTGAGAACATTAAATATATTGAAAAACCGCTTAATTCGGAAAAATATAATTTTTCCTAGGCACTTAGAGAAGACAGGAAGGACAGAAATAGGTATGTAATTACTTTCTATGCTACGATCTCCTCCCTTAAAAATGACAGATGCTCTAGCTCTTTCCATAGCTTCTGGAAAAACTCCCCATTCGATAACTAAGTTAACGATCTATGCAAGAACTTCTGTGATGAAGTGTATAACGTGTTTTATTGGAGAGATCTGCAAAGGATCGGCATCAAGTGATTTAGTGTTATTTAAGCACATCAAAGTGTGATGCACTTCATTTTTATCTGTTGGATCAAGAAAGATGCTCTGCTTCATATTATCGTGTCCTGCAACCAATTCCACATGTTCATTACATAGATTTACTGCGTTTAAGAAGTGGTTGGTGAAGTGATGTGCGAGAGATGTGTCAGATTAATCGCGATCACCAGGTGTTAAGGAATCAGGCAGAGCATTTTTATTTTCGCGCCCAAGTTTATTATTGATGAGATTCCAAGTGCCGTTACATCGTTGTCGACTAGCATATTCAAAAATAATAATAATATTGGGGGTTTTACGTGCCAAAACCACTTTCTGATTATGAGGCACGCCGTAGTGAAGGACTCCGGAAATTTTGACCACCTGAGGTTCTTTTACGTGCGCCTAAATCTAAGCACACGGGTGTTTTCGCATTTCGCCCCCATCGAAATGCGGCCGCCGTGGCCGGGATTCGATCCCGCGACCTCGTGCTCAGCAGCCCAACACCATAGCCACTGAGCAACCACGGCGGGCGATATTCAAAAAGACGACAATAATAGGTTTCTTTAGCACGTCTCAGTTCTGCATTTATTCGATTTCGAAGATTCCTAAATTCTGTAAGAACTTCCATAGAGCGTCTGCGCAAGAATTAATGATAACAGATATTTTTACTTTTTATCATTTTCAGGTGCTCACGGGTGACCCAAGGGTTTGTAGTCTTTTTTACAAGTTTGAATGTTTTGAAAGGAAACTGTTTCGCGTAGATACGAATAAAAATTTTAAAGAAGTCATCATAAGCGTCATTTGCAGTTTCCTTCTCGTTTACAGAAGACCAACTTTGATTATTTAGGTCGTTTGTGAATAATTCAATACTATGAGTTGTAATTTCATGAATAATGAGCTGCCCGTGTTGTAAATTTCTATCTAGTGGTTCGTTATGGTAATTCAGAAAGACAGGACAGTTGTCACTAATACCAGATATGATAGTAGTTGCTTGGAGCTGCTTGGATATGATAGTGATGGTGCCAATATTTGTCACGATAAGATCTAAAGCCGATGCTCTGGTCGAAAGCGGACTGTCAACCAGGAGCACGCTTACGGAGCCCATTATGGATATAACAAAAAGGCTACGTGCGGTCAGGTTGACTTTAGGTACTTTCTTTTTCTGCGTCTGTTACGCTTTCCCAGACCGTTTAATTGGAAAATTCTTGTTCGCATAGCTCTTGCAGACGCATGTTTAATCAAAATGTCTTCGCTCGGCTACATAATCTCGACAACGGGCTCCAAACTACTCATTTTCTTTAGCCATTTAAGATCAATATTTGAAAATATAATTAACGTACCTTCGTTAATTAGGCACACCACGTCTCCACTTATCCGTATCTATAGGTTGCCAATATGAACACTCGAATGATAAAATGATCTCACCAAGACTTATATTGGTTAGTATTTTTATTTGGTGCAGTTAAAAACACTCGACATATTGATAGTGCAGTAGGCTGCCTATAAAGCAAGTGTGAAGGCATGCGCACTAGGTGAAGGACTGGGCGAGTTGGTATTGCATTCTAATACTTGTACAGCGCAACATAGAAAGGAAGAAACAGTTGGATGTCAGCGCTCTGTTCCTGTATCTGGCCTGCTCGGCCTGTTTGTTCCTTTATATGTTGCGCTATACCAGTTTTAGAGTGTGAAAGCAAGGACTGCTTTTCTTGGCGTAAATCAAGTTCATGAGCTTAAACGCACGAGTCCAGCCGTGCACTTCTGTCTTTACAATGGATTCTTCTACATTATACAAGGAGCTCCTCAGCGCAACAGGACATCACAGAAGCTGTGCGAGAACATTGTGTGCGCTCCCGATTACATTTCTGAGCGTTGCTGACATGAGGCCCGATTTCCTGGTGTCATTAGGAATAAAAAGTCGGGGGAGGCTTAAGCTTCGCCTTTAAGAGTTGAACGCGATAGCATTCAAAGATCCCGGACTGCTTCTCACGCTTCGCGGAAACTGCAGCTTATGTAACTAATGTTTACCGGAAAACGCTGGCGGCGAACGCTATGCACGAAGGCGAGTGTTCTGGTAGAAACGCGGCCTCTTGCGTGGTCCGATCCCGGAGGTAGTGCACAGCCGCGCCAGGAAAATTGCATCATTTTCAGATTTCTAAATTTGTTTCGCACTTTTACTATTTCAGTTTTAGAAGAAAGGAGGGAAGGAAAAAGACAAGCAGAAGGCCGGGAGGTTGACCAGAATAATGTCCTTTTGGCTGCCTTACAACGGGGGAATCGGGAAGGGGTGAACAAAGGTGCCAGGGAGCGAGAGGAGGCACGGAAAGAATGAAATTAGCCGTGAGTTCGCTGATGCGTGTGGTCTAATAGTAATTGCACTAATAGTCGCAGATGTTCACACAAGCCCGTCGTCCTCAAGAAGCACAAAAGCGCCTGCACCTCTTTATGGGCCGATGAGTGATGGAGGCGGTGTTCCAGCAGCTCCTGCACGGAAAGCAGCCGATTGTCCAGTTTTTTCAGAGCGTTAGCAAGTTCTTGCCTTTCTGGGGCATATCCTGGACAGTGGCACAGCAGGTGGTCGATATTTTTTTCGGTGCCGCAGACCTCGTATGCTGCACTGTCGGTCACTCCAATTAATGTAGAGTATGCCTTTGTGAAGGCAACTCCTAACCAAAGGCGACAGAGAAGCGTAGCTTCACGTCGAGGAAGTCTGAACGGAGGTCGGAGTTGCAGTGAGGGGTTTAATCGATCCACTCGTGTAAATCTTAATTTTGGCGAGTTCCACTCGGTCAGTGAGATACTGCGTGTCAGGTGTTGAAGCTGCCTTGCGGCGTCTATCCTCGAAAGAGGAATTTCAACGCTGTGCTCTTCTTGAAGTGATGTGCGAGCAGCGTTATCAACGAAATCATTGCGATTGATTCCACAATGGCCAGGCACCCATTGAAAGACAACCTCGCGACCTTTTTGTTTGGCGTGATGGTGAAGTTACACGATTTCATATGTCAGTTGTTCATGACAACCGCGTCGCAGAACTGACAGCGTGCACTGCATGCCGGTTTTGAGTCAGAAAACACAGCCCGTTTTCTCAGTTTTAGAATATTTAACAGAAAAGGTACGCACTGTCGATCTAGCAAGGCATCACATATACGTATGCCGAAATATGTACCAAAATGCTTGCTTACTGACAGCACCGCCGACACGACATTTTCTAAGACACAAGGCCCCTAACGCTTTCTCGTTAAAACAGCTGCCTGGGGGAAAGCATTGTGTATACTCTTCAGTATACTTTGCAACAGATGAATGAACGTTAGAATGAAAATACTAATTTTGCAACGTTAGAATGAAAATACTAATGTATTAGGATGAGTGTTTGCGGCATATATTTTGGCTGTTTTATGTTAAGACATAAAACAGAAAATACCGTGATATTGTGACACTTATTACTGACATATGTAAAGTAACGTGAAATTTGAGCTCCGACACAGTGCCCGTGATGGAACTGGCGCCTGGACTACAGGGTTTCATTGACGCGCGAAATAGTGGTTTATTAACTACCAGTAACCTGAAAGTATTTAGCTCTGGAATTTTTGGTATGTCTGCGCCGCTGTGCAGTCTTGGGGACCCTTTTTACCAAGCGCAATATATTTCAGCTAATATATGAAGCAACAGTACATAACTTTTTTTACGGGTGAGCTTCCTTTAGAGTGTCCGCACTGTTCCAAAGTTGTCGCTTAGCTCAAGACGCGCCTGCATGTATTTCAAGCATCCAGAATGCTTTCACCGTTTCAATAGCGAGAGTTATCTAATCAGATTGCGCGCGTCAAGCGAGTACTGGCATCGCATGCATTCTCGATCACATTTCAGCGTCAGCGATTGCGCTGCAATGTACGACCATTCCAAACTGATGAACCGATGTCTTGATTCGTAGATCATATTCAAAGGAAACATTATTTTGCGCACCATCGTTGTGCTTTGATTATTTTATTTTCCAGCGCAAGCTCCCTTTATAATGAGTTATATTTGTGACTCACTCTTTTGGAACAGCCTTGTTCTTCACTACAACTTGACTGTGTAGGCGTGCTACATCTTCATTGAATGAATGCTGAGAAATAGACTAGGATCTTTGTTGCGTGTGTGTTTACTTTTTTATACAAATAATTTATTATTCACAACTGACTTTTTTTATCTAAGAAGTTGTAAATGAGAGCCACCTGGACACTCACAGAAGGTTTCAAGAATAAAGAAATTTTAAATGCTTATTAGTCTGCTTTCGGCTGATGGCAAGGAAGGAAATTTTAATAAATATATCCTCAGGATAATTAAAAGCCCATCCGCTTGAAAACGTTTCATTTCAGTTCCCCTTTTGTAAGCTGATACCCACTTGAAGGTGTTTCGTATTGTGGGTCCTTGACGTAAATACAACCTTCGAACGTCCGCACGTACGTCCAGCCTTTCAGCGAATCCTACTGAAATTGAAGCAATTGTCATGACCCTAGAAAACAAAGCTGCAGGTGGGGAAGACGAAATAAAGGCCTTACCTGTCAAGTATGTCGCTCATCTTATTAGTCCTGTATTAACGCATATAATAAATGAGATGCTTATGCGTGGTGAGTTCCCAGATGAATTAAAAATAGCTAAGGTCGCCCCGGTCTACAAGGGTGGCGATGAGAAAAAGCTTACCAACTACAGGCCGATATCTCTTTTGCCGGTGTTTTCCAAGATATTTGAGCGTGTTATTAATGATAGGCTTACGTCTTGTTTTCATAAACACGAAATAATTACGAAGTCACAGTATGGCTTTCAAAAGGATAAGTCTGCAGAACTAGCTTTAATAAACATAAAGTACAAAGTAATTGAAAATATTGAGAACAAACTGCTCACTCTGGGGATTTCCTTGGATTTAAAAAGGCATTCGACACAGCAACACGATACTCTTCTTTAGAAGCTCGCTGCGTATGGTGTTCGAGGAGTAGCACAGAATTTAATTACATCATATCTCTCAAATCGGTATCAGTATGTCTGCGTCGACAATCTGGTATCACAAAAATTGAAAGTCGAATAGGGCGTCCCTCAAGGATCAATCTTACGACCCCTCTTATTTCTTGTATACATAAATGATGTGACGTCAATACCAAACTCCCCTGAAATAATAATGTATGCTGACGACACTAATATCTTCTTTACTGGCACTACACAAGAGGTCATAAAATCATCAGCTAACAGTTACCTCTTACACCTCTCCGGGTGGCTTAAAAGTAACCGGCTGAGTTTAAACACATGCAAAACCAAATATATATTTTTAAGCCAGCAAATAAAAGAGACCCCTACTGTGATCATCTGCACTTTGAGGACACGTTACTGGAACAAGTTACAGAGCAAAAGTTCTTGGGCTTATGGTTTACAGAGGGCCTTACTTGGAATACTCACGTTGACAAATTAAAAAGTGAGCTCTCTCGAGATACTGGCTGCATGTATAAAATACAAAATATACTAGCCACCTGGCTGAAACAAGCATTATATTACTCACTTTTCTATTCAAAACTCAGTTACGGCATTTTAGTCTGGGGAACTACGACAGCTTCAAATTACTACAAACTAATCATTGTACAAAAGAAAATATTGGAAATGCGTGAAAACTATGTGGGTGACAAATGAGGACTCAGAACAAAACCGCTCTTCATTAAATATAGCATGCTTAAAGCAGATCAAGCATATTATTTCAAACTACTCCAGTGGATATATAAAAATAGGCTGCACACAATACCTGTCAACAGTTTCACCTCATACACAATACGTAGACCAGACCATCTAAAGTCCGCCACAAGAACTAATTACGGAAGGCAAACATTGAATTATCAAATGATTAATATAATAAACAGTGATCACTTTAACGTACGATACACACAATCCTTCGACAACTTCAAAAATGACTGTAAAAACCTATTAGTGGGTAGTGACATTGCATTTTTATTTTGAGTAACTTGTGCTCATCTCTGATAGCACATGTAACCTCAGTTATGTTACAAATTTTTCTCAGCGCTTGTGAATCATATTTGCCATTGTTTTGGCATTTACATTGTGTATCAGTCTAAACCTTCGTTCTTTTCTGAAATGTTTCTATGTACTGGCCTATTTACTCTATATGCTATTTATTTTCGGGCCAGTGATTCTATGTTTTTCATTTCTTTGTTGAATTCTGATATAAGCTAATGTTATTGTTATATAATACTTATTGCATATGTATCTTCTCCTTTTTCGAACTCTATCCCGTTGTAGCAAAAGTAATATTTTGGATACATGTGTTCTGAATAGTTGAATTTTTCGTTGCTGTGCGTTAAAGATATGTTCCGCAAATATGTATGTGAATGATATGTCATGCTGCCTTGAACTGTAGGGGCGCACAGGCTCTGCCTTTACCTCTGCCCCCTACAAGGAGAGAATCCGTGAAATAAAACAATAAAGAAAGAAAAAGAAAGAAAGAACAAAGGGTCATTCCTAATTTTTCATTAGGAATGACCCTTTCAAGGCGGAATTCTCAAGGCGTGTTACCCTCCAGCCTTTCACTGCGGTTCACAACCACGCGAAAGACGAAAGTTCTGCGTGAGTAGCGTTCTTAGTCCAAACCCACGAGCTACCGTAACTCACCTCACCTGTATCGCTGTCATTTAGGCTTGGATAGGAAATGTATCTTTTAAATCGACGCGTCAGGAATCTGAAAAAAGCTGCCCTCGACTAGCGCAGCTAGGTTTCTTTCATTTTGTACTTCGTCCTGTGAAAGATGAGGCAGGCGACCGACAAAAAAAAATGCAACATACTAAAGAAAATGGCAGATAATGGAAGTGCGAAAGGCAAGGAGTTTAACGATGAACGTGCCCGGTTGGCTACCGTAGATATGGGGAGGGAAGAAATTATTGGTATTTTAGTGGGAGATGCGAGAGAAATGAGGCAAGCATTGCGTCGAACCTCTGTGAGGTCCCGGATCCATGACTTATGCCAGGTTTACTGAATTGCAGTGTTGTTCAGTTCCTCACTCGACAAACGTCCTGTCTCTTCTAAGAGCGAAGTGTAATCGATGGTGGGGTCTGGAGCATACCACCATGCATATATATATATATATATATATATATATATATATATATATATATATATGCGTCCCGAGGCTGCACCAGCTAAGGTATTCTTCGTCTTCTGCTCGCCCGGCTCATGCCGTAGCAATCCCCGGTTGCCAGACGAAGCCCGCTGGGCTAGTCCAAATCACTCAGCAAGCGTAGGGTGAAACCGCTTAAGACGGGCAACATGTACTAACTGGGTCCGGCTAGACCGACGACCAGCGGACGTCAAGCGTGCCACCACGTACGTCAAGTCACTCAAGCGATCTACAATGACGAATGGGCCCGTGTACTGGGGTAAAAACTTTTCGCATAAGCCACGTTTACGTTCCGGAGTCTACAACCGCACGAAGTCTGCTTTAGCGTACGAGACAGACTAGTGTCGGCTGTCATAGCGCTCTTTCGATCGGTCTTGCGATGCCACAGTACGAAGACGAGCGATACGCCGCACTTCTTCGGCAAGACAAAGCGTCTTGGTAACAGAGAACCCGCTGTGAAAGTCAAACGGTAGTATAGTGTCAATGCAGCTTAGCGGTGAACGTGCGTAAAGGAGATAAAAAGAACTGTAATCGGTCGTCTCATGCTTTGCAGTGCTATAAGCATAGGTGATGAAGGGGAGTACGTCATCCCAGTCCTTGTGATCGGAAGATACGTACATGGCCAGCATGTTGGTTAGAGTTCTGTCCGTACGTTCTACAAGCCCATTTGTCTGAGGGTGATAAGGCGTTGAATGACGGAACTGCGAACTGCAGAGACGAAGCAGCTCTTCTACGGCGCCCGCAACGAACTGACGACCATGATCGCTAATGATGAGAGGGGGGGGGACCATGTCGAAGAATAATGAATCGAAGCAAAAACGTCGCAATGGACGCAGCTGTTGAAGATGGTACGACCGCCGTTTCCGCGTAACGGGTCAGATGGTCGACACATACGATCACCCATAGGTTGTCGTTAGATGATCGGGGAAATGGGCCCAGAAGATCGATATCCACTTTTGCATGTGGCAGGCGAGGCGGCGGCAGAGGTTGGAGATGACCTCTGCCGCCGCCTAGATCCTAGATGGCCAGAGGTCACATCGTCGTGCATGGCTCTCAGTATATCCGTTCGCAGACTCTGCGGCACCACCAGAAGGAAGCGTGCGCCTTTAGCTGAATAATTGGTCTTGTAAAGCAGGCCATCGCGGACACAAAATCGACCGGTGGCTCCAGGACGCGATGCGGCTACACATAGAGGTTCCAAACTAATATCATTTTCCTGCTCTGCTTTGAAAGTTGTAGAGTCTGGGAATCTAGAAGAAATGGGAGCAAAACCGCAATCAAAATTGTCTTCGTCACACTCCGTCGTCGTCAGAGGAAGGCGGGAGAGACAGTCCGCATCGGCGTGGTGACGCCCGGACTTGTAGGAAATAGCGAAGTCGTACTCCTGCAGTCCAAGAGCCCAACGTGGCAGTCGTCCACTTGAGTCACGGAAATTCACCAACCAGCATAACGCGTGGTGGTCAGTAACGATAGTGAACGGGCTTCCGTAGATATATGGCCGAAATTTGTGGACAGCGAAAACAGCTGCCAAGCATTCTTGCTCGGTCACAGTGTAATTGCGTTCCGCTTTAGTCAAAGAGCGAATAGCATAAACCACGACGTGTTCAGCTCCTTGATGACTTTGCACAAGTACGGCACCGATGCCAACGCCACTGGCGTCAGCGTGCACTTCCGTAGGTGCGGATACATCGAAGTGACGCAATATGGGCCCTGACGTTCGTAGAAATTTTAGCTGACGGAACGCGTCGTCGCAAGCCGATATCCAGTTGAAAGGGACAGCTTTTTGAAGAAGACATGTTAGGGGGTACACCACGTCGGCGAATCTTGGAACGAAGCGACGAAAATACGAGCACAGGCCCAAGAAACTCCTCAACTCCCGCCCTGACTTCGGTGCTTCGAAGGAGCTGACTGCCTCAATATTCCGTGGAACTGGCCTCACACCGTTTTTGTCGACCAGATACCCAAGTACTAACGTCTCGGTTTCCGCGAAACAACATTTCTTGGAATTTAGGATCAAGCCGGCTTGTTTGACACAATCCAGAACAAGACTGAGACGGCTCTTATGCTCACTCAATTTGCTGCCAAAAATCCCCACATCATTGAGGTAGCACAAACAAATTTCCCATTTAAGTCCTCGGAGTATAGTATCCATGAATTGTTCGAATGTTGCTGGCGCGTTACAAAGGCCGAACGGCATAACGTTAAATTCATAAAGACCATCTGGTGTCACGAAGGCCGTTTTCTCCTTATCGTCTGGGTGCATGGGTATCTGCCAATACCCTGATCGCAAATCCAGTGATGAAAAGTAGGCAGCGCAATGTAAACAATCGATGACATCATCAATTCTAGGAAGTGGATTCACATCCTTTTTGGTGACTGCTTTCAGTTTCCTGTAATCAACGCAAAACCGCCACGATCCATCCTTCTTCTTTACTAAGATTACTGGTGCTGCCCACGGACTAGAGGACTTTTGAACAACACTTTTCCGCAGCATGTCTTTCACCTGTTCAGCAATAACTGTCCTCTCTGTTGAACAAACGCGGTAAGGCTTTTGCCGAATGGGGTGCGCAGATCCGGTGTCAATTCTGTGGCGAGCACGAGAACGCGGGAGTGAAGCCTGCTTGTTACCTTGTGTGAAATCGAATACAGAAAGATGTGCACACAAAACTTGTGCGAGAGCGTGACGCTCGTGTGAGGGCAGCGCCTTGTTGATCATCCATAGGATCTTCTCTTCAGAAGTGCTTTTTTGAGGACCGCTAGTATGAGACTGCGCCTCCTCACTTAGAACTGTAATGGAGCTGTAAGTAATCTCGTCAAATTCAGTGAGCTTCATATCACGCGGCAGAACAGCAGGGACGCAAGAACAATTGAAAGCCCACAAATTTGAGGCGTCATTCCCTACTCTCACGACAGAACGTGGTAGAAGTACATCTTTCTTTGCGCAGCTCGACGTAAGTGGCTGGACTTGCGCGTCAAACGATGAAAGGTCGGCAGCAGCGAAGTTGACAGGGATACGTGACAGCGACCAAGCCGGTAGCAGTAAATCGTTGGAAACAACACAATAGTTTTTCACTGGTAAGGATGTGTCGGCAAGGGTGGCGAGACGCGCGCTATTCAAAGTAATTTCGCCTGTGCCACAGTTAACGGATGCACCACAATCCTGAAGTCAATCCCGAGAATCACATCATGAGTGCACCGCGGTATTACGAGAAATTCTGTTTTAAGATCTTCTCCTCCGAACAAAACACTTGCAACACAAATACCAAGGGGAACTAGGCACTCTCCACTGACACCACGAAACGTCACATCACCATTCCACGGGAACATAACTTTCCGACCCAGCCTCTCTTTGAAAGTCACACTCATGACGGAAACGGTAGCACCAGTATCCACTAATTCTGTTGCTTTATACTCTCAATTAACACACGCACTTTGTTCTTCACCTTCACAATAGGCAGAGGAGTATTTCGCAGAGACGCAGACTGTTCGGCGACCTTACCTCCATCGGCCGCGCCGGCTAGTTTCCCGAAAGCGATGGAGACGTAGCACGTCGCCGTGGTGACGGTGAACGGCGTTGGCGACTGGTTGGGGGCGTCGGGCTGCGGTCTCAAGCTGGCGAGCCACTCCTTCTACTATACTGACGGAAGGCATTCCGGGGTGGCGCTCCTGTGGTGTTCGCAGTATCAGGGTCTGTCGGCCAGCGGTCGTCATAACTGTCACGTTCAAAATTAGGCCAAGTTGGTGGTGGGCCATATCTTGTTGTCTGTCGAGGCCGGCGAGAAAAACGAGCAATGCGTCCTGAGGAGCCACACCTCCAACACACAGGCGATGCGCGACCGACGTTGTAAACCTCGGGGTCAAACCTGGGACGCTGCGAACAATAAACGCGATCTTCCGAATTCCGATTCGTGGTGGTAGCTCGATGAGTTCATTGATCGTGCGTCATGTCGTCGGGAAAGGTACGTCGGTGATGTCGCAGCTGATCGACTCGACAGTCTGCAACGCCTGGCATGGCAGACAATGCGGACACAGCAGATGCATATTCTTGAGGTTGGTTGGGAGCACAGCGAAGCTGTTCGACATCCGCTCTTTGGTGTGTCTTCCAAGTTCTTCGCGGAAAATTTGTCTTATAGTTGCCGCAAGGTCAAATTGAAAACTGTAGTTGTCATTGTCTTCAACGCTTGCCACCGTTGTGACATTTGCTAACCTGCCGAACTTTGGCGTGATACGGCGCAGCTTCAAGGCCTCAAATGCGCGGCAATGAGGTCGGCGACCGAGGCGAGACTCCTTTCCGATTAAATAATTGTACACATTCTCGGCTATGCCTTTGAGAAGGTGTCCAACCTTGTCCTCTTCGGACATAGTACACGTAGTAGTAGTAGGACGTAGTACATGTCTCACCTGGGACTTGAGCGCGCTGAAGCAATGTCTGCTCCGCCCGCTTCCTTTTCGTGGTGGAATCGCCGAAGCACTCTGTAAGGTGAGTAACGAAGCTGTCCCACGTTGTGCAGATATCTTCATGGTTCCCGAACCACACTAGCGCAGTGTCTGTGAGGAACAGAACCACATTGTCGAGCTGAGCCGTGGAGTTCCAGCCGTTGTACTTGCTCACACGCTTGTAGTGGGTGAGCCATTCCTCCAGGTTCTCGCCGAATTTTCCTGAGAAAGGGCGGGGCTCCATCTGATGCATCCAGGCGCCGGTTGTTCGCACTGGAGCTGCAGAGAAGGGTGTTGGTCACCGCTGTGGGACATCGGGATCTCAAGTGATGTTGGGGGTAGTCGAGCGAGGCGTCGGCTCGGGCGTAGTACTTGCTGCAGCAGCCCCGTCGTCTTGGCCGAAGTACCCAGCACCTCCACCACAAGAGTGTTACGGTTAATGTTAATCCGGCTTTATTAAAGGGACTAGATTGATGGGGAAGTCAAGATGGCGTCCCGAGGCTGCACCAGCTAACGTCTTCTTCCTCTTTTGCTCGCCCGGCTCATGCCGTAGCAATAGAAATATATATATATATATATATATATATATATATATATATATATATATATATATATATATATATATATATATATATATATATATATATATATATATATATATACTCTTTTCTAAGCGGTCCCATCTCCTACCTGTCCCACGGGACCAGCTTGCGAAACTTCACACGCTTACACTTTTTTTACACTGTACAAATCGTAATGCTACGCATTAAAATATAAACAGAGATATCAGGGAAAATAATGAAGTAGCGAGAGAGAATCTTGCAGTAAACAAAGTGCAGACACTTTCAAGAAGCACAGTTCGTCTTTTGTGGCCTTGTGAATCGAATAATGCTTCGACCAAGTTCGCAGGACATTTTTCTCCGATAGTGGTATGCCTTCGGACCGGGTAATAGTGGCTCACGGAGCTGACCCCTGAGTGTGGAAGTGGCAGAGAAGGTGCTCTATACTGTCTCGTCACCCAACAAAAATTGCATGCGCGCTGCTGAACAT
Organism: Dermacentor variabilis; assembly: GCF_050947875.1. Classification (NCBI taxonomy): domain Eukaryota; kingdom Metazoa; phylum Arthropoda; class Arachnida; order Ixodida; family Ixodidae; genus Dermacentor; species Dermacentor variabilis. The sequence goes on along the minus strand of NW_027460291.1, from coordinate 2,122,958 downwards.
TCCTAGAAAACTGTACATGCGACGCCCAGCCATATTCAACACATCAGCATTGTTTTGCGATGGCAGATTCCAGGTGAGAGAAAGGATGATTATGGAGATTAAATGGCGCTATCTTCTGCTGCAATTTAGGATTAAATTAATGAGTGAATGAATTCATTAAAAAAGGAGAACCCAATGTCAGTGGAACTTCTTACATTGGGAAAGGAACGAGGTACAGAAAGAGAAAAAAAATGGAGTCCAGGTGGCAGGCGAAGTCGCAGTTGAGGGTCGAGAGAATATAAGCGGGAATTTCTCAAACCAGTTTAATTTCAGCGTAGATGTGTGATGTAGCGAGCAAACGATTAGAGTCACCGCCCAGCATGCGTCCTTTGGGGTAGTATAAGCACCCGCTGTTTTTGGTAATTAACGTTTACCAAATACAAATCTTGGCAATTACTTATTCATCGGCCATACCTCGCCGCGTATCCCTTAGTGACAGGCTCTGCGAACTACAGCTGCGCTGTCGCGACAACGTACGACCAAACTTTGACTCTTGCGGTTACGGTTGGAGTAATCATGAACCTTGCGTTTGCGGGAATGCTGTAAACATCGGTTTATTGCACAGGTTAGAGAACAGACAGTTTAGTACAGCGTTTCTCGCCTTACATGCGCTCAACGCAAGCACTTTTGCAGTATGTTCGCTGCACGTCTCATCAAGACAAAAGAGAGTTCTAGCTCAGACAGCCATCAAATCAGCGTGCCCAGTGGGCTAGCGTAGACGCCATTGAGCATGCGTGGTACAACATGCGCAGTGGCGCCTACGCTGGCCCACTGTGCCCGGTGGCTCAAAGACGCGAACGCAAACATAAGAGCGCGTTAGAAAACAGGGTGCCGTCTCGGGCCTCATGCCAAACTTATCCAAGCCAACAATCTATTAGCAACAATGCTGTCGTTTCTACGCACGGAGGTTATATACTTAAAATTATGGAGTGCCTGTCCCAGCCGCCGCCTACGGGAGTGCGTGAAGCCACCGGCGGCCATATTGCTAGAAGAAAAAGAACGCGGCTCCAGCATATACGTGGCCGCGGTATACGCGCTGCGCTTCCTTGACTTGCGGTTCCGCGATGAAAACAAAAATTAAATCCCTTTAAGAATTATCTAAGAAGTACATGATACAAAAATATCAGTCCGCCGTTGTTCGTCGCTGTTTTAGAAAAAAAAAAATGTGTCAGGGTGGCAGGTGCATTGGGCTTAATATGTTGCGAAAGCTGAAAAAAGTCGTATTTTCTGTTTTCATCATTCATTAAGCTGCTGCGGGCATCGGCAGCGTGATCGACAGTGTGTGCCGGCCCGTATTGGCGGCGACAAGACCTCCAAATATAGTATATTTATGCCATTTCCTAAAAAAATTGTTATTTGTTTAAATTAGCGTTCAAGTCGCTGATAATGAAGCTGTGGCTACTGTAAAGTTTGGAATAAGCGTTTTTGATCTAAACCTACAAAATAAGCAAAAAAATATATGGGCACTTTGCTTAGCTAAACTGAGATAGCCGAAAGCCTATCTATGACTGCCTCTGTTGTCTGAACTGTTCTGCGAACAGACGCTGCCGTCGCCGCGAGCATGGGATGCAGCCAAATGGCTCCGAGGTTTGTTGCCGATGTGCGCGCACTCCCACGCGCACATCGGCGCTCTCCAACGCGCCCACTCGCACAGCGCTAGTGGCATTGCGCCTCCTCTCTTTGCTCCCCTCGCCGGTGATCACTGCTTTCCAGCGTCCACCACGGACTGCGCCCGGACACTGACGAGCCACTAAAGGCTTACGCTTTAATACAACGGTATGTCTCATTTTCGCCCAGTATTTCAGTTTTAACCGGAAAGACTCAGTGAAAGAAAATTTACAATAAAGCTAAGGCGATGATCTGCGCGCAGCCGCAAGTCCACATGCGCTCCGATGAGAGCAGCCTGCCAAAGTTAGTCACGTGTTACCTAGCGGCTCAAGCTATCTTCACTTCATGTTCGTTTCTGCGTCCATTCTGCCTGGTCAATGACGAAAACGAAAAGTGGGAAAGCCGATAAATCGAAGGTGGCTGGGGAAAGCGGTAGTGTAGTGGCTCGCGTGCCCAGCTCCAAAATGTAGAACGCTGCCGATACACGGGCTCGAATCACGTGGCTTGTTTGTGAAAACACCTTTCTGTGCTCTCTGGTGATGACGAAGCTCAGGATGAGGCGATGGCCTGACGACAACGGTCGCCGTCAGCGTAACAGAATACGCGGGCGTGCAAAGTTGCATCTATAAAGCCGAAAGTATATTCAGAGGAAATGCAGCATGCTCCTATCAACGAAAAAAAAGTGATGAATAACGAGCGCTGTAATTGAGCGAGGTTGTAGACCAATAATGTCGCCAAAGACAGGGTAGCGCTCCTATCCCGGTAATTAGAGGTAATTAGAGGGAATGTACATCAACAGCATGTCAACTAGCGTGTAAGTGATACTTCATTAAGCGCGTTGCGTGTTTGTGTTGTGTGTGGCACCAGCGAGTAGTGTAAGAGAGGACACTTGTTGGCTATTTCACAAGCTGCTAGCAAGCGCTCCCTAACTTGTACACCACGATCTGCGGCCGAGACTCGTTAAGTGGCGGTGGGATCATATGGCGGGACTTTGTTCGGAAGAAGTGCGCATTCGATCGGGCGACGACGAGGCTGTGCGAGTGTGAGAGGCCGTGTGCGTGTTCGACGGGCGCTGTGTGCGAGTTCCTGTGCGGCAAACTTGAGCCCCTGCGTTTCTCCCTGTGAGCATTCTTCCTTTCTTTTTTTGTTTCCTTAAAGGGAAGCTGAAACACTTTTCGAAAAAAAATGAGTTCACTTCGGCATTCTACAGTTTTTTGTCCATTGAACACGAATATCTAGTTTAAGAAGGGCGGAAACAAACGCAAGCGGCTGTTTTTGCCCTGAGGCACCAGCGCCTCAGGGCATCGCGCGAACGCCGCTGGTGCCCGTGATTGGTCGGGACCGCTGTGACGTCATTCACGGGGATCACCGGTCGGCGCTGCTGTTTCAGAGCGTAGCACGCTGTTCTGGTCTGGCTTCACAGATGAGTTATAAGCATTATGGAACGTTCTCGCTGTCTCGAACAGCTTGTATTTTCGCCTTACATGTTCGAACCGACAGCCAATACAGAAAACAATGGCGGCAACGACAATGTTGAGTGTGCCAACAGCGAGAACGATCTGTGCACCTTCTCGCGCGTTGGAAATATTAGCTGGTACGTATGTTTTTTCATGTAGCTGCACGTTGCAATGGCAGGAGAAAAAATGCGCTAAAGTGTCACTGGGAACTAGCTGCTGGAAGAATGCCGAAGCACTAACTTCTCATTAGATTGTAAACACGGGCGCAATTCCGCGATGTCAAGCACCTTGCCGCTGCTTGCCTAAAGTTCGGTGGTTTTTTTGCGTGTTGATACACGATTGCGAACATAAGTACCGCGTTTCAAAGTGCGCACATAGACTGCTGTGAGGTACAGTCATGGAAGTTGCTTATTATACACATCCAGATCGAGATGGCCAGGGTGATTATATGTGCAATATTCAGATGACATTGCGATTGTGGCTCGATCAAAAATCGGTATGCGTGCAGCATGCTAGTGTTGACGCACAGATATTAGGCAGTTTTAGCACCGCCGTGTGGTAAACACGGTAACTTTACGGTAACTGCAACCTTACGTCGAATGTCGCTAGGCAAGCCTAGCAATCCTAGCAACAACGCGTATCCGCATTGGTCGTAAGGCTATCCGGCTGCGCTAAAACTGTGTTACCAGACGTTCATGGCTGCAAATGTTCGAATTTCTCGAGTGCATCAATGTGGGCACCGGAATTGGAATACCGATTGCCGGCATCGTTGTCAAGCTCTGATGATAATCACTGTCGCGGAAATGGTCCAAGCACAGCAAGTTGATTTCGTCGGCACGAAATTCTCTCTCTTCACCGCACTGACCCACTGCGCTGCAAGCTTCTTGTACTTCGGGAACACCACATCGTCTCGCCCGCGTGTGTTCGCACAGCCGAATGCTCCACAGAACGAGGGCATGTTGGGCGCCCTTGGCTTTAGACACTCACGCAGCACAGAAAGGAAGCACAGTTCACGAAAATCGCAAAAGAAAGCAAATGTCAGCGGCGGCAGATCTCTCATAGCGTCGCTTAGTAAAGCGCAGGAGGGAAAGAAACACGCCAGCACATGCCAGCACGCCGGTCCCCGGCACGCTCCCCGAGAATGACGTCACTCTCGCCGGTTCTCTCCTCCGGCAGCCTCCTCACCCGGCACCCCGGAAAGCGACGGGGGCGTGTCCGCGGGGGGGGGGGGGGGTTAGGGGGGTTTAGAAAGCGATTTCGGCCCCTTATATTAACAAAACGACAAAAAATTCAGAAGCGTAAATTAATAGGTCTGTTCTACCCAACCCCAGCAATTCATGGAATTTGAAAACCGTTTCAGCATTTCTTTAATCAACCAAGTTGCATTCAATCAAACCACTGTGACTTGTGGATTGCTACTATCTTCAACCCACTGAAGTGAAAGCGGTGAGTGAAGTCCGCGACAAGTAGTTGAGGATAGCCATATTGAATGTCAGCGCCGCCTGGACGAAACCCTGCGACTTCAGTTGCTCAGGTCGCCAGAAAGGCTTGAGTGGTAGCATACCGTTCGGCGTATTGGGTAACCACAGCGATGGACACACACTTTGCGAAAACGAAAAGAGGAATAGGACTGCGTGAGTTGAAAATTAGTTTAATTTGAGAACTCGTGTGGTGTATAAGAGATTGAAAAAGACACTCAGGTTAGATGGACGGCCTTTCCAAGCTAAATGGAATATTCCAACTCAAACGAATCAGCGTGGTCATACTTGCGCGACACACCGCGATTGCCTGCCACTAGGACATCATGGAGTTACGGCGTTGGCAGTTTGCACTGGGTGCTTCAGAATAAAAACGAGCACATTGGAGACGTCCGAGGGACATTTCTACGATACAAGATCACATCCTGAAAAAAAGAGCTTACGAACACGGACATCAGAACATCGAGTCCAATGGCCCTTGTTGATTTTGTTCAGCATGACGTCAATGTTTTTTTCAGCGTTTATCTCTGAGAAAATGAGTTCAAGGTATGTTTATTTTCATTACAATAGCGGGCGTAAGGAAAGCATTAGAGGGTGCCTGAGTACTCTGTGTAGATTACGTACGACAATCATAGCAGGAATACTACATTATAAGAGGATATAATTCGAAAACAAGTTCACTCATTATTACAGTGCAGTAAAAAGCAACTGCATCCACAGTATACCTGTGGATGACGAAAATAATGTACATACTAAAAAAAGTTTTGTAGGTCAGTAGTAAACTGGATAGAGCATTCGCGTCTTGGCAACGTGATACATGTCACTCCTGAAGGCGGAAAGTCTAGTGGGCAAATCGGACAGTTGGCTATTGCAGTGATGAAACCCCGCAAAGGACGCTATAACGCCACGACGACACACGACATTACGCCAACAAATAAAGCCATTTTCTTAAAGCAAAGCTTTTCTTGCCTCTTTCGAATTTTCCACTGCTGCAGCTGCTGCCTTGCACGCCACATTGGAGGGCGGGGTCTGCGTATACGTGGATGGAACGGAGCAGAGAGGAATGGCGACGCGAGAAACTCGTTTGGAGCTTTTCATCGCGTCACACGTGCACAGCGCTCTCGGGAGCTCCCTGGGTGGCGTTACACTAGCCTCTTTACAGCTGTAATTATCTGTGACCCCCCGTAAAGCATTGCAAGAACTGCAGCGCTTACCGGTCTACTAACGTACGAGTCCTGAAGAGAGGTAAATAGAATGGTAGAGAGGGAGCAAGGAGATGCGGCAGAGAATGGGTAAAGCCATCGCAATCGCGAAAGGAGTGAATAACAGCCTTACTACTCTTCGCTCGCAGCTCCCGTACAGGAGGGAAGGTCGTGACAGGGAAAAGGTTACGTTAATGAAACGGAGATAAGGAAACGCTACTACTATAAACACGAAAACAGTTGCGGGCCAAATGGAAGGTACGGTACTGTACATTTCTGCTATTTTCAAAAACAAACACCATGCAAATTCGTCAAGGGGACTATTGACGCCGGGCGTGCAGATGCAAACCCAAAATAAGTCACCGCAGGGTCTATGCGACACTAAGGAAGCGGTCGCACATCAAATCAGCGTTTCAGTGTCGGCCGCGGTAGCTGTGCGGCTATATGGCATCGCTGGACGTCGTGATTTGGATCCCTACCGCGGGAGCTGGATTACGACGGGAGCGAAATACAAAAAAAAGACACAGTCGTGCTCTTAGATTTAGGTGCACTTTAAACAACACCAGGGTGTGAAAATTAATCCGCCACTATGGTGTGCCTCATAATCCTATTATGGTTTTGGCACGTAGAGCCTCACAGTTCTGCCAACGCGTCGGCCGCGATGCGCCATATGGAGAAATTACAATGTTCAACCCTCTCAAACTTTATAAGCAACAACGCCTCAAGCAAACACGTCTCGCTGTAAGTTGTGTACTACGCAGACGAAAAGCAGTGGTGCACGCAAAGTAACATTTGCTATCAACTCGCTACTTTCGTATTGCACTAAACTCTGACGAAATTATACATTCGCAGTCAGCTATACTAATAATTATCGTCAATAAAGTAAACAATACAAAAGCTTCGCTTACATCGATTCCCACAGTGCGTGGGATCTGGATAATTTTTTTAGGCTGTGAATTAATATGCTTAAGGTTGGCGCTCATTAATACAGTATTTTCGTTGGCAGTCAGGAAAAGCAGCTGTAGTGTCCACGGTAGAACGGCTTCAATCCCGTGGCCATTACATCATTGCCGACTTTGGTGCGATCGCAGTCGTCAAAATGGGATATAAGTGATAGGGAGATCAGGAAGTTGATGAATGAAAGAAGACAGAAGCTTACACAATACCTCAGGAAAATAAAATGACTTTTTGAGCAGCATGGTAAGGGGGCGGTACTATGGTTTCAACGTCTATTAAAAGTACCCCCAAAATATGAACAGCGGCCGACAAAACTGCAGGCATTTTGGGACAGGAGAACCTGCTGCAAATCTCAGGACCAGTACTAGCTTAAATATAAAAGATGACTCAAAGTTAAAAAATACAAAGTTGGCAGCCAAAATTCCGGACAAATAAATTGGCTGTTGAAGGAGTTCAGCCGAAAGCCCATGGTGCGAAATGAGGCGTGAATATCGGCAAGTGTTGTAGAGAGGTCAAGTAGGTCCTTTGGCCGACGCCAGCATCCGGCAACTGTCAGGCTACAGCACATATAAGCGAGATGCCTGGTCGTTAGTAGTTACAGGCTGATTTGGGTATAAAATTTCACGTTACATCACATCAATACAATGCACTGTACGGTCATTCCCCGATGGCTCGTACCAATTCTCGCGCCATGACGATGCAAACAAATTGTCTCACGCGCCGACTGTCGCTATTCCCGAACTGCCAACATTCCTTACCCGCCGTACTGGCTTAGCGGATGTAGTGTTGAGCTGCTAAGCACGCGGCCGCGAAATCCAATCCTAGGCACGGCGGACGTATTTTGATGGGGGCGAAATGCGAAAAAACCCGTGGTACTTAGATTTAGGTGGACGGTAAGGAACCCCAGCTGGTCCAAATTATAACGGAATCCCCCACTACCGCGTGCCTCATAATCAGATCGTGGCTTTGGCACGTAAAACTCCTTAATTCATTATTTACCATTCCTTAAGGATGTTCTTGAGAGTCGCACAACTCTTGAATACTAGTGTCAGGAGTTGTGCGCGAGGTCTTTGAGTATGTGGGTAGCCATTTTGACGTTCGATATCTGCTAGTCTACATTGCGCCTATATTGTATAGAACAGAAAAATCCCGCATATATTACTGCACAATAATCTTAAATAATGGTCTTCTTTCACGCGCGTGGATAACCGTGACCGGACAGTACTTTCACAACTAACCGGAAGTACTGTATATGTAATGCCCAAAGGTGTGCCTGGCCCGGTGGCCAGTAAATGTGACGTAATATTGTTAGCAGCTTCGGCCATAGCATGTAAACGAACGACCACAAAGAGACAGTTTGTGCAATTCTTGTCTCGTGCCTTTTGCCTCAAGGTGCAAAACTAGCTTATCCATTTATCCATCTAAATAGTTATGCAAATCTCGATTGGCAGCTGCTACGGTAGCCCGTGAGTGCGGATGGCAAAGTCACTAGGGAAATAATTGAGGGCACCTTAACGAAATGAATAGGTCAAAATCAAAAGCCGTCCACGACGGCGTCTCTCGTAGACGCTGTGCGATGTTCGGACGTTAAGAATGTGTGCCGACTCAAGAAAGGCTGCCGCGGGGTGCGTCTGACGGTTACACTAGCTTGTTTCCTCCTGAGTATCAAAAGAAAGGAAAAAAAGAAAACCGTGTCAAAAGCCCCGAATCAATCGGCGCTCATCGCGACTAAATGCTTTTAGGATGACAAGTAATTTTCAGGCGACTAGCGGCTACGCTTTATCAAGAACCCTCATAACGCCGGTGGGACAAGCATTGTGGCGAAGTTCAGTGCGCGGGGATAGCTTCTAATTATTTTATTTTTGTTTTGTTGATGTCATCACTCGTCACCGCGGGAAGTTTGAAAAGATTAAGGTCAGTACGCCACGTGGTGGCGCTCACACGAACTAAACCCTCGCGTCCAGAAAAGCTGGATACGTATTGTGGTTGACGCACTTGGCTATTTGGAAACTATGCAGGTTCAAGTTCGCCCATTACAACGTCTGACTGATATCGCTGATGCAAAGCAATATTAGGATGTGGCAAAGTGCATGCATAATTTGTCACTGATCACACTGCCTGCAATAAACTTTGCCAACTCGTCATTGTTTGAAGTGTTTCCAATGTGCTATACTCACATTGCCAGATTATTTTATTGTGTGCACAAACAAACATAGCATTTTATTATGAAACTTTGATGGTACCCGACTCCTATATTGCAATAAAATCTTAGGCAGATCTACTCTGAACAAAGGATTCATTCTCTGATGATAGCTTTCGACAATATCGTGGTGCCATCCAGTGCCTATTGGCTGGTCGAGGAATGCGTCATGCAAAGGCAGCAGTATCGCCATAAGTGTTCATCGGAGAATATGTCCCCAAGTGAAAACCATTGCATCAAAAGTACCGACACCAGCTTTGATGGGGATGTATACGCGTTCGTTGCATGAAATTCCAGAAGTTGAACTCTGAACATCTTATTTGCTCTGTAGTTTATGCTGGTATATATGTGTCACAATGGTTCAGTGTGATCATACAGCACATTGATCATGCTCTTGCATGTACTACAAAGAACTCATCATAAATCTCACTGTCATTAATGAGCTTCTGTATGCACTACGACTTGAGTACACACACTTTGTATGCAATTCATAGTCATCCTTAAAGATCAAGTTGCTCATACGACTACATTGCGTACGCATCACACGCCACCTCACACACGTCATACATAATCTCGCCAGGTCTACACAACTCATCGTACACATGTCATACAAGCTCTACGCATTCTTATCGCACATTGCATAAATATCGCGCACTTCATAAAAGTCTGCGTAGCACATAATACAGACCTCGCGCGTTTTCTATGAGAGTTCGTTCAATATGTATTTCATATCGTTCATTTCTCGTCAAATCTATGCGACATGCATACATCTCGTTCAATTTCTCATACAAATTTTTCAACAGGGATGCAAACAGATTTATCAAAATTGATTTGCATATGCCATTTTTCACACCAGTTATAAATTCGACATAAAGCATCATCTAGTCGTTCTTGATCAGAAACACTTTTAACGCGACAAAACAAGAGGCAGTCATCGGCAAACAACCGCACTTCAATCATAGGATGTACATCAGTTGCTATATTATGAATATACAGTAGGAACAAAATTGCACCCAAGACCGAACCCTGAGGTATACCTGATGATACAGGACGGAAAGAGGAGCACTCGACATCTATTTCAACAAATTGTTGTCTGTTGTGTAAGTAGGCCTGAATCCACTTAATTTTTGAATTTACATTATACCCATAAAGCTTTTCAATTAGCTTGCTATGGCTAACCCTATCAAATGCCTTTGATAAATGCAGAGCGATGACATCAACTTGTTCGCGACAATTAAGGGCTTCTGAAAAACTGTATTGTTTCAAATAATTGTATGACAGTTGACAGACGCCTTCGAAAACCCATGTTTGTTGTAAAAAAATGTTATTGTTTTCAATATATTCTACTAACTGTTTACTAATTATATGTTCTAAGATTTTGCAAGCCGTACAGGTTATGCAAATCGGACGGTAGTTCCTAATGTCTAGCCTGTCTCCAGCCTTATAAAACAGGCACAATCCCCGCTAACCATTGACTTGGTAATGCCCTATTTATTAATGACAGAGAAAAGATTTTAATCAAGAAGCATGCAATCCGTTCACAGTATCGCTTTAAATACTCATGCGGTATTTTGTCAGGACCAGGAGACTTTTTTCACGTCGAATTTTAGCAACATGTCGACTATACCTTTTTTTTTAGAGATAAAAATGCTATCATTAGTATGGTCCTCGCATTCTAAATCTATTGCAGCACTCTCATCTCTTCGGCTGAATACAGAACCGAAAAAAGTGTTGAATTCTTGGGATATAATTTGCGGATTGTTGCACACGGTATCATTTACAACTATTCAATTGATTGAAGGCTTTGATCGGGCAACGTGTCGCCAAAATTTTTGAGGTGATGTTTTGAGGTAATTAGTGTTGTAGCAAAAAAAAGAAGTTTTAGACGCTCCTAATTTCTGACGAACTTGAGTGCTAAGGGCCGTTATTCTCTCGGGATTTTTTGGTTTTCGTTGCCGCGCTCGACTTTAGCTGACATTTTAAATGTATTTATTCACGAGAAACCCATGGATTGCTTTTATGTAAACGCTTAGTTCTTTTTGGGACAGAGAGATAATGAATGGGTCACCACTTCTGTGAAATACCTCCATAATTTATCTACATCATTTTCTTCCGGCATACGGTCTAAAGCCAATTGTAAATAACCTAAGACGGCCGTATCATCGGCTCGGTTAAAATTATAGACATGAGCTATCTGGTTTTTATTTAAACATTTTATATTTTTAGAGTGGCTACAACCATTATATGGTCCGAGATGCCTTCCACCACTTCATTATTATATTCAAACATACTCTCCGATACGAATAATGGGTCTAAAAGCGCGCTGGAATTTCCTTGAATTCGCGTAGGTTTCTCGACTACTTGAACCAAGCCATGTTTCACCATGATTTCCAGCAGAAGTTCCGCATGTGGCCTCTCAAGTGTCCCAGGGATTCTTGCATCCCAATTTACTCCCGGTAAATTGAAATCACCCATCAAAATAACTTTTCTATCTGTAGATATTGTTGTTAAATGATGATCAATCTTGTCAAAGAATTCGATAAGGCTTCCCGGGGGTCTATAAATTACACCGATCACTAACGCAAAATGGTGGAAAAACAACTTGCACCATACGCTTTCATGCGCATAAATTGACGGCAGAACTTCATATCTAAGTGATTTTTTAACTAACAGCGCAACGCCTCCGCCTGTCGACGCCCTATCTGTACGCAGGACGTTATATGCGCCGGGAAAAACTTCATCGTCCGCGATACCGTCATGCAGCCACGTTTCAGTTATTGCTAATATATGTGGATCATGTAATAGCGACACGCATTCAAGTTCGTCAACCTTTTTCACAATGCTGCAAGCATTTACGTTTATCAGCCTGAGTTCGTGCTCCTTTATTTGTCAGTCTTGGCCACGGGGGCCGGTTTCGGCGTTACGGCGCATCCTCGCCCTACAGTTAGAGTGGGCGCCCCATGTATAGGGGATGTCGTTAATGAAAAGCTTGTCATGAACAAGCCTTATCTTAGATCCTTCGTTTTTATCAGTTTTAGCCGACTGCCAGAGCAACTTTCTTTTTTGAAGCGTTTCGTACGAGTAGTCGTCAGCGATACTTATCCTCGTGCCTTTCAGTTTCTTACAGTTTTTGAAGATAGCTGTTTTTTCATTGTAGTCGTACAAGCGTAAAATAACGGGTCGATCACGGTCATCTTTTCTTTTACCAAGTCTGAATTCTTTCGATAGACGTCGGTTTGACACCAAGCCGTGTTAAAAAATATGTCCCTGATGACCTTATCTTCTAAGTCTTCTCGCGTCTCGTTAACACTTTCCTTTACACCAAACACAATCAGATTGTTACGCCGAGCTCTGTCTTCAATATCTCGTATTTTTTATTGTTGACGCTGAACAGTGCTTTCGAGAGTTTTAACAGTAGCCTCGATATTTGCCAACTTCACGCTTTGCTCGGCAAATAAATCAAGCTTCACTTCAATATGCGTCAGCCGTGCTTCTAGTAGCGTTTGTTTTTCCAAGATTTTTTCAAGCATTTCTTCAATAGGGGGACCCGGGTTGCTTTCTATGTCCCCGGCCAAAAAGAATTCCAGGTGCGACCATAGCGCATGCAAAACATCACGGCACTTCACTGGGAGCGGCAGCACAACAAGGCACAAGCAGTTTGATCGTAACTGCGAAACATAGGAGTAGTAACGAACCTGTAAGGCAATCCAGACGTGTCTACACGACACTGTCGTTGTGGTGCCGCCGCTCCCACTGAAGGCGGACAGGTACGGGTTGTGCCTTATATGCTCGGTGCCGGTCGATGACGTGCTCCCGCCTTGAAGGTTCCATTGGCTCATCCCGAGAACGACACCATCGCCTGCTTGAAGCCTTGATGAATCGGGCTGAAGTGGACTGTCGTTGCTGGTTGATACGGCACTGGCGATTAGCGGCGGCATCTGTGAGGCAATCCAAACGTGTCTACACGACACTGTCGTTGTGGTGCCGCCGCTCCCACTGAAGGCGGTCAGGTACGGGTTGTGCCTTATATGCTCGGTGCCGGTCGATGACGTGCTCCCGCCTTGAAGGTTCCATTGGCTCATCCCGAGAACGTCACCATCGCCTGCTTGAAGCCTTGATGAATCGGGCTGAAGTGGACTGTCGTTGCTGGTTGATACGGCACTGGCGATTAGCGGCGGCATCTGTGAGGCAATCCAAACGTGTCTACACGACACTGTCGTTGTGGTGCCGCCGCTCCCACTGAAGGCGGTCAGGTACGGGTTGTGCCTTATATGCTCGGTGCCGGTCGATGACGTGCTCCCGCCTTGAAGGTTCTATTGGCTCATCCCGAGAACGTCACCATCGCTTGCTTGAAGCCTTGATGAATCGGGCTGAAGTGGACTGTCGTTGCTGGTTGATACGGCACTGGCGATTAGCGGCAGCATCTGTGAGGCAATCCAAACGTATCTAAACGACATTGTCATTGTGGTGCCGCCGCTCCCACTATCATAAAAGCCGGTAAAAGCTTATTTCATAAAAGCCGGTAAAAGCAGCCGATTCGACCCACGGCCCGATTTGCGAAGTTCATTATGAACTTCTTTCAACATGACTTCGGCAACGGTAATGCATTGAGACATCGCGATTACATGATTTTGTTTAGTATTGCTGCGGAGCGCGCGCGTCCCGGCAGCCCGGTTGCGCGCAGCGCAGCGTGGTTTCGCGAGAAATGTAAACAAGAGAGGAGAGCTGGCCCGAAAGGCGGAGCAACGGCATGAGCAACGCCAACTTCCGGCTTCACTTTAGCTTCGCAAAGAGTGACGTCAGGGCCTCTCCTGAGTTTCCTTCCTCCGTGGCCGTAGCAGACGACGCCGGGCTGGCTCCACCTTCCGAGGTTAATGCGCATGCGCCTGGTGTCGCCGATTCTCGCCGCTTCTCAAAAGGGGCGCTTCGCGGAGCGCGGCGGCCACGCTGTGCGAGGTTCCCTTTAACAGTGGACCGTACTGTACACCCGGCAGCAAAATAAGCCAGGGAACGCGAGCGACGGCCGAAATCAGATAAAACTAAAGTCCCTCAATAATTTCAAAGTATCGAAAGGCTTTGATCTAGCTGAAGACGCCAGTGATAGGCTGATCGGTGACATGTGACCTTGCTCCGCCCCTTTGCCGCCATGAAGGTTCCTGCGCGCCGGGCAAAGTGCTCGCGTTTCGCCTGTTGTGCTATGCACATTGCAGCGATAATTTCGTTCCGGGAGGGCCGAAATGCCTTGTTGTTGTGTGGCTGGGTGCCGAAAACGGACGAAGGATGGCAAAAAGTTATTTTGCATCCCGCGCGGTAACCAGAACCAAACCAGAAGAAAAGTATGGTTGCATAGAATTTAACGGAAGGACTTTGAACCGTCGCTAACTGCACGACTATGCGAGGCAAGTAACGTAGAGCGATACGAAGGTGCGATAGAAAGTATACACGTGCGTGTGTCGGGCTGTGATAGTATTTCACTTGCGCGCATGAATGTTGATGGCCGAAGTTTGTAGTGAACATTTGTTTTAGTTCGTTATGGAGCCCGCTGAATAGCTCATTTTGACGTAGGATGCAGTCAGTTTGAGATTAGGTACTTGACCTCGCTGTTATTGTGTGGCCCAGTTTAGGCGACTACAGCAAAGCGTAGGACGAGCCCACACCTGCTGTATCGGCCAATAACGGGAAATGAGGCACGCATATGGGTTCCGCGAAGAGGGGACGCGGGCAGCACTCACGCGTGAAGAGAAAGCGGATTAGTGGCTGCACCGTAGAAAAGGCACTAGAACGGCACCCCGGCTCGGAACAAAAGCGCAGAAGGGCCGAGCTCAAGGGGAGCGTTGGGGGAGACGAGCGTGAAGATGAAAGAAGGGGGGTGCTTTAGGTCACCGCCACCGCTAATGCCCACGCGCTCCCCGAATGTCCCGCCACGGAATTTGGGCGACGCTGCCCAGCCGCTTTGATGTTTGCCATCCGCGTGAGCCTGCTTAGGATTCCCGTGAAAATGGCGGTAGCTTTATCACTTATGGCCGAGGAATGCTTTTATGTGCTATTGCCATCAGGTCCTAATTATGGTGTTTGTATTTCAAGCGAACCGGCACACAGCTGCACGGGAGACAGATTTCTCAGTACTGGCAGGGTAGCCCGCTGTCCGGCGGATATGGAGTTAATAATCCGCGATTTCACGGAAAATTCTCGGCAGCTTGCATGGCGGCCGGTTGCAGGTGAAACGAGGGAAGACATCAGGGGCCGATACTCGCAGCCCAACGTAGGGGAGAGGGAGGTGGCACGTGTCTTTGAGAAATCCTATCCCCTGGCGTGTTCTAAAGAGTGCCACTGTTTCCACCAATGCCGTGTGCGGCACGAATGTGGTTGTGCTATTGGTTACAATGATGTGAACTCGCTTGTGTGATAGGCTAGTTTGCGAATCCTTTGTACAACTGAGGGCTTAAAAAGTCATGTTTTGTTGTGTAAAAAAGAGAGCGGAGCTTCGGGCTTGGACCCGGACAGACGCTTCGGCGTTTGAATAAAACGTCACTTCGTCGGACAACGGCTGTTCCTTCGCGCTGCCACCGTGCACTCGAATCATCGAGGGGCGCCGACTTCGGACCTTCATCACCTTCCCTCCTTGACTAGCGTTGAAGCTACGAGAGGACAAGGGAAAGGAAATTAACTGATGCGAAGGACAGAAATGCCTTGTTGCTGTACGGGTGAGTGCCGAGATCTGACAGAGGACGGCAAGAAGTTATTTTGCATCCCGCGCGGCAAACAAAACCTAACCAGAAGATAAATGTGGTCGCATATAATTGGATGGAAAGAGTGAACCGTCGGTAACTGCAGGACTATGCGAGGAAAGTAACGTAGAGCGATATGAAGGTGCGAGAGAAAGTATACACGTGTGTGTGCAGAGCTGCGATAGTATTTCATTCGCGCGCATGAATGTTCACGGCCGATGTTTGTGGAGATTATCGATTTTAGTGCATCATGAGCCCGTTGGACATATCAAATGCAGTGTGACCTAGCAGGCAAGTAAATAGTGGGGCAGCAGCCCATTAACTCGCTGTCAAATATCCGCATTGCGTTACGTGCGTAATTTCAGCAAATTTCAGCAGCGAATTCTACTTTTCCATTTTCCTGTGTCTGTGCGCGCGTTATTAACTGCGCTTTACAATATGTCCAAAAAGTCATTTCCAACTCTGCATATCCTAATCGTATTTGGTGCATTGCATGTGGGAATAAATATATTCCTAAGTGCCTGCATTACTCTGCTTTTAAAAACAAATACTACATATAGCCACTGCTACTGGCCATCAAATAATAAAGTGTAATACAATATATCAAAGTAAATTACATACAGCAGCGAGCTCGTTCCTTCCAAGTTTCCCTTACACTCGAATATGTTTCAATAATCGGCGATGCTATTTTACTGACGAAAAACACAGAACTGCAAATTAACGTAAGAAAAACACCAGAACGGATACGCGGATTGCCAGCAAAACACAGTTCAGTAATAGCTAGGCCAATCCGCGTGCGTTTCATATAAGGGCCCTCTAATTCTTACGGGGCTTTAGCGGTGAACGGAGGCGAAAGGCATAAGCACAACAATGCGCGTCATGATTCAAGTTTACGTGGCGACGTCGCTCGGTTGACGAGAACAGTCAACCGCATTCACGCACGCGCACACACTACGCTCGATGTTGGTGTGGCACAAGATTATATCGCTCTGGCAGCCCGAACACGATCGAGGAGACTCGCTGACACGATACCACCGTTTAAGAATGTCACGACAGTTGCACTGCCTCGTAGCATTGAACCACTCGTTTCCACACACACGCACGCACACACACACACCCACACGCACATACACACAGGATGTTGTTTAGTTACCGCGAGGGTCGCACGTTTCAGCGACGTTATGTCGAAAGTTGTTCGGTCCAAGCGACTGTCACCCTTCTTTTTTACACGAATTCTTCGTTCAAAGTAACCGCTATGTGCACGCAGCACACTTACAGGCAAAATAATAAACAGAGGAAACGGGATTAAGCGCAAGCAATCACCAAGGCTCGCGCGGTGATTGATCGCAAACGAACGAAATGTAAACATGCGGAATCGAGGCGATCAAGCCCTCATTCCGCTCTCTTCAGCGTTTTCCTTTCAGCGCTGATTTGAAATTAAAGGACTAGATTTAGCAGTTCGGGCCCTTCTTTCATTTTGCACCACAGTCAGACACCAGTAGGTTTTATTTCCGCGCGAGTGCAGATATTTTTCCACCTCACGAATGCCGCGGCGCCGGGGTTTAGCTTGGGCGCCGTCTGCTACAGGAACTTCCCAGGTGGCGCGCGCGGCAGATGTCGCTTAAAATCCCTTAATAATTTTAAAGTAACGACACTCTTTGAACTCTGCCGCCGCCGCGCGACCTCCTCGCCTCTTGTGCGTTCCCCCCGCGGTAACCAGTTTTGCCCCCGTTTTTCTGCACGCCGATTGGTCTTCCTGCCGTTGCCCTTGGAAACGCGCGTATCTTGGGTTTTGCTTGTGTTTTTCTTTTTCGTTCGCGCCATTTTCCTCCTGAGCACGGCTGGCTCGGCGCTTTAGCTCGGCGTAGCGAACGTTGTATGTCGTGTTTCCTGCTCTCTGTGCTAGCGCTATGCCGGGCTGTTGCGCATATAACTGCAGCAAGAAACCTCAAGATGGTTATGCAGTTTTTATGATACTACAAGGAAAGCGTGACGGCTTGCGCAGGAAGCAGTGACTGCGTGACATTGGCCGAAAGAACTTTATTCCGACAAAGAACAGCGTTGTTTGCGAGCTGAGGCATCTTTCTTATAGCTCGTAGCACAGCATCCCGTAATGCTGCATTTTTTTTTTCATTCTTCCGGCCTGCTCACCAGCGCTTTTGTTGCGGTTGTCCTCAGTATGCTCAATATTCCCCTCGCACGTCGCTAACTGTTGTTATTCAGTCGGAAGGGCAGCATTATAGATTCTGCTTTGCGCCCTGAAAAAATTAGTGGCAAATATACCCGTATATTGCAGGTGACGAGCGTTTGCTAGTCAACATTGAGTTTTTTTTTAGTTTTAAGCCGAAAGCCTTTAGATCTCTATATTTCAAGGTCGCGTTGTAAACTGGAAGTATCACGTGACCCAAGGAAGGCCAGAGGTGATCCAAATCATGTCCACCCCTGTATAAGAGAATGATTACCCAAGTTAATGAATCATTAGTGATTGACATAAGGTGGATTAGGGAGGATTAATGTGATTAGAGTGTATTAAAGAAGATTAAGGTGGATTAGAGTGCGTTAAGAAGGATTAAGATGCATGAATAAAGATTAAGGTGGGTGGAGGTGGATTAAAGCGGATTATGGTGGATTACGGTGAAGGGTTGATGAAAGGGTATTAAGACCGATCAGGGTGGAATAGGGTGCATGAACTAGTATTAGGGAGGATTAAGGTGGATAAAGTAAGATTAAGGTCCATTAATGAGGATTAAGGTGAAATAAGGTTGACAAATGAGGATTAAGACTGATTACAATGGATTAGTGTAGATTAAGGTGGATTAGGGACCGTGGAGATGGATTAGGCTTGATAGAGGTGGATTAGGGTGCCTTAAGGTAGATTGGGACTATTAGGCAGGATAAGGTTGGATTAAGGTGTATGAATAAGGATTAAGGTGGATTGGGAGTACTAAGATGGATTAAGGTGGATGAAGGAGCATTAAGGTGGACTAAGGTGAATTAGGGCTCATTGCGTATTAAGACCGATTGGACTACCATAATCCTCCTAATGCACATTAATCCACCGAATCCACATTCATCGACCTTAATCCTCCTTCATTCACTTTAATGCACCATAATCCACGAGAGTCCTCCTTAATGCACCCTAATCCACCTTCATCGACCTTAATCTACTCAGCCCTCTTTAATGCACTTTAATCCTCCTTAATCAACCCTACTCCTTCCCCATTCACCTTAATCCACCATAATCGTCCTTAATTCACCTTAATCAACATTCATCTATCTTAGTCCACCCTAATCCTCCTTCATGCACTTTAATCCACCCTAATCCACTATAATCGCCCTTAATGCACCTCAACGCACCTTCATCCACCCTAATCCACCTTCATCGACCTTAATCCAACCTTGTCCTCCTTTATGCACCTTAATCCACTTTCATCAACTTTAATCCACCTTAACCCTCCTCAATACACCTGAATTCATCTTAATCCAAACACTAATCAATCACTACTTTGCTAATCATTAATCATCTCCTATGCGCGGCTGTACATGCTTTGGTTCGCTTCCCGCCTTCCTTCGGTCACGTGATATTTTCTGTAGCTCACAACGGGACCTTGAAACAGAGGTCTAAGGCTTTCGCTTAATAAACCACACACAAAGGGATGTGTCACAAGCAATACTAGATCAGACGCACGAAGTAAAGCATCTGATCATGTGGCAGAAAAATTGTCTGGAGCATAGAACTCGCCCCAAAGCTCCCTTTACATCGGTATACCCCGTTCATACGGCTTTAAGAAAAACCAACCTCCTCATAAACGTTGCCTTCAGCATTATCGATGCTGTTATTAGCATTTCTGAAAATTTTGAACCCCAGTAGGGCGCGCAACTGGCCCACAAGAACACGCCTCCATATAATCCTGCGGCCCGTCAGCGGGAGCCCAGGAGGAAAAGCGTGCCGTGCGCAGCCGGCGGGTGAGGAGAATTGAGGAGGAAAGCGCCGTGAGGAGGAGAGTGTCGCTACTTTCAAATTATCAAGGGGTTTTAATGTCGCTACCTTGTAAATTATAGAGCGACCTTAGATAAAACTGCATCGCCGCGCCATTTGACGTCGAGCGTCTAGTGTCGCGACATCAAATTGCGCGTGCGCGTCCTTTTTTCGCTCGCAGCCGTGACCTTTTACTCGCTCGCCGCCTACTAGCTGATCACATGCAGTGCTTGGCTGTAGGGGTCGTGCTTTTTATGCAATCCGTGACGCGATCAGCCTGACGGGGCCACAGTGAGGGTGAAGCGTCCGCTGCAAGAGCAGATAACGTATCTTGTCTCGGTGACAAACGGTGCCACATTCAGCGTTAGTTCGCCTGTTGGTATGTTCTGTTTGGTTGAAACGCCCCGTGTGATCATGAAATACGAACGAGGGCACAGAAAATAAACAGGCATTAAGCCGTAGGAATCAGTTTATTTAAATACCATGAAACAAGATAGGCAGGTCACCAAAAAAATAGGCAAGTGGACAAGTAAAAAAAACGCGACCAGATATCGGCGCACTCATAGGTTGGCCACGAAAGAACAAAAATGAAAGCTACTTAGCCTGAGGACACGCAAAATATAGCATCGGTAAAATGTATTATTTGCGCCCCCGTCATTGCTGCGCAAATTTAGTAGTGGGTGAAGTGACAGGCCGCGGAAATCACCTCTGACATCCGCCTTGGCATCGAACTGTAAAGCGAGGCGACTTATACCCGTGTCACACGGGCAACTCGGATCTCCTTCAAACTTCCTTCCCTTAAAGGACCGCAAGGGAGTTTCACCTCAAAGGAGTTAGCTCCGTGTCACACGACCTATCACGGCCGGTCTCTAGGGGAGCGCGCGCTTTCCTTCTTACGGCCTTCGCATTCGCCGCGGAAGCAATGGGAGTTTTTCTCCAAGAGTTACGCCTTTCGCCGCCGCCAGGGGTGCGACGACCCTACTGCTAGGGACCGCTCTCTGCCCGCCTGCTTCTGCGGCGGCGGGCGGTGATCGCCTGGTTTCGTGCTGTTTTTCCGCTGCTTCTTGTTCACCGATTCACCGAAACGAAAGAAAACAAAAAGCAAATGATTTATTTACATGTCAGCCAATAAGTTCACACGTGAACGTAGTTTTCATAGAAAAATTCGAACCATACAAACATCAAAGGTCCAATCATTCTCATTCCTGAAAGGTATGACAGGGAAATGACAGATGTTGCGGTCTGAAATGCCGAAAGTCGTATTTCGGTAAATTTCTTGCATGTCTCATAGTCCATGCCGAAGTAGAGTGCTGGTAGAGAATTTAGTTAATGCGAAGGTTAATGGAATGGTTTATGGGCGTTTAACGTCCCAAAACGACTCGGGCTATGAGGGACGCCAATGTGAAGGGCTCTGGAAATTTCGACCACTTGGCGTTCTTCAACGTGCACAGACACTGCACAGTACACAGGCCTCTAGAATATCGCCTTCATAGAAATGGCTCAGTAGCTTAGCACTCCAACCACTGAGCCATCGCGACGGGTTCATATAAGTTTCAATGCCGCGATATTCATTGCTTTCTTTTTCTCGCCACATTGTCAGGAATAGGGGGTATCGTCTCCTGACTCGGCTACCTGACGACGCCATTGTCGCCGCTGCTTCCGCGAACGGCATTCCTCGCAGCTGCGTGTCGAATTATGTCTCGAATTCCGACTCATCCGCCTTTACGTTGGTCTTCTAAGAATCCTCCCAAGGTCCGAATTCGCCGATCTTAACAATGTGCAGCAAAGCCTGCCAACTTGACTTCCCTCTTATGTGCGAAGCGCAAACGTCACTGTTGGTCTGCGCTTGCTTTTTTTTCCGAGCCTCGCATATTTCTCTCTTAGACGGGGAGTGCTCTCATCGCACTGTGTGCCGGCAGGCAGCGTGGCCTTTAGTGTTGTGAGCGCTGGTGCACGTTTCTACCCGTTTCTTCCACGGATTAAGTTATTTGCTGTGCGACGGTGTTTATTGCCCGCCGTTGATCATCCAACGCGGCGATGGTGTACTGCTGCGTACCGCTTTGCAAGTCGCAGTTGGGTAAGACTCAGGGCGTTTCTTTTCATCAATTCCCGAGTGATTCAGAACTGTTTGCAAAGTGGCTAAAAACATCTCCAGAGAAAATTTCTCAGAATACTTCATGTTAACTACACCAAGAAAGTCACCGACAGGAACGACAAGCCAGCTAATTATGTGCATAAACCATCCAGGAAGCTTTTCAGACTGTGAACTTTTCTTCTTTTTGTTTGGCGCTCTTCTCACTTCCACAGCGTTGTTCATGCCATTTTCTTCGATGGGAAGTTGTTGATCACTCATGTACTAAACCGACTGAATCTGCAATAGATGTGCGTCAGTCGCGATGCTATAGATATGTAGAGTGTTTCAGCCAACTGATTTGTTCTGAAAGTAAAACATATTGAAGTTATGGATCTGAGCGCACCGCATTGGACACCTTGAATTTAGCTGTGAATAAATTCGTTTTCGTTTCTCTGAATCTGTCCAGCGTCATGAATTCATGCTAAATCCGCTTTCGTGCAAAACAAAAACGGCAGCGCTTGAGATTTCAGGAGCTATATTTTATACGCTTCGGAATTCGTAGGAATCTGCCATATAAACTCTTCAGGTCGCTTATAATTCTACACACTGGTTAAAACCCGTCTGTAGGCAAACTGAAGAGGCAGATAGATTTGTTTCTCTCCAAATTTAACGGGTAGAAAGTGTTGACGTGAGTGTACCAAAGCCTCATGCGACCATGCAGTCATACTTAAGAAGAGCACGCGATGGCGCGCAGTAGTTATTCTGTTGTTTATAACTCTTAGCTGTCAAATCGAAGAGGCTGATTGCGCGGTCTTTGCATAATGCATAGGGGTGAAATATCAGGACCTGACGGTTACCACGCACGCGGGACTGACTTGGAGCGGGCGTGCGTTCTCCTTCCGCGTGAACGGCGGTCGCAGCGGCGGAGCAGTGGGGCAGTGGCAACCCCACCGCGGTGCGGTGGGAGGCGCAAACAGACCACATTGCGAAGGCCCTAAGAAGAGAAGCGCGCGCACCCCTCAAGACCGGCCGTGGACCTATAAACGAACTTTTCAAAGCTGCCGCTGGGGGCCCAGTAGGCGCTGCTCACCTCGTACGCACTCATGCAAGACACACGTTATATATTGCTAAAAAGTATTGGGAAAGACGTGAATCACTCATTCCGCATGCGCGAGACGTGCGATCGCGTTGACCAAAACAAAATAAAATGGTGCAGTCAGGGCAAACGCAGCAGCCATTCCGAGAACGCCCGGTTCGTGAGTCGAATGTAGCTGCTCAACTCAAATATCTTTGTCAATGCTCAAACACTATATTATATGAAATAAAAACAGTTATAATTGCTGGTAAAAGTGAAATTAATAAAAATGAGGGTGATTTCTTGACTCGAAATTCAAGCACGCTGGGAACAAGAGTACTCCTTTCAGTCTGCAAGGGAGATCTTCCATCTCCTTTCGCTAGGTACTTCCTTAAATTTCCTTTGCTAAAGGACTGCCGTGTGACACGGCGCGCATCTCCCTCGAGATAAAGACATCCTTGGTTGAAGGGAATTAAAAGGACTTTAGCCGCGTCCCTGTGACAGGGGTATTATTCGCCGTCAGATCGAAGGAGATCCTCCCGAATGGCGTTCCACAGTGCGTCCGCCCTGGACAAGTTGTGTTTGGACAGAGCCGACTTCATAAGCGCCCACACATTTTCGATGGGGTTTGCGTCCCCGTCATTCGGAGGCCACAGCGACGTGCGCACGCCAAGGTTCTCAAGCACGTCGGTCACCTGACGTGCCATGCGCACGGGGCTTTTGTCCTGCTGGAAAAGCAAACAGCCGTCGGGGTTCATCCAGCACATATGGGAGCATGGTGTCTTGAAGCAGAAAACTGTAAGATGACGCCGTGAATTTCCCATCAATGCGGACAAGACGCCCACCTTTGCTCATGGCACCCCACACGGAGGCTGCACACCGGCCACTTGAAGGAACGCTCTGAGTATAACCAGGGTGACAGTTGCAATTTTAAAGGAACCAGAATGGACAGAAAAAAAATTATGCAGAAAAGTGACAATACAGGAGGTGCTACGTACACCTTGAAACCATAGCGTCGTACAAATAACGAAACAGGTTTATTCGAGGTGCTGCTAACAGAAATTACCTACGGACATTTATGCTACTTGCCAAGTATTTATTTCTCAATTGAAATTAGTAGATAATTTCACCCGAGGGGATAATTTGACAACTCCTCAGTATTATTACAGCCAAGCGAAATTTCCGCATATGCGAAGGAGCGAAATATGTTAACACGGCATTAAAGTGAAGGCATTCGCTACCTGGAATTCAAGGGCCGCCACACCCTACTTCTCTCATCCCAACCAATACACCAAGTGGACTCGTCAGAAAGAAAACTACGTTGTGCCACTCTGCTGCGCTCCAGTGCTCGTGGTCCAGAGCTAAGTCCAGGCGTTGTCGCTCAGTCAGGAATAGCTTTTGAAATTTGAAATTCCAGCGGCTTTTAAACGACGGCGAACTGTCGAAGGAGAAATATCCAGTGACAGCTCGTCGCGGATTTCTTTAGCACTGAGGAAAGGGTCCACGACAGGTGCGGCCACAATCAATATGTCGTCCTCATGCGTCGTGGCTCTAGGGCGGCGCTTGGCATCCGCAAGTATTCCTTCGTCTCGAAAGGCCCGGATAGTTCTGCTCACCGATGTCTTCGACCTGCGAGTTCTTTGGCAAATCTCTCTGCGGTGCACGCTCAACGAAAAAGCTGGCGATGAGCTCCGTTCTTGAACTGCGACACGCGGTGCCTTTGTTCGGCGCTCCGCAATCCGAAACCATTAAAAAGTATTGCTGGCCAATGAGAAGCCAGAACACATGACGAGCGGGTAAAGATGAAGAAATCGCGTGAGAGCCCATTTCTAGTCCAACCACTGAACATCAGCTCATTCACTGTGTAGATAAATCTTTGTGTTCGCGCGGTGCCCCTCTGGCTAGCTTTTCACATGTTTTATCACCTCCTTAATAGTACACAGCGACATAAAACAGCCGGGCATACTGACGTCGCCTGCAGATTTTTAGTGCGACACATGTGGCCAATAATAGAAAACTAATGACTGCTGGGGTTTTACGTGCCAAAACCACAATATGATAATGAGGGACGTCGTAGTGCAGGGAAATGTTTAACCCCTTCTTTGACGTGCACTGATAACGCGCAGTACACGGGCCTCTGGCATTTTCCCCTGCATGAAAATGCGACCGCCATGGTCAGGATCGAACCTGCGTCTTTCGGGTCAGCAGCGAAGCACAATAAAGACTAGGCCGCCGCGGCGGACGCTAGCAGAATACTCGTCCCCTTCAATACTTGACGCTGCATTGAGTTGTCGTTGAAAGCAGACAAACAGAAACTCAAAACTGATCTGCATGCTTTCCGACAGGAGGTCTAACGATGCAATTCTTCTTACTATGTTGTGTCATGGCGCTCATTCAGGCATTGTGATCGCTTATAGCAAGCATGGAAATCAGAACGCGTTCCGCGTGGTTACATAAATTAACAAAAACACGTGCCAGCAGCGGTGAACGATAGCACGCTAAAAAAAGAAAAAAGGTCTGGCTGCTATGCGTTATCTGTCTGGTCTGGGCAAAGCGAGCAGTGTAGGCTTAGAGAAGGAAATTAGCAAGAGTGGACACTCAGCAAAAACTGGCAGCAGGAAACATGTTACGCCTATAGTTTCAACTTCATCCGTTATTTGGCGCGAGCATCGGGAAAAAAAAGAAGATGAAATGAACTTACAGACAACGTTTCATTTTTTTTATTCTTTCCCACTAAAACTAAATAAAAGGTTTGGGTGTAAATGAACTTATACTTTGCGACTAATTTGTGCCGCTAGCGTTGCCTAGCAACAAGCTAGCGGCACGCCAGACGCGCGTGCATACGCCATGCGCCAGACATGCCACAAGAGCGAGCGAGGCGGGCTGCGTGTGTGAAGCTCGCGTGCTCGGCGACCCGTCTGTTTTGGATGTAGCCCGTTTTTTTCTTTTCTTTTTTTTTGGGGGGGGGGGGCTCCCGGCGTTCTCTTGTGTTTCGTCTGCATTTTTACACGGCACCGCTGCACTACTGGACTGTAGCAAGGTGAAAAATTTTGTTTGGCAGTCTGCGGCGCACTTCAAGCACATTTAGGCTTACTGCAGAAAACTGAACCTATATAGTGACGCAGTTATCAAAAAACAGAGCTCCACCGTCCAGGCATAGTTAATTTGAGTTAACTACTCGGACTGGGAGATGTTTGCGACGCTTTCTATGAGCCCAAGCATTATTATACCTTATTTCGGTAGTTTTGGGGCACGCTCGCCGGATATGGCTGTGTGACGAAAAGCACCTCGGCCGTGTGACGCTGTTTCGCGTGCACTGAATCTTACCGGGACAACTTTTGGCGCTTTCTCTGACCCCAGACATTATTGTAATAATTTCGCCAATTTTCGGGGTACTTTTCAAGCACAGTGGCCGCGTTAGGCGTAGTGGCGCAGCTAGTTTCGCGTGTACTGAATCTTACTGGGATATGTTTGTGAAGCATTCTCTGACCCCCAAAATTATTGTAATTAATTTCGCCACTTTTTTAGATACTTTTGCGGCATGCTCACCGCGCCTGGGGTTGTGAAGCTGGTAGCAAAAAAAGCAAGCCGGCCGTGGTGAGTTTAGTTTTGCGTGTACTGAACTCTACTGGGACAAGTTTGCGACGATTTTTATAGCCCTGCAACAACATATACCTTATTTCGGTACTCAAGCTTGTCGATAACGCCATGAGCGATTGCCGAGAGTGATAACACGCGATTGTGTTGCTTGCGCCGGCAGGACGCGTAAAAGATAACGCCGAGGAGCTCAAGAACTTGACATTTCAAACAGGCTTTGCACCCACGAATCTGTCTTGAGTGCGACTAGAAGGCATTCTGCGAGCACATAACATTGTCTGGCTGAGAGCCTGTGTTGTAGCCACCTCTGTGTACTTGGCGTACCATCGCGTCGACTGAGGCCAATTTGTTTTGGAAAGGCGAAGTCACCCGTGTACGTATGTGTGGTCATAAATTGCAGGAAATAATGCTCGGGAAGGGAGGGCTGCTTGAAAATCGGGTGTTTCCTTCAGAATTTATGGCATTGTTTGGGAGGGGTCTGTTTGCTACGAAATGTATGTAAAAATTAATTTTTGTCGCATGAGTGCGCTCTTGAGATCGGATGTTGGTGGCTCCACCGCATGGTGCTCACTGCGCATGTTCCTCTGGTTTGGGCGGTCTATAAAGGAGTGACGCAATAAAATGATGTCAGTTGAGAGTAGCGCCTCGTCCTGGTCGTCTTTCTTGTGCCTGTCGTTTTGCGCTAAACAAAGTATTCATGGATTCGCACCAACTAGCCCGCCAACGCATTGTGCTGACCTATCTTGCCTTCCTGTCGTTGCGAATCACTCTGCTTGTTAGTCATCAACACAATGTCGTTTGTTGTATCCGTAAGTATCACGATTGATACTTATGGCAGCATCTACGTCTGCAAAGCTGAGACTAATCTAGACAGCTTGTCGTGGGATGGAATGTTAAACAGAGAATGGATAAATGAAGCTACCGAGAACGTCCTTGTAGTGTACGAAGTTGGCAAGTGTTCGTCAGCCACTCCGCTCAGTGTATAATGAATGTACCCAGAAAGCGTCCAGCGCAGTGCGCACACTTGGGACAAACTTCCAAACCACCTCTGAAAAATTCGCTAAATCACACAAAGTCATAAATTCGTCGAGTAAGGTAAGCTGCAGAAGATATTTTAAGCCATTTACTTTGCGAGGTTTTTGCCATCTTCGAACCACGTCTTTTCTTCAATTGGTCGATGGGTTTCAACGGCCCAAAGCGATACGGAGGTTAAGATAGAAGATGTAGTGGAGGAATCCTGATTAATTCTGACCAGCTCTCGTTCTGCAATGTGCAACTCACCCAGGTTTCCCTCCTAGTGCAACCAAAGCTGCACAGTACTTTCGTATTCCGCATTCGGCCACCGGGACTGCAAACCTGCAACCATGCGCTCACAGACAAACGTCACAGCACTGCTGGTCCGCGAATATGGATGAGGAATGGCATTACAAACCCTTCGGAAGAAAGAAGATGGATCCAACTGGGAACATTTCGCAAATTACTTTTTCTCATCCATACTCCCGCTGTGTAAATGATTTCCACTTGCTTGGCTTTAAGCAGCAAATACGCTCGTGGCACATGGAAAAAGGGGTGTTGCAAGACGCTGGGAAAATTAGGCAGTCAGAACTGTTCAGCTTCCCCCGAATTATCACTGTTTTTTGCTATAGGCCTAGGTCTTCGAAGGTTAAGATTACAAACATAATTGATGTGAGCTCTGGTATGGTCCCGCGGGCCTGAGTTACAGACTGCGTATCGCTCTTTTTTTCCGGACATAGTTCAGCCGTTAGAAATGTTCGGTTTTGCATAATTAAAGCGGCATGGTAACGTTTCTCAATGAATAAAAAGTGAATGAATGAATGACCAAGAATATTTCCGGATTTATTTTATAGACGCCTAGGAGCTAGAATAGCAGCTTGGGCTTGTTGGTTTTCCATCCTGCTAGTAAGTGCGCAAAATGTAGACAAGAGATGGGACAATGAGACCCCACAAGCGCTGACTTTCAACAACGTTTATTCCGAAAGAAACACGGCTTCTTATGACCATTGCCCACACGTGTCGCAGTCACGTGATCGCAAATCATGTGAAACATGCACTTTTTCTTTTTTTGCACTCAAGATAGTGGTTGCACGTGCAAAAGCTCAAGTTTTTTTTTGCCAGTAACAAGGACGGCGTGCTAACGCATTGGTCACGAAGTCTCGTAATCTCGGCTGCCTCAATTATCTGCCGGACCGGGTGGTCATTGTGTTCCTTCAGCACTTTACAGCGTCTGAATTCTGCGGGGCAAACTTTTGAGAGGCAATCCCTGATATGGATGCCTAGATTCTTGTTAGCCTGCTCGACGCTAAGTTTGTGTTCCTTTAGTCTTTCATTTGTGCATCTAGAAGTTTGCCCTATATACCTTTCTCCACATTTCAGAGGTATTGAATACACCACGGCTTCTGTGGACTCCACAAAACGATTCTGGTGATTTATCGTGCACCCTTCCTGATTTATCGGCTCTTCAGCATTGACGCATCGGCAGAGGCTTTTTAGTTTTTTCGGGGCAGTAAGCACTACATTAACTCCAGCTTTGCGCCCAATCTTTTTCAAGCGGTGAGATAAGTTGTGCACGTATGGCAGGGTCATGGTCCGTCGCTTTTCTTTCATTTTTGGCTTCTCGCCACCTGGCTCGCCATGGGCACGCTCGAGTTTTAGGTTCTTGCTCATTTTTTTGCAACGGACACAAGAAGGTGCGACAGGTAACCAGCCCTAGTAAGCCGGTCAACCTGCCGACGAAAACTTTGTTCCATTGCGTGGATGCACGATTTTTTTAGCGCATTTGTTAGACAAAGGTTTGCAATTGCTCTCTTCACCAGTTTTGAAGGCGCTGATTCGAATGGCAGTGGCGCCTTGTCGCCTCTGGGTTCATAGGCCCAGCAGACGTTCCCTTTGGAGAGCTCGAGTCTGAGATCAAGGAATCTCAGAGACCCTTGCGTGGGGACCTCGTGGGTAACAGCAAGCGGCTGAAGCGCATGACTAAAGCATGTTACTGCCTCCGAAACTGCGTCATCTGAATTCGTGCCAGAGCCATCACATAGAACGAAGTAATCGTCAACATACCGAAAGACTCCCCGGACGTTTGTTCTGGTTAGGGCGTTCTGAAGTAATCTGTCTTTCTAGGCAAGAAACAAATAGCTAAGTGCTGGCGCAATACATGACCCTATACAGACGCCGCGTTTCTGGAGGTACACATTCCCTTCCCATGTAACATAAGTGGACTTCAAAGATACAGAAAGGAGTTCCAGGAACCGACAAGTTGAAACCCCGGAGGCATTCTGAAAAGCGACAGCACCGTGTGCATCTATACATTCTTCCACGCACTCCAAAATTTCATGTTGGGTGATCGAATAATATAAATCTTCAACGTCTACAGAGCATGCTGCAAAGTCAGTGCTAGAATATTCTTTTAAAAACCTTATTACATCGTCTGAGGATTTCACCTTGAAAGCATCGTCAACAGTTAGTAGTTTTAGTTACTCTTGCAAAAACAGGGCAATCGTTTTCTGCCCAAGTGCCCTTCTCACATAGTATAACCCGCAGGGGCCACTCAGGTTTATGCGTTTTTACAGTGAAAAACATGTCAAGGGATGTTTTTTGCTCGTTTCGATGCTACGCACAAGGCGGTCGAGCTTGAGATTTCCGCATAGCTTCTTTGCAGCTGACTTTGCTTTCCGCAGAACAGACTTTTCATGACTGTTAAAAACAGAACTTATGGCCTCTAACGCCTTATATTGGCAGACGTCTTTAGGCATCACAACGAAGCCCCCCTCCTTGTCAGAAGTAAGCAACGAGAGCGAATGTTCTTTTAAATACGTCACCACTTGTCGCACAGGTAGGCTCTTCGTGCCCATTTTGCAACGGGCGACCACGTCGACTCCGTCGGACAGGCACCTGGCACTTTCAGGGCGTTAGAGGCCATAAGTTCTGTTTTTAACAGTCATGAAAAGTCTGTTCTGCGGAAAGCAAAGTCACTACAAAGAAGCTATGCGGAAATCTCAAGCTCGACCGCCTTGTGCGTAGCATCGAAACTAGCAAAAAATCATCCCTCGACATGTCTTTCAATGTAAAAACGCATAAACCTGAGTGGGCCCTGCGGGTTATAGTATCTGAGAAGGGCACTTGGAAGAAAACGATTGCCCTGTTTTTGCAAGAGTAACTAAAGCTACTAACTGTTGACGATGCTTTCAAGGTGAAATCCTCAGGCGATATAATAAGGTTTTTAAACGACAATTCTAGCACTGACTTTGCAGCATGCTCTGTAGACGTTAAAGATTTACATTATTCGATCCCCCAACATGAAATCTTGGAGTGCGTGGAAGAATGTATAGATGCACACGGCGCTCTCACTTTGTAGAATGCCTCCGGGGTTTCAACTGGTCGGTTCCTGGAACTCCTTTCTGTATATTTGAAGTCCACTTGTGTTACGTGGGAAGGGAATGTGTACCTCCAGAAACGCGGCGTCTGTATAGGGTCATGTATTGCGCCAGCACTTAGCTATTTGTTTCTTGCCCGGAAAGATAGATTACTTCAGAACACCCTAACCAGAACAAACGTCCGGGGAGTCTTTCGGTATGTTGACGATTACTTGGTTCTATGTGATGGCTCTGGCACGAATTCAGATGACGCAGTTTCGGAGGCAGTAACATGCTTTAGTCATGCGCTTCAGCCGCTTGCTGTTACCCACGAGGTCCCCACGCAATGGTCTCTGAGATTCCTTGATCTCAGACTCGAGCTCTCCAAAGGGAAGGTCTGCTGGGCCTATGAACCCAGAAGCGAAAGGCGCCACTGCCATTCGAATCAGCGCATTCAAAAGTGGTGAAGAGAGCAATTGCAAACCTTTGTCTAACAAATGCGCTAAAAAAATCGTGCATCCACGCAATGGAACAAAGTTTTCGTCGGCAGGTTGACCGGCTTACTAGGGCTGGTTACCCGTCGCACCTTCTTGTGTCCGTTGCAGAAAAAATGAGCAAGAACCTAAAACTCGAGCGTGCCCATGGCGAGCCAGGTGGCGAGAAGCCAAAAATGAAAGAAAAGCGACGGACCATGACCCTGCCATACGTGCACAACTTATCTCACCGCTTGAAAAAGATTGGGCGCAAAGCTGGAGTTAATGAAGTGCTTACTGCCCCGAAAAAACTAAAAAGCCTCTGCCGATGCGTCAATGCTGAAGAGCCGATAAATCAGGAAGGGTGCACGATAAATCACCAGAATCGTTTTGTGGAGTCCACAGAAGCCGTGGTGTATTCAATACCTCTGAAATGTGGAAAAAGGTATATAGGGCAAACTTCTAGATGCACAAATGAAAGACTAAAGGAACACAAACTTAGCGTCGAGCAGGCTAACAAGAATCTAGGCATCCATATCAGGGATTGCCCCTCAAAAGTTTGCCCCGCAGAATTCAGACGCTGTAAAGTGCTGAAGGAACACAATGACCACCTGGTCCGGCAGATAATTGAGGCAGCCGAGATTACGAGACTTCGTGACCAATGCGTTAGCACGCCGTCCTTGTTACTGGCAAAAAAAAACTTGAGCTTTTGCACGTGCAACCACTATCTTGAGTGCAAAAAAAGAAAAAAGTGCATGTTTCACATGATTTGCGATCACGTGACTGCGACACGTGTGGGCAATGGTCATAAGAAGCCGTGTTTCTTTCGGAATAAACGTTGTTGAAAGTCAGCGCTTGTGGTGTCTTCTTGTCTCGCCTAGGAGGCATCAGGAGGGAACTTCAATAAGTTCTTTTTGTTCTGATAGCAAACGTTGCATTCGCAGGAAAAAGCGAAAGCTTGGGAAATAAATAACTATTTTCGCAAATGGATGAATTTTATGCAACATGATACATGCATGAATGATGAAATGTTATTTACCTGTCCCTTTTCCAATTAGGTAAGATCGGAATACTCCCTGGAATGTTCGAAATCAGGTGCTTCGTCGAGGCATGACGTCATCAGCTGATGGAGCTGTACCCCCAGACATGAGATCCGACATACTAGTGTTCAACCATTCCTTAGCGCTATCAGACATTTCCTGCTTGTTATGGCAAGGCTCACGATTGTATTCTTACTGCAAACGCGATTGGTCGTACAGAGTGCTCTGGTAGGGGCTACACTAGTTGTGTAAGACAACATGAAAGCAGCACTACAACAATAGGTGGACTTTAATCGCAATGAGACCTCTTTAGCTTACCGCAGACGTACATGCAAAGACGCAGGCAAGAAAACTTGCCCGTTGTAATGTAAACATTTCCAGTCGCATAATTATATTCCTTTCTTATCATCCACCGCGCCACGGCCTGTAGATCCTGGTGACAAAAGCTTTCCCGCTCACACCACTGATGAATAACGAAACGGAATGGCACTTAAACACAATCGCCTCAATACCCCGGCCCTGATGGACCGGTACACCGCGTATAGCAGTTCCGTTGACATCTTGCGGCGCTGTAACAAATAGTAACGCTATAGAAACTTTCATCCAGTACCTTACCCGTCTAGAAATGATAAGTGCTGCCTTTGTAATGATGATCTCGCTGCCGATACGCTTACGTGGATAGATGAGAGGAATGCAGTGGGTGATTGCAATAACAGCTATGCGAGCCTTGGTTAAACATTGTGCCACAATATGATGCTCGCTAGTACGGCTTTATAAAGCGGATTACGCCTTCTAGCGTGTGCATAAGGCATAATGACTTCATTTAAGCTACAGCTCACACCAATCGAGCCCTGATTATACACATGCAGTGTTCTTGAAGAGCTCTGAAATGACCAGCAGAGGATATCTTCAGCGCTACACCTGAGAAAGACCAATCAAGTTTCTTCGCACCAGAGCAATATAGAATGATGAATTGATTATATGGATTGCTTGCCGCAGAACGCTAAGCTCTCCTTATTTAAAAGGATAACGTCGCAAATATTGAGCGGTTAGAGCTTGCGCAAGATCTCTAAACAACTTCACCAAACACTGTCTTCAACGCAGTGTTCACTAAGGACATCACTTGCGAAGCTCCAAGCACAAAGAGCTAGGAAATACCATGGTGAGCTTAGTATTTCGCGCTTATGTGCCCCTCACAATAGGTGGACCTGGCAAAGTTGAAAGCTATCACGGCGATGACCGATATGAAAAGATGCAGAGCGTGTCCCCTGGCCATGTCGTTCTTATTGCTGCTGGAGAGTCGCGCATCTTGCTAGGTTCAATAGAGTTGCCAAAAAGCGTGGTGAACGGAAAGTATCGTTTGTTACACCCCGTCGGGCAGGTCTGTTGACGAAAGGGTAGTGATTCCGCAGTGCTGGTGGGGCACGTGAGCACATCCATTAACCCCAAACTTGTGACCCCACTGCAGTTTGTTAACGCTGTGACTTCAAAGTACTGGATGGCCTTGGTAAAGAAAGCGTGAAATTCGTTTGCGTAATTAAAAAAAAATTAATCATCAATCTCGTCTAAGGCTCGGAGAACTCCTTGCCACAGGTGTAGAGCACGTTGAGCTTCCTAATGTCCGTGTCTGTGAGGAAGTTTTCTTGGTAGGCCTTGCCCAGTGCCTCCGGTTTGACTTCCGCCGCCTTGGGCAGCAGCGTGGAGCCGGAGCCAGGTTTACTAAACGCGTCATGCGGATAGTGCATGACGGACTCGTAGTCGTACGGCTCGCCGAGCGTGTCTGCCTCCGTCTCGTTCTTCCGCCAGAAGCTCTCGCTGGAAGCTGCAGGAGTTTGAAAATACGGAAAGCATTTAGAACGGCAACAAAGCGACACAGTACGCCTCAAAGTTGAGCAAGTTGGTGGGAATTCACGCTACTTAAAGAAAGAGTGGAAACATGGACACGAGTAAAGGAACGAAACGGACAACATAAACAAATCGTTGAGCGTAAAGAAGACGGTTGTGAGTACACTTTATACATTCACTCTTTGTCACGTAGACATACTTTACACATTCACTGTCTTTCACATACACTTAAGAAAGTAGGGGCTCAACACGTAGTCAACCTTGTACTTATAGCTGGCAATAAGCTCGGTCAAATGTGTACCACCGTGCGCAGAACGATCAGTTAACCTGCAAGAAAACACCTGACAGGTGTTCACAGAATGCCGTACGAGTGTAATTTATGATGTTCCATTTAGCATCGGTCGCTTTTATGTGTGGAAGGGCGTTGTATCAATACGATATTAATTGAAAGTGAATTCTGGGTTTTCAGGGAGACTCCAAGCAGACTCCCTGCTTGGAGTCTGCCCTCGGAAAATCGTGTACACACACGCTGCAGGCCTCGTTCAATAATGAGATTAAGTGACTTGAAGCAGCACGGTTCCCTGACTCGTTGGTGACCTCAGTCACCGAAAGCCTGTTACGGAAGGTTAAAGGTACTAGCGCCACAAGGGAGGAAGAAAGTTCCCGAGCCGTGAGACCTGCAATGATTCCTTGTGTTCATAAGGTCTCTCATGACCTCAAGAAGGTGGCAGGCAGGTATGGGTACCCATTGCCTTTTCTGCCCCCGTCAAACTGGGTCGACTCTGTTTGAGAACCACTCGCGAGGAGACCGGTTCACAAGGCTGTGGCATGAAACATGGCACGTCCTAGGGGAGATGCGCTACGGGCGTGGTGTATGACATTCCCCTTGAGTGCGGAAAGTCCTACATAGGATTGACTGGACGCTGCATAAATGAACGAGCCAGGGAACACGAACTAAATCTAATGAAAGATGGCGTGGCACATTTGCCAGCGCACTGCAAGGCCTGCATGTGCAAACCACGTTTTTCTTAGATTAGCATTCTTGGCAGAAGTGGAAATCAAACAGCACGTGAGCTAATGGAAGCTTACTATGTAAAAAAGAAAGGTTCAAATTACATTAGCGACACATCTATCGTGCTCTACAAATCGAAAACAATATTGTTTGAGCGCTGAGTAACGTAGATTTGTGAACAGCCTGCGCATGCGTGTGTGTGTATAAATATTCATGGGTTAAATTAAACCAGCCAGAAGTGCCACCCGTGTTGTCTTTATGAGTCTTCCTTTTGTGTGTGTTGTAACTTGCGGCAAAAAACATGTCTTTTAGTGAGCATACGAGGGTTCATCACGAGAACACCTCTTTTTCTTTCGTTACAGTGTTATGACTCCAACTGCGCTCATAAATTTTTAGGCAGCCTACAGCTCTGTTCAGAGATAAGAACGAAGTGCGTCTTATGGTTGAGACATGGCATATCATTAGGCAGTGTTAGTTCGGCGTCCATAGCAAAACCATGGTGGCGACAGTGCGCACGGTCGCTTGCGTATGCCCGCAGCTTTTAAAAGCTGCAGAGCATCCTCTCCGGGCTGTGCGGCCTGTGCGAGACGTTCCCGCGTGTCCACGAGAGCGTATTTTGCGGTATTTCTCCAGCCGAAGATACGATTGTGGCTTGTGGTTTGACTTCGTGGCCGCTGATATTGGCTATGCAGTTTCACAAGCTGGCATATGAAGGTGCTGGGTATCACGCTACCGGCTCCTGCGCGCACAAGTCTGCAAACCCCTTCTCAGCTTCTGCGTCCGGCCAACTGTTGCCGTGCTGTGTGCGCGCGCTTGGCTACGTACGCACGACCTCGCGCGCTGCGTACGTGGGTGGTTGCGGATTCCCAACTCTCAGTATGACGTAAGTAACTCAGCCTAGGATTATCTTTAGAACTTGTCGAAATGTTGGCTCCCACTTTTTCCTCGTTTTGCTCATCACAATGAGGAATTGTCTTGCCTAAATAGTTATCTTTTTCCGAATCCCGGCAGATGTGCAAGATTGACGGGTTGGCGCTGCCTGTTCTTGAGCATGCGCAGATAAATTTTGTGCCTTCTTTTCCACCACTGTGCATCCTTTCAGTGCGAAAGCACTACTAGCCTACAAACTTGGATTTCGCCTCTGTCTGTGTGAAGCCTCTTCACATGCGCGTTTCTTCACGCGCGCTTCGCGTGCGCAGCCTGCTCTCCTTTTCACACATACGCCCGCGTGCGCATGTGCGAAATGATTATGGAACGTGAACCGGGACCGTCATCGGAAATGTCCAGAGAAAAGATTAATCGCGCCAAGCGCAGCGAACAACGATGAGCTCGACGACAGAGGCAGCGGGAGCCGACCGCTGTGGCCAAGCGCTTGTGACTGCAGCAACAAAATGAAAAGGACCTTTCATGACGTTGAAACGCGCCAACTAAACAGAAGAACGACAGAACCGATTGGAGAACGACAGATTGCACAAGCGTGCTAAGCGCGTAGCCGAAACGAATGAATAGCGACAAGACCTTCTAGCTGCGGACGTTGCATGCCGTCAACGCAAAATAGAGGAACGTCTCTCTGGCAACGGCTGCGACGGCCATCTTCAAGCAGGCCTTCATTGATGACCTGTTCGCCTTTGCGCAGACGTAAAGGAAGGAGATTTGCCATTGTGCACGAGCTGGAGACAACTTTTTTTATATCAATTGCTAAATGGTGGCTTCAAAACTAGCGCCGTAGCTTTCTTTGACATAGAGGAACAAGGTAATGGGCGCGAAAAGCAGGATTCTGTGTGCAAAGAATATTTCTTTGTTAACATTACGTTCCGTTTTTCTTTTTTTCGCTCAAGTAATCAGGGAATGGAACGCGCTTTACCAATTTCTCGTAGAGCTGCCAAAACTGCAAAATTTGTCGAGGAAACTGAGAAATGTATGCTGTCTGTGCTCCCACCAAAGTGACAAACTTTTTGTGTGCCGGTAATTTCACAGCATTTTCTTTTACTTTATATAGCGAGTACAATTCTTGTGCCTGTGTGGCCACTGAAAAGCATTAAGCTTGAGGAGTTGTTTTGCTCCGTTGAAGAAAGATGTTGGACAAGAGTATTGACATTGATGGAGATTTTTTGAAGCGAAATAGGTGCTCTGTTTTTAAATAAAAATACTGGTTCGTTTTTGGAGCCAGTCCGTTTTTCTCGACGGGCGGGGGAGGGAAGGGAGCCTCCACTTTTGTACAACGACAAAGAAAACGCACTGTCACGCTCTACGTAACCCGCATCGTAGCGTAGAGTGGACCAGGGTGTCTGCAGAGTTGACATTTCCAAATTCCCTGAGTTTTCAGGTTTTCCCTCAGTGTTTTTGCAAAATTCCTTGAGTGACACAGACATATGTTTTACGTGAAGAAAGGCTGACACCATGTCACCGAATGCTGTCACTGCTAAAAAAATACTATTTAATCCCGTTTGATTAGTAAGGAGTAGCATTTATTTTATGCAAAAAGAAATCAGACGGGAGGGGTAATAAAATGCACAATGAATAAAATATATTTCAAGGAAAGGGTAAAACTCATTGCAAATCGAGTCAAACATTCTTAAATAAGAATAAACAGGCGATGCATTCAAAAGAAATTTTTCGAATATCCCCATCAGTCACGAATTATGGTCGACTGTCGATGCATCTGTGAAACATAGATGGTGCTTGAAACTCCACTGAAAGTATATCAAGGTGGTAGAATGGGGGACTCTTTCAGCATTTTTTGATTAGTCATTGTATTTACAGAGTAAAGAGATATTAGAATATTGCAAATTCAGTCACGCTACGTTATTTCATAAAAATGTTTAAATCCTCAACTCCAATTTATATACATGCACAAGTTATTCATTGGCCTCAAGTAATTCAAGAAAGAAAAAATATATATTTCTAGGTTGCTACCAACATGCCCCCCGTCAAGAGTCAGGTAGAACATGCTAGTGCCTTCGCCAAAGCGGTACACGATACATATCACTCAGAAGCAAAGTGGAAGTAATTTAAGTTATCAGGATGTTCAATTTGCCCTAAGCTTAATGTTTATGCTTCATTCCTTGTTACCGCTCCACAGAAATGGCAAAAATAGGTCGCGTCCACGAAGGTGGACACCGTGGCTGAAGGGGATATGAGCTCTTTTGATCAACTGATAGCAACCTCATTGGCATAAGGCTCGAACTTCGTCAGAAGTGAGATTCTCTTTCAACAGCTGGTGCGTCAACGTCAACCGTCCTGACAAACTCTGAGCCCACGAAGAACGCCTCAGTGTTGCGTTGTACTGCTTTAAAGAGTTTATATCGGTTTGGATGAGGGACACTTGCATCTCGGCGTCAGCCAACACTTTGTTTTCTGAGCTCAAGCTCCTTGAAAGAAGCAGCGGCGCGCTTCCTTTCCCGCTCATTCCTCAATGTCGTTTCTGTTATCGCCCTCATTCCGCCGCGCGTTCGCCCCACGGAAAATTTGAAGCACCCTCTTCGTGAGTTGTGCAGTCATCGTCCAATTTTTCGGACTTCCTAGAGGCCGAGAAAACGTCCTAAAAATCAGACAGTTCGATAAAATGAATGCTTCACTTTTACTCCCGTTATGGGCTCAAGTCGCCATAGGCACATCCGAAAAGGCCTACCAGTACACTTATTAGGTATGTCGGTGCTCGTACTGTGACAGGAGATGGCGGGTGAACGCGTGTATAATTAAGGAATAGATACTGTGTCCCGTGACAATGGCCCCTTCTCACGCTTGTAATGCTTCACCGCAATATTCTCGCGTATGCTTCGCCGCCTAACAATCCTGTATTGAGGCGACGCTGACTTTTGGGAACCGGCATTATGCAACGCGCCGTGTTCTCTGAGCTCCGAAGCCAATCGCGAGGACCACAAAGGATGAGTCGATTCGACGCACCGTTATTCTACTTTGTACAGGCTTTCCTACTAATCGGTCCGTCCAAACTGGTCCTTCAGCAGGATGCAGCTACAGTCGACACGCTTTCACCACTATCTGACGCCAAATGCGGAGGATATCTTTTCCTGGCGGGATGATTACCTTCTTCAAGCACCGCCCGCCTCGTGTCAGTTGACCTCTCCGGTTTAAAAGACCGACAGTCAGGCTTCAACTTCAGTGGGCACAGCGGACCGCGCTTAGGCATGTTGCCTTACGCATCGTTCTACTTTGTACAGGTTGGAGGTTATTCCACTACAATTAGAAGTGACTGCCGCGATCTTTTGGTCCTGCCGTGCCCACAGCGCTGTGTTAACATTGCTAAAGATGTTTTTTTGCGTTTGCACACTGCTTTTATGCGGTGGCGTTGAAACTAACCCCGGGACTAATAATTCAAATGAGGACACTTCAGACCTACTAAAACAGTTGCTTACAGCACATTCCAAGTTAAGAGCCGAGATTGTATCTCTTTTAACACAGCAAGGAAATTTAGAGAAAACAATATTTGACTTAAGTGCATGTATTGCGGGTTTAGAAAAACAAACAGAACGCATTGACATTTTGGAGAGCACAATTAACACATTACAGTCAAAAGTGGTCTGTGTGGAAGATTACAGTAGACGTTCCAGCTTGATCGTTTTTGGTGTAAGTGAGGAGCAAGACGATACAGAATTTGACCTAAAACAGAAGGTACTAACTGAAATCTTCTCGAAAACACTTGATGTCTATTGCACTTCTGTCGGTAGAATTCACCGTTTAGCAAAAAACAGGAACAACAGGCTTGTGATCATATATTTCCAATATTACAATGAAGAACGAAATGTCCTTAAAAACGCACACAAGCTGAAAGGAAAGAAATATCGTTTCAACACGACTACTCGAAAGAAAGCCTCAGGAAACGAAAACTTTCATGGAACAGTGCTAAAGCGGAAAGAGACAGCAAAATGAAGGTGAAGTTAGTGAATGACAAATTGCTCATTGCTGGCCAAATGTTTTCATGGTATCATACCACTTGCACAAGCGTGAAACTGCAGTCGCAGCGCACACGAAAGGATGACTGACGTAATGAGCAGGTTACGAAGGCATTCGGACTAATAAACATAAATGCGAGGATCATAAGCGATAAAATTGAGCAGCTAGAGGCTATTCTTCTTGGCTACAATCCAGATGTCGTCATCATAACCGAGACATGGCTTCGGGTTGAAATAGATAATGAAGAAGTCTTTCCTTGGTATTATCAAGTCTATCGACGCGACAGATTATCAAGAGGTGGTGCAGTGGCAGTTCTACTTAAAAACAATATACAAGCTACTTTAATTCGATAACCATGAAAGCATATCTCTTAAGCGATTTTTAGGGGCCGTTCCATCCTTCTATTCGCAGTTTATCGAGCTCCAGATTTCCCTCCCAAGTTTTTACGCGATTTGTATGAACACATGTCATCATTCAAACACGATAATACATTTCTTGTCGGCGATTTTAACTTACCCGGCTCTAATTGGGATTTGGCTTTATCTAACTCGCGACATTGCGCTAATACTGAACATTTATTTCATATCATGCTCTCTCACAATTTGAAAGAGGTAGTAGGACAACCTACGCGTATTTATGGTTTATCTAACTCCTTTCTTGACCTGGTTTTTGTAAGCCCGCTCTCTGGAAACCTTTTCTGTTTCAATGCATCAAGGACTGTCTGATCGTGAGGTGGTGCACTTGCGAAGTTGTCGCTGATAAACGTGCGGCAAAAACCGCGCTTGGAAAAAGATTTCTCCCGTTCCCGGGATGAGAGTGCATTAGATTACTTGGATCTGTGCCTCAGCAGTTTTGTGGAAAGTGACGCGCCCGCTCTTAGGGTTAAACTTAAAGACATGTACGAATATTGTATCCTTCATTTTATTCCTACAAGTCTCAAAACAACTGGCTAACCTAATCCCTGGATTACGCGAGAAATCTTGCAGCTCAAAAGAAAACCTAAACGCTTAAGAAGAGCACATTTCCCTCGCAGCATCATTCAAATGAAGCAGGTTTCCTTGAACAAATCACTTGTGACTGCTAAGCGACACTACTTTCCAGATGTTTTCCCGAGCTCCATTCGAAATGCCCTTCAGATATTTTGAAACTTTTTAAGCAAACAAAAAAATCTCTGCCTGCAATGATGCATGAGGGCCCGTTGCTCAAGAACAAAATAGATGTTGCTGATAAGTTCAATTCGTATGTTCAGTGTCTTTTCCATACCTACAAATAATTTTACAACCCGTGATTCTCGTTCCCCGCCTGTACATGATTTTCTGTTCCTACCTGGTATTTTTGCAATGCTATTGAATCTTAAAAGAAAAGCAACTCCTGGCCCTGACGAAATACCTAATGCATTCTGACATTGTTATGCTGAAATAATTTCGCACTTTCTTGTCAACATTTTCCATGCTTCTTTTTTGTCTTCAAGTCTACCACCACATTGGAGGGTGGCCCGTGTCGTTCCCATACACAAGAAAGGTGATGCCGCAT
This sequence comes from Dermacentor variabilis, assembly GCF_050947875.1. Lineage (NCBI taxonomy): Eukaryota > Metazoa > Arthropoda > Arachnida > Ixodida > Ixodidae > Dermacentor > Dermacentor variabilis. The sequence continues at coordinate 2,081,377 of NW_027460291.1, read as the reverse complement.
TTTTTAATAATTACCGCCCCATATCGTCGACCTCATCATGCTGCAAACTTCTTGAACATATTATAGCCAACTACTTTAAAACATTTCTTGATGACAACAAATTATCGGCTTTCCAGCATGGATTTCTGAAAGGCTTTTCTACGGTCACCCAACTCACATCAGTAATTCACACTTTCGCTCAGGTTCTTGACAATTCCGGCCAAGTGTATGTGATATTTCTAGATTTTCAAAAAGCTTTTGATTTAGTTCAAAACAGTGAACTTCTCCAAATACATGAAACTACTGATCTTCCTTCTTTCATTGTTAACTGGGTTTCTGCTTATCTAGTTAACCGATTTCATTATGTCAATATCGGTGGTCACTGTTCTAGAAAACTTCCAGTCACTTCTGGCGTCCCGAAAGGCAGTGTCCTTGGACCACTATTGTTTCTTATCTACATTAATGATATTACAGACGTCATCACTCATCCTGTTCTAATTAGGTTGTTTGCCGACGAATGTGTTTTTTTTTCATGAAATTAATGGTCCAGGTGACCAGATTTTAGTCAACTCTAACCTACATAATATCAGTGAATGGTGTACTAAATGGGGGATGAAACTAAATGCTGACAATACAGTATTTATGCGGATCGCTAACAAAAGAAACAGTAATTCGTTTTCATATAATCTTCCCACTCATCATCTTCCAGAGGTCCAAGAATGTAGATATCTTGGAGTAACACTAACGGATAACCTTAGCTGGAATAAACATATTGAAACCGTATGCTCTTCTCCTTTACGTAATCTCTGTCTTCTTCGAGGTAAGTTAAAACAAGCTCCTTCTAACGTTAAACAGTTGGCATATAACACCATGATTAGACCAAAACTTGAGTATGCGTGCACTGTATGGGACCCTCACACAAAAATTAATATTAATGCACTTGAAAGAGTTCAGCGCAAAGCTGTTTGGTTTATATTTTCCAAATATCGCTCCACTGACTCGCCATCTACTCTAATGCTTCAACGTAACATAAAGTCCTTAGAAGCTTGGTGCAGGATACGAAGATTGAAATTCCACTTTCTAATAAAAAATAAGAAATTGTCTATGGCTCCATATTTGTACCTTAAACCGATAACGTCCAGGTCAACACAAAACAGGCACACTGAAACGCTAACACTTTACTTTTCCAGAACAAACTTCTTCCCATTTTCCTATTTTCCCGCGTAATATAACCGAGTGTAATCAACTGCCATTATCTTCGCTCGTTGACACTGATGCCTTGGAACAGGCCGTTCTGTGATGCTTTTGTTCATATCTTGCTTTGTACTTTTTGATCTTGTGCTCATGATGCTCTTCCTCCCAGGGCCCTTCACTGGCCGTGCAGTATGTTCTAAATAAATAAATAAATAAAAATAAATTACCTAGAGTGGCGAATTCTTTCAATGAAAGATATGGCGTTGAACGGCAAGAAGCTTAATAGCGAACGTCGAAGCAGCTAGGCTTAGCGCTTACCGCGGTGGGGGCTACGGCTGCCAGCGGATCTCCGTGCGGGAGCGCCTGTTCGAGGCGGCTAGGTAAGGGCCGATTTACGCTCAAACCGCCCATGGCCGCACGCCGCACCGCAAGCGAGCGGCCCGCCAGTAATGGCCGACATGGCGTCACGAGAGGCAGTCGTGAACTTTTGCCTCCATGCGGCGACCGCAAAAACATGGCGCTGGTTCGTAGCGAAGCGGAGTGCGAGGCCTAGGCCCCGAGGCGGCAGCGGCAGTTTGTTTTTTGTGTGGCTTATTGTGATCATTGCAAGAGCTATTCAGCAGCTGCAAAGCTATATGTCGAACGCAGCAAGCCGCTGTACTTTTTCTGACCTCTTCAGTACGCGTGATCGCCAAAGGAAACAGACGGATGTGTGTTGTGTTTACGCGAGGGTCGGAAGGAATGAAGCCGCAGATTTCGTGTGTTTTAGGCCGTCTCGTGCATGCGCATTACAAACGCGAAGGCCATCGCATACACGTGCATTCTAAGCATGACACTAGTTCGGTACGCGCCAAAATGAAAGATTGCGATCACCCACCTCAGCATATGGTGTTCGTAGGTGTTGTGTGTGCGCGCTTCATCGATACGAAGATTGAAGTGTTCAGAAGTGATGACACGATGTGTAGCGATGAGCTTCATTGTCGTCCGAAAGGCAGTGTCCTTGGACCACTATTGTTTCTTATCTACATTAATGATATTACAGACGCAGTCATTCGTAATGTGCTGTTTGTGTCTTGCTTCGTGTGAGCTGTTTTGCGGGCTGCGATTCGCATTGACCACGAACACGTACAGAACGTTTGTGCGCTAGGGTTCTTACTATTACGAAGCGTAAGTGTACTGTGATGTGTACCTGCAATGTGTCACAGTGGTGCTAGACGTATAAGTGTTCGTTTTATGCAATATGCATATGTTCTCAAGTGAATCGTGCATATGCGTTACGGGCGAGTTTTTGTCCCTGCCCTTTCTGCCTCGTTCACGTATCTTATGTGTTTTTCAGAAGTTATTTCTGTGCTATGAAGGTGCTTACAATCGGTGAGGGCAATACAAGGAACAGCTTAAAAGTTACATGAGTACATGCGTGCTGTCGTGAACTGTGGACGCGCTTATGCACTGTTCTTATGAACGCAAATTTTGGGCGCTCTTCATTTTTGTCATGTGGACATTGGTTTAAACAGCAGCAATCCTGAGGCGTATTTCTAGATTAAGCAAAGTATGCAGTCTTATACTAAGAGAAGTGAGCGCCTTGCATGTGCAAGAAATTCAGCTGCTAGTTGTTAGTGTCCGAGTACACACTGTTTACGCAAACACCAGTGGCACGGCATGATGGGCATATAATGTGTGAAAATTGGATACTTCCTTCTGATTCTTCACGAATTTGCATTTTTTCATAAAAGCCCATATGCACGTAACAAATATGAGGATGACAAAACAACTGGTATGGTCAATATCTGATTTGAGGATTGTAGCAGCACAACCTAAGGAACACGGACACAGAATGGACGAATAGACGAGGAAGCAGCTGCACTGTCCACTGATTTCTTAATTGCAATTCCCACTCTTTCTTATTTCATCGCCATATCTCTTCTCCGCTGTCTGAGGTTGTCTCAAGAAGGTGAATTCCTTCCTTATCAGGTTGACTAACGGTGTGCTTACACATTGCGCTTCTGTTTTGCTTACCTCAAATGCCTCAAGATTCTCCCGAGTTAGCCTATCATTGTTCCTTTTCAGGACTTGTACTTTTATTGTATTTATTTATTTATTTATACATACTGCAGCGCAATTTGCACTATACCAGGAGTGGGTTAAGAAAAGGTACAGAAAATACATTGGAGTATACAGCGGTAGACACAAGTTAACATTTTTAAAGAGCACTGATGAAAGGAAAATACACAAATAAACACAAGTGAACACTTTTACAAAAAGAGCACTGATGAAAGAAAAATACACAAGAAGCTATACAAATGCTGTCAGACATGGGTGAGCCCGATTATGCATCTGGGATGGCGGTTGCAAAAATTTGGGATGAGCATGAGCGAATGGACCCAGGTAATGAATTCCAGTCTTCGATTGAGCGGGGAAAAAAGCTGAATTCGAACATGTTAGTACGTGAGTAGTACGGTATCAAGTTTAGGTCATGATGTCTTCTCGTTGATGATCCCGGCGCGAAGTGAATGTAATTATCATTTGAGAGCCTAACTAAAGAATTGACAATGCAATGCAAGAATTTTAATGATTCGGCACGGCTACTCGAAGAGAGCGTGTTTAGGTTCAAGGAAGAAAGTGTTGAAGAGGGCGAAAAGTCGCGATCGTAACGATGACATATAAATCGGACAGCTTTTTTCTGTATAGCTTCTGGTTTATTAATCTCTAACTGCTTATGCGGGCTCCAAACTACAGATGCATAATCAAGAACAGGGTGGATTAGAGATTTATACATTAGTAAATTTGTGTCTTTAGGAGATCGGGTTAGCATTCGCCTCAAGTAACCTAATTTTTTTAGTGCTTTACTGCATATGTAATCAACGTGTTTGGACCATGACATGTTATGCGTAAAAATGACACCAAGATACTTATACTCAGAAACCTTATCTACAGCACGGCCATTGAACGACTAAATGAAAAGGGAGGGGGAGGATTTGTTGCAGAAAGACATCAGAATGGTTTTATTGAAATTAATGTTCATTTACCAAGTGTTACACCAATCGCAAAATCTAGAAAACGACTCTTAAAGGCGATAACGATCATTAGAAGATTTAATCACTTCATACAGAACGCAGTCATCAGCATAGAGACGGATGTTAGAAGAGCAGTGAAGTGGCAAATCGTTTACGTATAATAAAAAAAGAAGCGGCCCAAGGACGGAGCCCTGGGGCACACCAGATGTCACATCAACAGTAGCGGAGTCAGTCGAACTGTAAGAGACGAACTGGGAGCGAAATGAGAGAAAGCTTAAAATCCAGTTAACTAAATGAGGATTATTCAGTACAGCATTAAGTTTAGCAATAAATTTAGAATGTAAAACGGTGTCAAATGCCTTCAAGAAATCTATGAAAATGGCATCAACCTCGTTGCCTACATGAAGGTTAAATGAAATGTCATGCGTGAACTCAACTAGCTGCGTTATCGTGCTAAAACCGCGCCTAAACCCATGTTGCATATTAGACAGTAAATTATTTGATTCCAGAAAGAGCATGATGTGCTTATGAATGATGTGTTCCAACATTTTGCATGACTGACGTCAGTGAAATTGGTCTGTAGTTCGACAAACACTGCTTATCTCCAGATTTATAAAGAGGGAGCACTTTGGCTAACTTCCATGAAGAAGGTACAGTAGAGGATGATAAGGACTTTCTCAATATGAGTGACAGATATTTTGATGACCACAACGAATAACGAACAAGGAACGCGTTGTGTATCCCGTCCGGACCGGTGCATTTCTTAACATCCAGGTTTAATATAAGGTTGAGGATGCCTTCGCAGTTTATCTCAACGTCACTGATTGCTTCAGAAGAAACTATATTGGTAAGTGTCTGGATAAGGTTGTTATGGGAAACAAACACGGATTGGAAATACTTGTTGAAAGCCACGGATATCACCGCTGGGTCGTTGATGACGACATTATCTATTCTGAAAGAAGTGAATGAAGCAGCGCGAGGTAAAATAGAACAGCAAAATTTTCGTGGGTTAGTTCTTAACAAATTGTGCAGGCGAACGCGAAAAAAGAAATCCTTGGCATTTTGCAACTTAAGATTGAGTTCATTCTTTGCCTTAACATATCTATCCAACGCCATGGGATCAGCGCCTCTTCTGGAACGCCTTAACCTTCGAACGCGACGGGACAAATGCAAGATATCACGAGTCATCCATGGAATGTTAGAATTTCTTTTCTTAGTTTTGATGGGCACAAAACGTTCGATACATGATTTGACAAGACGCTCAAAGTAATTAGCAAGGCGGTTGACGTCCTGTTTGTCTGCAAGTGCACTAAACGCATCGAAATGATGAGATAAGACGTCAGTAATAGAATTGTCGTCTTTACGAGTGAAATCAGGGAAACTAGTAAACGTGTAGGGGGATTTAGAAATTGGACAGGAGCGTGACACTAAAATGCCTTGATGGTCTGAAATACCATCAATTACCTCGCAAGAAAAGTCACGTTCGGCTAGGTTAGCGCTCAAAAAAACTATGTCAAGGACGGAATTTAATCTGGTTGCACTAGGAACAACCTGGGTGAGGCCAAAGGACAAGGAAATGTTTATTAGTTCTTTACAAATAGCTGTGTCGCGACCGACTACAGACAATGAAGGCCAGTGGATGCCAGGGGCGTTGAAGTCACCCATACAGATAAAACTCGACGAAGCAATGTTAATCTCGCTCATGAAATTTGCAACAGCATGAAGAACATCAAGAGTAGAGCCGGGGGGACGATATGTAACACTAATCACAATACACCGATTATGAAGGTAAATTTTACACCACACGGATTCTGTTTCTGGAGGAGAAGGCAAGACTGAGAATCGTAGATCCGACCGGATAAGCAGTGCCACGCCACCACCAGTACCGCAAATCCTGTCTAAGCGCACGGAAACAAGACCGGGTGGAATGAACTCAGATTCGTAAATACCATTGTGCAGCCAAGTCTCTGTAATGCCTATAACATGGGGGGAATGAATAGATATAAGGGACAATAAGTCAGAAAATTTTTTAACAATACTACGAGCGTTTATATTTAAGACAAGGTTCTCAAAACGGCCAGGATGAATTCAGGAAGTGGATGGAACGGAAGTCAAACGGCCACACTCAGAAGAAACACGTTGAGCGGGTGCCATTACTAATGAGTTTGAACTGTCATCCCAGTTATAACGAACCTTGTTAATGAAAGCATGATCATATCTCAACTTCACAACAGAACCGCTGTCCCGAAAAGAGGCTGATGCGTCCCAGATTTTTTTCCGAATCAACCGAACCCTAGAAATCTTCTTTAATGACGAAATTTGAGCCCTTGAGTTTTGAGACGTTCCTAAGAACCTCGGTTCTGTCGCTGAAGTTAGAAAGTTTTAGAATGACGGGACGAATGTAACCAGTGCGTGCTCTACCGAGCCTGTGGCAGCGCTCAATATGAGGGCAGCTAGTCTTCAGGTGCTCAGTAAACACAGATGACATGAAACTGCAGTCAGCAGGGTGGTAGTGTTTTCATTCATTGCTTCAGAAATGCCGTATATTATCAGATTGTTTCTACGAGAATGATTTTCAAGACTCATTTTTTAAGACCAAGTCCGTTACTTTAGTAGTCAAGGCACTTATTTCAGTACGCAAATCACACAGTAAACTAGAGTCCTTAAACATAGGAGTGGATTCTAGTGCATGAACACGTGACTCTAAAACATCAAAGCGACGCGCGACTGACTGTTGAAATGACTTAATTTCTGCAACATCTCGTACCAACTGAGTCTGCCCCTCCAATAATTTAGAGAACATTTCGGATACCGAAGGGTCGTTTTTGTCATGGCTATCAAAGGAAGGGCGAGCATCATCATTCTCATCGAGAACGGAACCGGATCCACGCCTAGACTTAGACCGAGGGCCCGGGCCAGGATTGATTTCCACATTTCCGCTCAAGAGGAGGCAACTTGCGCAATACAATGCATGCGAGCAGCAGGATACAAGACGTTGTGGGCAAGGGAGCAGCAGCAGAAAGCGATCATCAGATCGGATACACTCGGCATCAGAATAGTAACATACCTGCATGAAGAACAACAGCGATTAAACATGGTGCCGGTGCCGCTGCAGCCTAGCCCACTGAAGAGTCGATCCGCGCGTTGGACATTTATACCGTCGGCTTTTGACGTCACAGACCGAGAGTTGTCGATGACTGGCTGATCAAAGGACAGGACACCGGGGTGACTGGCATGCTGTATCTTGAAGTGGGACACGCCGAGGTAATCGCATATGGTAGCGATAGAGCAATTCCTGGGCAAGCGCTCGATGACATCCATGTGCTCGACCGCGAAGGGAGCCAAGTGAGACGAAGCAGTTCCAAGCCATGTGATGCCGCAAAGGCGGGGTACAGCAAGGAAGCCGAAGAACTGCATGAAGAACAAGCAGCGATTAAACATGGTGCCGGTGCCGCTGCAGCCTAGCCCACTCAAGTTCATTAAATGTGGGGGTGCACGCGCTTACTTAGCTATCTTGTCGCTTCTTGTTCATTTCGCAATGTTTGCAATGCAAGGCCAGATTGCTGCCAGGGGTCACTAAAGTGATGATGCGTGCTCTCTGGTTCGATCATTAAGGCATCTTCCTGTTTGCCCTATGTATTGTTTTCCACAAGACAGGGGCATGGTGTACACTACTCCTTTGCCGCAATGATCATGATCTGACATTGTGGCTCCTTTTTTTCCTGGTTCACTCGTGCGCACATACTTTTTCCCTTCTTTGGTACTGAGCACACTACTCGGATGCCGTGTCTTTTACCAATCTTGATGAGATTGTGGGTCAGACCAAGCACATATCAAAATTTTTCAGAATTACTTTTGGCATCCACAACTTCAGGTCAGCTTTTGCTTTCTTGTTTCATTTTAATCTTCTCTACGAGGCCTTCAGCTATGCAGCATAGCATTGACACGGGGTACCCTGCATTTTTCAGCCTACTTAAGTGCCGCTGAAAACTTTGTTCAGTTTTATGCTGGCATGATTTCTTTAGTGCTGAACAAAACGCTGCACTTGCTATTGCCCTTTTTACAGTATTGGAATGGCTTGACATTAAGGGAAGAAGATGTTTCTGTGCTCTGGGCTCGTACCCCCAGCGTAGATGTTCCGGTTTGAATTCCAGTAAAATGTCGAGGAACTGCAGCAAACTGTGGTTTGGACGCTCATAAGTGATGTACAGCTCTGGGCACAGTGATTGAAAGCACTCCAGTACGGTGTCCTTAAGTAGTTGGTAATTTGTTGCATTCTCTTTTTGGTACAGTATCAAGAAGTCATCCACATATCGATAGATCTGTGTGACGCGCATTTCCTTGATGGATCCTTGAATTTTCTTGTCGCATGCAGCCAAGTAGGAGTCACTCAGGATTGGTGCTATTTTTGATCCAATGCAGACCCCTCTTTTATGGACAAACAATGTAACATCATGTACAGCGATTGTGTCAGCGAGATAGGCGCTCAACAGCTCCAAGGTTTCCACAGACATTCCTACCGAGTTTAGGAATGGAATGGCTACTTGCTCCTCGATAGTCTCTCTCAGTACATTAATCAAATCCGTGAGCGGTATTGAATAATACATGTCTTCGATGTCAATCAAGAACCTGTACCAATCATTCATTTCGTACATTCTTATCGCGGAGTTTAGTTTTTCAGATTTACTAATAATGAGCAGATATTCTGCCCTAACTTAGGAAAGTTGCCTGAAAAGGTGTGCCGAAAGCAGCGATTACAACCTGTCTGCTTCTGATAAAATGGCGTGGATGGGGGTACCAATTTTATGGCTTTTCCACTGAAGAACACCGACAGCGTGGTGGTTTTTGCTGCTTTAACCTTGTTGCACAGCGGGCTACCATTACTTGTTTTTCCTAGAAGCATCTTGATCTTTCTTTTCACTTCCTTTAGGTCTTTATTTTTTACCCTATTGAAGTTCTTGTTGATGGCTTCTAATGCTCTTGTATTGTAGCTGCTGGCATCGAATACTACAAAGCCCCCTTCATTGTCTGAAAGGAACAATATGAAATTTTCTTTTTTTCAATTCCTTCACAGCTTTGACGAAACTGTGCACATGGCGTTTGCGTTCTTTTGAGCGTGCCGGTGTATCTACTTCTTCGGCCACAACTCTGCTAGCGTCTCCTTCATTCGCTTTTGCTACAACTTGTCTTATAATGGCAAGCTTCCCTGCTGTGTCTAGTCTCGGGGGAAGCGCAAATTTTGGACAGAGTTCCAACACTTCCTTAGAAGGTTGTGAGAGCTGGACCTCTCCTACTGTGACCACTGGGTTCTTGCTTATCTTCTCGCACTCTTCTTGACCTTGTATTGTTGACTTCAAAATTGGCAGGAACCACTTATTCCACATGTGTTCAGTGCTAAACCTGCCACTGGCCAAGTGAAGACGATAGAATTTTTTCCCAGAGGATCTCACCTTGAGGAAGTCGGTGTGTAGGCGAATCTGTTTCCACATATCAGCTCGCAGTAACTTCATAATTCTTATTGCAGGTCATTGGAAAGGCGACAACATCCCGAGTTGTCGCCTTCCCAATGACAACATCCCGACCTAACATCTTCCACCAAAACATTCTCCTTGATGCAACATGGGAATAAGCGGGCCCGGCAAGTGAAGAAGCCAATGTGAAAACATATTTGTCATGCGTCAAGCAGATGCAGGAAACAAGTAGAAACGCTCAGAGTGCTGAAAATTAATGTAAAAAGGGTGTTCAACTGGGCTAGTTGTTTCATTCTTCTAGGATTGTAGCAGCAGAACTTAAGGAACATGAACACAGAAGGACTGACTAAACGAGGCCGCAGCAGCACTGTCAACTGATTTCTTTATTGAAATTCCCTTTCCTATTTTTTGCATCTCCATTTCTCTTCTCTTATATATCTGAGGCTGTCTCAAAAAGGTGATTTCCTTTCTTGTCAAGGCCACTGACGGTGTGCTTACACATTACGCTCCTGTTTTGCTTATCTCAAATGCCTGAAGAATTTCCCGAGTTAGCCTATCGTCGTTCCTTTTCATGAGTTGCATTCTATGAAATTGGGGGTGCACAAGCTTACTTGGCTATCTTGTCCCTTGTGCATTTCGATTTCACTGCGATTGCGTCGAAGGAGTAGTGTACCCTTGTCCCGAGGAAAACAATACATAGGGCAAAACAGGAAGATTCATTAATGATGTAACAAGAGAGCACGCATCATCACTTTCAGGGACTCCTGGCAGCAATCTGGCGTTGCACTGCAAACGTTGCGAAATAAACAAGGGCCAAAATAGCTAAGTAAGCACGTGCACCCCTAAATTTCATGAAGTGCAAGTCCTGAAAAGGAACAACGGTAGGCTAACTCGGGAGATTCTTGAGGCATTTGAAATAAGTAAAACAGGAGTGCAATGTGTAAGCACACCGTCAGTCGTCTTGACAAGAAAGGAAGTCGCCTTTTTGAGACAGCCTCAGATAGATAAGAGAAGAGATATGGCGGCGAAATAAATAATAGTGGGAATTTAAATAAAGAAATCAGTTGACAGTGCAGCTGTGTCCTCGTCTAGTCGTTCCTTCTGTGTCCGCGTCCCTTAAGTTCTGCTGCTCTAACCCTCGAAGAATGAACCAACTAGCCCAGTTAAACACCCTTTTGTCAATATATGATATTCTGTTGGCAGCTGGAGCATGTAGAGCATTTAGGCGTCAAAACCATCGTTTGAAGCCGTTGATGTTGCACAGGGATGTGCGAATATTTGCAACTTTGTAGTTATACATCGAATAGTACCCTATTCAATTCAGTAGTCACTTTTTGTAAGTGTGAATATTTCTTTTATACCTTTCGGGTATTTCGAAATGCCAGCGGCACCCACAAAAACATTAAATTGCAGAAAAGTAGCGTAAATTTTCACCACAACAGGCATACTATAGCCATAAAACAAGAGAACTTGGGTAGGGGAGCAGGCTAGGTCAGTCAGGTAGCCACACTTTACAGGCTCTACAGTGATCATCTGCATCCTCTGAAGAGCTCTGTGCATGCGAATAAAGTGCTTGTTTGCTCGTAATGCTCAGTTTGTGTTTTTCAAATACAATACATAATAAGGTACTATTTGATGACAGAAACTTGCTAACTTCTAAAATATTGGGATGTAAACATCAGTTTATATTAATTATGATAATGGCTATTCATTCTTAGAAAATTATTCGATTCAATTTGCTTCTGGCACTATTCTATTTGGTCCCAAAAATGCCTATTTGCTCACCTCTAATACTGCATCTTTCTTGTGGTTTCTTTCACATGTGCATTGCAAACAAGACTGTCACATAAACGTGCACTCAGCATATTACATATAATTAAAGAGAATTTCCCAGTGGGCTAGTTGGTTCGACAAAATGCTGTTGCGCAAAATGACGAATGGACAGGACTTAAGAGAGAAAAACAATGCACAACACCTGAGTGCAAATTAACAACTGCTTTATTTTTCGGAAAATCAGACCTTCATATTGTCACGTGGTGGTGTCGTTAAGAACACAGTTGCAATACTGTGAAAGACAAAACTAACTTTTATTGGGTGAACCTGCGCCCACAAAAACAGGCTGCACTTATAGCACAACGATAGTGGCGAACACTGTCGGCGATCACGAAAATCTGATCAGCGGGTCAAGCGCGTCGGCTTTTATACAGCAGTCGTCGAATGTTCCAGACTAATCGCTGGGACCCGCGTGTCTTCCACAAAGTTCTACACCATCCGCGTCACGCGAAGAAATCAGATACCACAAGGTTCGGCGACAACAGACAGCGGATAGAAGCATCGATAACATTCCAGAAACTTCCTATACATGCAGGCGCGTCCCGCGCTGTGCGATAGCATTTGTTAAGCGGTAAAACATGGTCACCCGGCAAAGATCAACATGTACACGCGTCAATATAGCCTATTCGCATGTGCTGGGATGCTCTCTTTAGTCTATCCACGCCATCTATTGTCAGTCATTAAGCTAATCTCTTTGCTGACTGATATAGATTGCGCATAGGGTCATCTTGATGTGGGCTTCCACGACTTCTCTTTTTCTTTGGTTACTACATTTCAGCAAGATCACCGTCCTGTAAAAGATACCCTTGCACTTGCATGAAGCGCCGTGCATGGCAAAGTCTCCGGGTGCTTGTATCAGACTGCGGTTGTATCGATGTTCGCACAGTCAATCATTTATGCACCTACCTTTCTGGCGCATGTATTCAGCGACACGTGTCAAAGGTATCTTGTAGACCATGTCTGTTGTGCATTCAATCAATCCTTTAACGTAGTTTATAGTGCATGCAAAGAAAGGCGTCAGGCAGGGAGATACGATCTCTCCGATGCCATTCACAGCATGTTTACAGGAGGTATTCAGAGACCTGCATTGGGAAGAATTGGGAATAAAAGTTAATGGAGAATACCTTAGTAACTTGCGATTCGGTGGTGATATTGCCTTGCTTAGGAACTCAGGGGACCAATTGCAATGCATGCTCACTGACCTGGAGAGGCAAAGCAGAAGAGTGGGTCTAAAAATTAATCTGCAGAAAACTAAAGTAATGTTTAGCAGTCTCGGAAGAGAGCAGCAATTTACAATAGGTAGCGAGGCACTGGAAGTGGTAAAGGAATACATCTACTTAGGGGAGGTAGTGACGGCGGATCCGGATAATGAGACAGAAATAATCAGAAGAATAAGAATGGGCTGGGGTGCGTTTGGCAGGCATTCTCAGAACATGAACAGCAGGTTGCCATTATCCCTCAAGAGAAAAGTGTGTAATAGCTGTGTCTTACCAGTACTCACCTACGGGGAAGAAACCTGGAGGCTTACGAAAAGAGTTCTACTTAAATTGAGGACGACGCAACAAGCTATGGAAAGATGAATGATGGGTGTAACGTTAAGGGATAAGAAAAGAGCAGATTCGGAGAGGGAACAAACGCGAGTTAATGACATCTTAGTTGAAATCAAGAAAAAGAAATAGGGGCATGGGCAGGACATGTAATGAGGAGGGAAGGTAACCGATGGTCATTAAGAGGTGCGGACTGGATTCCAAGGGAAAGGAAGCGTAGCAGGGGGCGGCAGAAAGTTAGGTGGGCGGATGAGATCAAGTTTGCAGGGACGACATGGCCACAATTAGTACATGACCGGGGTTGTTGGAGAAGTATGGGAGAGGCGTTTGCCCTGCAGTGGGCGTAACCAAGCTGATGATGATGATAGTGCATGCATTCAGGGTATTCCTTTCGCTGGTCATTCCGTTTACTTTTGAGCACATTCCGTTCAGCTTTTGTCGTGCTGGGAGGACCACTCGTTCGCTCAGTTTAACTAAGCGAACGAGTTCAGCAAAAGATGAAAGTGAACACTGCATGCAGTGGGAGATGGAAAAAAGCCGCAAGTGAGAAGAGGCATGAGGAGGAAAGCGGAGAGGAAGGTGCAGCAGAAGCATGAGTCAGAAAGCAGAGGAGTGTATGGCAAAAGTGTGAGAATAAAAGCGAAGTGCGGGGACGGTAGCTACGATATGGTGCCAGGGTAGCATGCAATGTCTGGGAGGTTTGTTGGCGGTGGCTTCTGTGAATCATGCCCACGCGTCACCTATGCGCTGGCTCAGGCGATCTACAGATTATCAAGGTAGTGGCGCCACACTTCGCTCTGTTTGCAACATGCCAAACGAGACCGATTGTCCACGCCAGCGAAATGACAACACGTGTAGAGCTGCCCTCAAATTTCGTATTAGGGAGTGTCGTTATCGTCTGTGATGTTTTTCTGTAAATTGCATGTGCTCTGAAGTAATAAACATTGCAAAAGCATCGCTGGTCGATTATGTTCTGATGCTTCTCAATATAGGTATTGTATCAAAGCAGATTCCTTGCTTTGTACATGTTTGTTTCCAGAGTTGTCTCTGCACATTTTACACTATACGAAGAAGGGAGGCCAGGGAACCGCTAAGAGGTTGTATCACTGCTCCACATATTGCAATTATTCATGTTGTGCTAGGTGTCATCTGCTGTAATGTAAACTATGCAAATGCTCCTTATGCAATTTTTTTGCGCATGGACGACACAGCAAAGCACCTTCTCTGCCACTGCCCAACTGTCGCATATCTTTACACGCGCACATGTGTGACAGCGTTTCCTTTCCGTCACGCGGGCCCTATCGTGATCACATCACTCTCGCCCACTATGTGTATATAATCGCTGGCCGCCAAGCTATGGTGTGCTTTTTGTCCTTATATTCCTTGGCTGTCATTCTGCCGCGTTAAGTTGCTGCCATGCAATAAAACGTGTTTCAAGTTCAGTCTACCTCTTCGTTAACGGAACCCCTGGAACACGACACCGACCTTTCACGCTAACAATCTGTTCTGTGAGCTGTACTTCATCTCAGTAGCTCCTTGCAGCACTGGGGAAGCCGCTGGGCTGCACTCACATTAATGCTAATAGGAAGGCTGAGCGTCCCTCAAGATGTGTTCATCGCGCCGCACCGTCTGCTCGGTGTCTGCTTTCCACCCTGTCATTACATGCTCCATGGTTCGAGGATTGACAAAAATGTTTTGATGCCACAATCATAAGCATTGTTTACGTGCATGCGACAGCGGAGCTTCGCTTCACCTATACACTTTCCCATTGTTTACCTTGCAGCCACCTTAATAAGAAGCAAGGATGAACGCCCTCATAAATGTTCACTCGTGGCACAGCGTCTGCTCGGTATCTAGCTGCTGGAATGAAAGCAGTTTAGGAAATAATCTAAACCTCTATTTTACTGACTGCAGCATATATCATGGGTGCGAAGAGGGTGTTGCGACAAAAAGCCTGTGGTGCAAATACAAGGAAATGTACTAGGATGCTGATCAAAAGTTCTATAGGCGTATTGTGCAAAACCAAAATTACATACAGGAATGACATGACACTGACCATAACTTAAAGCAACGGTTAATGGGGTACACATATATGGGCACATAAACATGATGCTCAATGCAAGTTTGCCAGTTGCAAGTTTGACTTGAAATGATTGTCACTTTTCAGATAGAAGCGACATGATGACATACTGGTAATCAATGCCAGTTATTTCTTTATTCCCACAATGATCAGTTTTATAATACTTGTGCCCATATACAATAACGCATCTCTGAATCCCAGATATCACATCCCATCTGCCCTATGCAACTTGGCCACATGAAATGGGAAACTTATTGATATAATCAGTAACGAATTATCCCAAAGTGCTATGCTGTTTCTTGCAGTTTTGTCTTTCATGAGTATTTCCGTAATGTGAAGAATAGTACCCTTATGTTCAAAATGTTATGTATACTACATGACAATTCTATTTTTCTGTGATCAGAGGAAGCTTTTGTGTCAGTATATAAATTGGAAGTCTTTTAAAAACGAATATGTGGCAAGTACTTGCATGTGAACAATCGTACACAGCCTCCCAAAGGCAAGCACAGTAACGAATGAATCTCTTAGCCATATTGGCACAAAACTTTCCCATAGGCTTTCTTTTGCCTGAAGCCAACCACACATCTCGATCTAGCAGATGTGTCTTTAATGTGACGAGTCTGTGCTGTTTTCCTTCAAACAAGTCTTTTTACATGTGCCCGCAAAACATTGGTCCTTCATTATGTTTACTTTTTCTACAGACAGACAGACAGACAGACAACGAACTTTATTTAATCCTGAGGAGCTACTGTCAGGACCCCCTAACGACTTTCATGTTTTTTTAGAAACAATTTATTGTGCATTTTTGGAAGCTCTTCATACAGCAGCCATTATCTTTTGGAAAGCTTCTTTGCAACGAGGCTCTGAAGTGGTTGAGAGACCATTCAAGTAGCTTTTTTAAATATAAAAATTAGTAGCTTTGCATTTAAAACTTATCCTTTGTCCCCAATAGTTAGCTCTCTTTTGCACTAGTTGGTTAAGATGTAGTACCTAAATATATGGGAATAAACATTGTTACTACAAGTACTCACGTCGTCGTGTCAGTATTCAATATTTGACACTTACTATTTTTGTTCAATTTCTGTTTTAAAAAATTAACATTCGCCCACCTCACAATGCACAAAGATGCGCCCACGCCATATTTGTGCTTTCTGAAGTCTTACTTTGCTGCATATAACAGTCGCAAAACGCAGCTTTTCAGAGAGAACTTGATTTTGCTGTTCTGTGTATTCTGTTCTTCTGCCATAAGTATAGTGAATTAATAACTATATCGCACACAAATATACAGCCGCTCAATGGAACAGATATTTATTTGATACACATGAATTCGCACCCTGTTCATCTAGATTCCAAAATTATGCTGATTGTAGCCAGCCTCTAGCATCTATAGAAGCATGTCTACGATGTAGTCTTAGGGTACATGTGCAGTGATGTTGTGAAGCTAGTTATAGTTCTCACAGCAATGCACCAAGTAAGGGTGTTGCTTAATTGTTATAATGAAATACAGCAGCAGCTAGGCTGTAAGGGCGACAAAAATGATTTGTGCAATTCACCAAGCATACAAACAGAATATGACTATAACGCCATATGCTAGGTAGTATTTCAAGTGATTAAGAGAATGATATAAGGCCTGTTGGGATAATCTTGTTTATTTGTGGTGTTAAAACGCAGGCTGGGAAGTTAACTTCAACACGTCTAGTTTTTCAACATCTCTAAGTATGTACAAAATTGGGGAGGTGGCAGTGAGACTCCCTGGGGAAGCAACACCTCAGTTGTACTAATGGTATGGCTTCATTATATAATTTCAGCATTGCTTGTTTAGATATATGACGGAGAGTTAGAACCTATGAAGTGCCACAACAGCAAGGCTGAACGTACATTTTTACTTCTCAGAGGCTCAAAGAATGACAGAGTTATGCTTTAGAGCATATTTTGGTTACAAATATATGCCATCCTCATTTCGGCGCAACGGAAAGAGGTGGTTGAGCACAGCCATGCTATCGTAGCATGCGTGAAGGAATAGAGGAGAGCCTGGGGGTTAATATAGGTTAATATAGCGAACAACTAGCTGTGACTTGCAAGATTATTTTACTCCACAGAGGATGCTGCAGTAAGGTTCGTGCAACTGTAAGCAATACGAGAACGAGTGAACGATTACTTTTAATATATGGATTTGTATGGCAGATGAGAATGTGCACCCAATTTTCCACTGCGCAGTTTTTTCTATTTTATGTTCAGCACAGAGTGCGAGTCACTATGGCTTCTTAATTGCAAATTTCTGCATTCTGTTTCAGAGTGTTTATGGGGCTACCTGCATTCATTTGACTTATTATGAAGTGATTGGATAATAGAACATGCCCACATTGCAGATTTACACAGAACCTATTATGAATTCATCACAAGGCTCTACCCAAGAAGCTGTCTGTTGGTTATGAAAATAAAAAGATGGCAACAAACATTCCATGACTTTCTTGTGCTGCTCCGCACACGATGCTAATGAGCTAATGACTACAATGCAGACATAATGTGCTTTCATTAGAGGTAGGTGCAAGTTGCACTGACAAAATGAACATGCATTCATTGCCTACAAGCTACTGCGTGTGGGAAATGGTGTTACAGCAGGCATGGCAAATGTTCTCCCCTATTTGTGTCTTGTGCACCATATGAGCCAGCATTTCATTTCGTTGTCGTCTACCTGTTTAAGCTGTTACTGATTCAGGAAGGCAAATATAAAACGACTTACTACGTGAATCATTTCGCATGCAAGATCACTACACTCAATGCAAAGCATATTAGAGAGCTTTAGATCAGGGGGATGCACTCATTGAGGCTCGAAGTACTAAGGGGCCTCAACGCTTGCGTCCCCTTAATCTAGATCTCTATAGTCGCTTGATAATCTTGGTTTGCTTTGAGACGAAATACAGGTACCGTGCACCTGTTTGTTAGCCTATGGTCTTCTCTTTCTTTTTAATGTGGCTGTGCATTAGCTAGGTTGTCACTACATGAATGATATTTGGGCCACGCCCAACGCAATCAAATAACATTACTTTGCTATAGCTCACTGACTGTATAAGCTTCCTTTTTATATAGGGAAAAGAATAAAAAGAGAATGCATGCATAAATGATGTTGACAGCAGCAGATGGTCTCAAGACAATCATCCTTGATCGTCACCATTGCTGAGAGAGCAAGCATGCCTGTATTCACTTTGACTACAGGCTGTACATTGTTTAAATGCTGATAGAGGTATGGATAAATAGTTAAAGGGGAGCAGATTTTCCACCCAGGCCTTTATGCATGGGCATCGCCGCACAGTGTGCCCCGTAAACCTCTGTCATCTCTTAAAGCATGAATGACATAACACTACTATTTGCAGGGACATTTTTAGCACCAACAAGAAATGGAAACATTACGTAAATTCACGCTTATATGGGGTGTCTGTTCAGCAATATGAATTAATATTTGTTTTCATGCAAACATTATTCTCTTGAAACATATCTGACAAGCATCTCTGCCTGTAGAAGTAACTGATATGTACATATCACTTTTATGCCTGTCATAATTGTAATCAATTGCTCAAAACGTACTCTACTGATGGCTAGTTGGTGAGTCATGACTTAACATGGAAATGCACTTCAAAATAATGACGTAACATAGAATGAACAAATACTTGCTCTGCGCGCTCCTATACGATCATTTGGTGTTACATCATTGTTCAAAAGTGCGATGCCATATTACATCATGTAATCAATTGTAGGCTCGCTATTAACTTGACAGCTACTGAAGAGACCTCAGCAGCAAAGTGCAACTAAATCAACATGCCACGTTTAATGATTCACAGGCGTGCTTGGTGATGAAGTGACTTGTCAATCAACACAGCTGTATTCCGTGATAATAATAGAACCATCTGTGTAGCAGTATGTTAATAGATAACGCTGCTGTGTTTCAGCGTGCTACGCTGTTGTTGCGACAGATTCTTTGCTCATTGGCCTAGATACACCTGTGTGTTCGTGTATGCGCGTTCTTGCAAGCTTTTACGTACAGGGTCTGGCCCCATCCGTGAAAGGAATGTGCATTGGTTGGTGACAGAAAACAGACAGAGCCTATTTTCTACAAAAGACGCCGACGAGAGCCGCATGTGTTCGAGGGGGCAAACTCTCGGTCCCTGTCCAGTGGCCGAGATGCTGGGGGTTATGGAGAATTCTTGGAACAAGACTCGGGGTGGGGTCGCTTCCTGTTTCTTCCGCACTGGTGCTTCGTCCATCGGAGGAGCGGTAGTGCGTCGCTTGCACACAACTCTTTCCTCATTTAGATGGAGTCGCCGTAGTGATCCGGACGGCGTCGTTCCCGCTGCAGACATTACTCTGCA
This sequence comes from Dermacentor variabilis, assembly GCF_050947875.1. Classification (NCBI taxonomy): domain Eukaryota; kingdom Metazoa; phylum Arthropoda; class Arachnida; order Ixodida; family Ixodidae; genus Dermacentor; species Dermacentor variabilis. Next base: position 2,061,892 of record NW_027460291.1, on the reverse strand, counting down.
GTCGTGTTTGGCATGGTCTCAGGGGCAGTGCCAATCTCTGGTTTGGTCACCGATGATTGCGAAGGCTCCAGCCTTCCTGACAGAGTGGCCTCTGACGACGTGGAGTTATCTGCTTTTATCCCAAGCATAAATGAGAGCGGGACACTGCTCGCGGTTAGCGTACAGCCCTTATCCTCTGCCGCCGAATCTTCTGTGCTTGATGTGGTCACATTGTCATCGCACTAACCTGTTAGGGCCTTTAATGAGCCACGATCTGTGGCCTGGCTTTTCCAAAACCGTTCCCTCCGTTCAGATCGGATCCTCTCCGAAGTTTCGAAAGAAAACTGCTTGTCCGACAGCGAGTACTCCCGACTTTGTGTCCCTTTTACAGTTGGTATGGATTTCGTTCGTTTTTGCTTGGGGCTGAATGCACGTGAGAGCTGTATCCAGCTCACACCCGAACACAAGTGCAGCTGGCATTTCACCCGTTGATGTGCAGATGGTGGTGTGTTGCTTTAGCAAAAACTGGGCCAGCCTACACGCGTACGTTCCCTCCTTGTTTTTGGCTAACGCTCGTTTTGTTTCAAAAGCCATCCTTTCTGCTTGGCCATTTGTTGTAGGTAGATACGGTGCGCCTGTTACATGGGTCACCCCATTGTTCTTTAGGAAGCTCTCAACTTCTACTGAAACGAAGGATGCTCCATTATCAGTCACTAGCTTTTTGGGGATCGCAAAAGCTGCGAAAAGGTTCCGGAGTTCTTCAATCGATGTGGCAGACTGTGTATTATGCGTGGAGCACACTTCCAACCATTTGATTTATGTGTCCACAACAATTAACCAGCATTCTGCCTTCTACGGGACCAACGAAGTCTGCGTGAACTGTGTCCCAGGGCGTTCTTGTGCGTTCCCATTTAGGCACTAGTGCGCTGGCTGGTGCCCTTCGGTGTTGACAACAAGTTGCACAGTTTCTAGCGAGCCGTTCGATATCTGCGTCAATGGCTGGACAACAAAAGTACCATCGTGCACGTGCCTTCATGGCTACAGTTATGTGGTGGTTTGCAGGTGCGAGTTTAAGAAGGTAATTTCACGCCTTTATTGGTGTTACCACCCGGGAACCTCTAACAAGGCACCCTTCCTGCGCTGAAAGCTCAGTCTCCAGTTTCCGGCACGATGAAAACTGATATTTTGGCAGTTGACGAACTTCACCGTTTGAGACAGCCTGCAGCACTTGGGACAGAACTGAGTCCTCTCGAGTCATTCTTGCTAGTTGACGCTGTGAAAGCTCGAAGCTGGGCATGGTAGCCAACATGAGCACGTCTCTTGGGGGCTAAGGTTCATCAACTTGTGCGGTATGCCGGTAATGAAAGTCAGCTTCATCATCATCAGCCTGGTTACGCCCACTGCAGCGCAAAGGCATCTCCGATACTTCTCCAACAATCCCGGTGATGTACCAATTGTGGCTATGTCGTCCCTGCAAACTTCTTAATCTCATCCGCCCACCTAATTTTCTGCCGCCCCCTGCTACGCTTCCCTTCCCTTGGAATCCAATCCGTAACCCTTAATGACCATCGGTTATCTTCCCTCCTCACTGCATGTCCTGCGCATGCCCATTTCTTTTTCTTGATTTCAAACATAAGATGTCATTAGCTCGCGTTTGTTCCCTCACCCAATCTGCTCTTTTGTTATCCCTTAACGTTATACCCATCATTCGTCTTCCCATAGCTCGTTGTGTCGTCCTCAATTTAAGTAGAACTCTTTTCTTAAGCCTCCAGGTTTCTGCCACATAGGTGAATACTGGTGAGACACAGCGATTATACACTTTTCTCTTGAGGGATAATGGCAGCCTGCTGTTCATGATCTGAGAATGCCTGCCAAACGCACCCCAGCCAATTCTTAGTCTTCTGATTATTTCCGTCTCATGATCCGGATCCGCCGGCACTACCTTCCCTAAGTAGATGTATTCCCTTACCACTTCCAGTGCCTCGCTACCTATCGTAAACTGCTGTTCTCTTCAGATACTGTTAAACATTAGTTTAGTTTTCTGCTAATTAATTTTTAGACCCACTCTTCTGCTTTGCCTCTTCAGGTGAGTGAGCATGCATTGCAAATGGTCCCCTGAGTTACTAAGCAAGGCAATATCATCAACGAATCGCAAGTTACTAAGGTATTGTCCATTAACTTTTATCCCTAATTCTTCCCAATCCAGGTCTCTGAATACCTCCTGTAAACACGCTGTGAATAGTATTGTATAGATCGTATCTCCCTGCCTGACGTCTTTCTTTATTGGGATTTTGTTGCTTTCTTAATAGAGGACTACGGTGGCTGTGGAGCCGCTATAGATATATTTCAGTATTTTTACATACGGCTCGTCTACACCCTGATTCCGTAATGCCTCCATGACTGCTGAAGTTTCGACAGAATCAAACGCTTTCTCGTAATCAATGAAAGCTATATGGTCTATTGTTATGGTCTATTGTTGAGAAGCCTTTACGGAATCCTGCCTGGTCCTTTGCTTGACAGAAGTCTAAGGTGTTCCTGATTCTATTTGCGATTACCTTAGTAAGTAGTTTGTAGGCAACTCACAGTAAGCTGATCGGTCTATAATGTTTCAGGTGTTTGGCGTCCCCTTTCTTATGGATTAGGATTATGTTAGCGTTCTTCCAAGATTCCGGAAGTCAGCTAAGGGTGTCCGCATTTTGGTGCAGTAGGCCAGGCCTGCACAGCAACTTGTAATCGTACGTTGCTAGTTTAAGGCACCATCGCGTCATCCTTGATGAAAAGACCCGGGTTACTTGCTTTGTTTCACTCACGATTCAAATCAATGCCTGGCGATCTGTTATGGTCACATGCCGACCAGCTATGTACTTATGAAAATGACTGATGCCGTAGATTACTGCTACACTTTCTTTGTTGAGCTGGAAGTAGTTCTTTTCGGCACTTCCCAGTGTTCATGAATCGAATTCAATGGGCGCCTCTCGGCAAATAGCATCTTCCCGAGCAAGGACAGCACCAACGTTGTACGGCGATGCGTGCACGGACAAAAGGAGGGGCTTCGTCTCGTCGTAGTGAGCGAGCACTGTAGATGTATGGGTCATCTTAAGCGCCTCGAAATTGGCTTGATGCTTGCTCTTCCACTTCCAGGGCGTGTTTTCTCTAGGAGCTTATATAATTCCACCACGAACATCTCTCTGTTCTCCTAAACGCAATCGTCAAATGAAATAAGGCCCAGAAAGAGGAGAATAAGGCCGAGAAAAAGGGAGCTTGAAGTATAGCCTCAACCTTTCTCTTGGTGTTGTGAACACCATTGCCATTCATTCAATGTCCCAGAAACTCAACTGACGTAATTCCGAACCTGCACTTTTTCTTGAGGCGTAAGCCTTTCTCAGTTAGCCTCGACAGAACCTGATTCAGACGCTGTGCGTGCTCATTTGCACTATTCCCATTGACAATGATGTCGTCAAGGTGAACAATCATCTCTGGGATTCCAGGTATCTTTGTCTCCCTCATGCACTTGAAGATAGCTGGTTCAGCACAAATTCAGAACGGGAGGCATTCCACCCTGAATAGTCGTGTTATGGTGTTCACTGTGAACAGTGCTGCTGTTTCTTCATCAACTTTCATTTGTGGATATGCTTGGTAAAGATCCAACATAGAGAAAAGGGTTCCACCATGTAGGTTTGCTAACACTTCATGTGTAGTTGGTAGCGGGTATAATGCCTTCTTCGCTGCTGCATTAACCGTACTCCTGTAGTCACCACAGACACTGAGTGTGCTGTTGGTCTTCCGAACAAGTACCAATGGGGTTGTCCATTTGGTATGCTGCGTTGGTTTTAGGGTGCCTTGGCGCTGTAGACGATCAAGCTTATGTCCCATAAGCGCCTGCAGCGCCACTCTAATCGCACGAGCCTTGCAAAACTTTGCTGTCACACCGTCTTTGAGTTCCAGGTCAACTAAAGGACCTGTATAGCTTCCAATGTCTTGCTTGGAGACATCTGGTTGTCATCCCAGGAGCTCTAATTTCTAGCGCTGGTTCTCCGACGTGGTTGAACCCCTTTACCTGAATGTGAAGTACCAAAAACCAATCTCTTCCTAGGAGGTTGCAGCCGGTGCCCTTCATAAGCAACAACGGCAGCAGATAGTCTGATCTCAACCTCACGCGAACTTGTGCGGAGCCCAGGACGTGTAATTCATTATCTGACCATGGGCCCCATAACGTAAAACTATTCCAATATGTTTTTATTCCAATCTTCCGACGTCAAATTTGCGCAACCACCGACGCAAGCATCAGGCGGTCACCCACAAGGTTGTCTCAACAGACCAATCAAACGCTCTCCTCGCTTATAGGAGGTCATTTTACTTTACTTGAAAAACGAATAACATTGACTACACTGAGCAGCTTGTCTTATCTAATTCGGTCACAAGAGGCGAGGAGCACGCTCAAGGGGAGAGGGATTCCATGGGGCCGAGCCACTGCACTGAAAATCGATAACCGGATGAAGAGGGTGGTGCCGGCGTCTGCGATTGGTCCGCTTTCCCTTACTTAGCTTGCGGTAGCTCGTTGACAATCGCAGCGGCATGCAACGGAAGCTTAAAAATGACACTAACACGGATCCTCAGCAAAGAAGAGGTGGCAGAACGAGGTCGTAAACGTGCCGAAAGCGTTCGAAAAGGTTACACAACTACGCAAAAAAGTTTATTACATGCAAATAAAGCCATGCTCTCCGGCATGTGCGAGTAGCCAGTGCGTAAGCGATCGACAGCAGCCATCTTTTAATGCTTTCGGAACGGGGCAGCCTGCGGCTATTCAGGAGAAAATTCATTCTTTTTCGGCATATTAATGCATCTTTAACGCGTACACGTCACTTTGATCGGATGAGTTTTTGTGGTTCTGTGACGTCGCGTGGCAGGCAGGTGAAGTAGGTGCAGCCCGAAAACTTGTGACCATTAGCCGAGGGCTAATGGCGAAAAGGCAGTCGAATCAGAAATAACTATTTTTGTTGTTCAATCAAATCATGCCTAATCAGTGTGTACACGTAATATCAGATGGGGAGCTATCGCGGGTTTTGTGACGTCGCGGGACAGACAGGTGAAGTGGGGGTGGTCCAAAAATGTTTTTCACCAATCGCGGAGGGGTGATTTCAGAATTGGGATAGAAAAGTTTGGAATTGTTTTACGTTATAGTGCCCCCGTGTGCCAAATTGAGCGGCTCGCATGAAAGCCACGGAGTGTTTTTCTTCCATGTTCTGTAGTCCATGTCCTCGCTTATCAGGGAGCATGCCGTACCTGTGTCCACCTCAAACTGGACTGGCTTTCCCTCCACTCTCAAGTACACGAGGAACTTGGGGCAGTGTGTACGTACACACACTGTGTGCAGCTTGCAGCAGGATTTGCTGACAGGTGCTGGGTTGACACTGTGTGCCTGTAGCTTCTAGTTCTGGGAGCATGGTTCCGTGTTTTTTCTTTTTTATTTGAAATTCTGGAAGGCTCGACGTGACCTTCCTTGGAGCAGAATCGGCACTCGGCTGTCTTTAATTTGCATGCTTCAGGGTCGTGTAAGCCGTCGCATAGATAGCAATGTCGTGCTGACCTATTCTTGCCACCTGGCTTGATTTGCGACGTTCTGTTAATTTCCCCCGAGTTTGCCACTCCCTTGATGTCTCGCTGATGCCTAGACGCACTTTCTGCTGACAGGGCTAAGTCCACAGCGCGTCGAAATGTCAGGCTTTTTCTGCGAACAGCCTCTGCTGAAGATGTTCGTCCCAGACGCCGCGGACGAACCTGTCCCGGAGCATCACATCTTGGGGCGGCATAGTTGGGTTCGCTGCTGAAGCGTTCGTTTGGGCGTTAGGTAAAATCGTCGATACTGTAGCCGAAGGCAGCGCTCCGAAGTTGCAGTAGGCTGTCAGGTGCCCAGGGCCGCAGCGTAGCTGTTGATCGACTCGTCTGGCCGTTGGTCGGGTCTTTGAAACACGTACCGGCTGTAAAGCTCGGACGTCCTGGTGTCGAAGTGCCGCCTGAGAATTGTCACTGAATCATTGAAATTGACTTCTCCCGGTATCTTCGGCGCTATCAGCGCGCACACAGTGTTTGAAAGTGTCGGCTCCCCAAAGCGTGAGGAGAAATGCCCGCTTCTTCGCTTCGTCGCTGACGTCGCTCGCCACGAAGGGAAAGTCGAGGCGCTGGATCCACGATTCCCATAATTTGCCCGAGAAAGGCTCGACAGCGCCGTGCATTCTTCCTGTAGCCATGGCCTTAACTTCGAAAACTTATCCGCTTCGCAACTCCATCCGGCTCCATCCGTGAAAGGAGTGCGCATCGGTTGGTGGCAGAAAACACTGCTTTTATTTTCTACAAAAGACGCAGGCGAGAGCTGCATATGTGTTCGAGGGGGCAAACTCGGTCCCTGTCCGGTAGCGGAGACGCTGAGGGTGACAGAGGATTCTCAGAACTCGACTCGGGATGGGGTCGCTTCCCGCTTCTTCCGCGATGGTGCTTTGTCCTGCCGAGGAGCGGTGGTCGTCGCCTTCCACAACACAAGCTTTCGCTAGCACAGCTACAAAAAGTGCGTCATCGCGCCGTACGCAACCGAGCATATGGTGACATGTGTTGTCGCAACATTATGCGGTAGCAATAAACACATGAAAAAAAAAAGCGCACAGGCAAGACGACTGCACAGTGTTCCAAAGGTGGGTCACCACGTCAACGCCGCGCATGCAGCACAGAATGTGACAGTGCACGAGTCGCGTTTTCACCATGACCCGGAAGCTTCAACCTACATCGACAAAAATATGCCAGTGCCGTCTGCTGTTGGCGATAGTTGCCGACTTCGAACAGTGTTGCTCTGCGCACTGCCGAATGTTTGCCAGCTTTCAACAGACGTCGCGTCCCCAGACCGAAGTGCGCATGCCGGCGCATGCGAACCACTAGAGCTAACTAATAAAAAATAAGTAATAGAGCAAACGTAATAAGAAAATCCTTTCACGGCGTAAAATATTGCTGGTCGCCAGCACACGAGGCTGCCAACTCGCTGATGCATGTGGCCAGTTGCTGGTTACCTATTTAGACAACCAGAGGGCGCATGAGCACCACACCGCATCATGCGGTTTCAGCGTAAATGCAATTTTGTGACCGATCGCGACGACCGCCCGCTTTTCACGAACCACCTGCGTGCAGTGCGGCGTGCGGCGGTTCGAGCGTAAATCGGCCCTAATCAAAACGGCGGCACTGGTGGCTTCGATTAATGCCGTTTGGGACCTGCGTTCACGGCAAAAAAGTCTAAAATCTGACAGAGAAGGGTTCTTGCGTCCGAAATTTCAGAAGTTCTTATACATTGACTCTATGGGGTACAACGTGGTGGCGCCGCAAAGCCGTCCGAATTATCGGGCATCCCAAAAGTCGGTCGTTGCCTGTACACTGGCAACTCCTCTCACTGACAACACACCGTCAAAAAACGATTCGTTACGATCCCTCTTTGTTACGCGAGTCAGCTATACCACGACTTTCGTTAGCTTTCAGTAAAGTTACAGCTAATTTTCCCTGATAGAAGCACAAATTCCCCGAGTTTTCGCTGAATATTTCTTGAATATGCAATATCCCTGAGAATCGCCGGTTTTACCGGTTGGTAGACACCCTGCTGAAAAGCGTTCGACATTCCGCTGCTGAGCGCACTAGTGCTCCCGCCAAGCGGCTCTGTGCAAATTTGTCAGGATACACCGGCTTGAGCACCGTAAACGATCGGCTAATGAAAATGTGTAACGACTTTGCCATGTAAGCTCGCAGTATTTAGCGGCGCGCATTGTTGAAGCCTCAAATTCCTCGAACTGTTCAACTTCCTTTCATGGCACTTGGAGCAACGGCATTGACGAGAACTGAGCCCACTCACCCTTAATGATGTTGTCCCACAGTACGCGGACGTACTCGTCCCTGTCGGGCCGGCTGTGCTCGTGGAAGAAGCCGAGCGCGTGCAAGAACTCGTGTGCCACCTGACCCAATTCCAAGCATAAGCTCGGGTCTAGCGCCACCGTCTGTTCGCCACCCTGCATGCCCACGTTCGAAGCGCAGCGTCCCCTGCGTCGGAGCAAAGCGTCATGGACAGACCATGATGATGTCATTTCATGGCTCAGAAGCAGCGCCTTGCAGACCGCCTTCGAATTTCATGCGGCCAGATAAGGGGCCCCGAAGGGCGCCTTCTCGGTAGCAGAAAATTGAAGTGTGCCGTTTGACGTCCAGAGGCTGTTGGCTATGAGGAGCTCTGCAATGGAGGTCCCTTGAATAGCTTTGTCCACTTGTAGTTCTTTAACGTGCACCCAAAGTGTGTGCCGGTATACGAACGTCTACGAACGCGGCGGTCTCGGCGGACACCGCGTCCTCGTGCTCAGCAGCAGAAGGCCTAGCCATTTTCAGCCGTGACGTGCCGCAGGAATAAATGCGACAATAAAGAAAGAATAAATTACTCAAATGATATTGCACAACAACAAAAAAAAAACGACACGGACGTGAGAGGACGACACACCAAGCGCAAAATTTGAACTAAATTTATTGTACCACTAAAACCGATTTTATACATGTGAAGCAGTGTAGACCGCGCATGCGCTTACATGAAAGTGACCTGCATTTTCATGTAACATAGTTACGAGTCATGTGATGCCGCGTCCAAGAAATTTATTTTTCTGAGAGCCAGAGAAGGGAAGCTAACGCACTTGTCACTCAATTTTTCGATCATCTGCGCTTCAGATATTTCACGGATGAGCTGCGTACTGCCACGGGAAACAATCGTGCATTGGTCCTCAAGAGGCTTGCAGCCATGATTACGACAATGAAGTGCCAAGGAACCACTGGAGCCATTTTTTTACAGTGTTGCTGTGTTCGCGAAGCCGATCATTGAGGCAACGCCCAGTTTGTCCGATATATTGCTTCCCACATGAAAGCGTGAGGTTGTAAACCACCCGGTGGACACACTCGACGAACTTTTTGCGGTGATGCTTTCTGCACTTATTGGAACGGACGGCATTTGGATCCGTCAACCTGCACAGCCTGCCGAGCTTGTTGGGGGCAGAAAAAACAACTCTTACATTGGCCCTTTGGGCTATCTTTTTCGAGTTCTGGGATATCCCGTGCGTATGCCGGGAGGGGCATCGGCAACTGACTTCTGCGAGCTGGAACGCGCTTCTCTTAAAATGCGTTCCGCGACAGACACTAGCACCACCCTAGGATATCCAGCCAAAGACAAACGTCGAATTTGCTTTTCAAAACTTACGTCCACTACATGACAGCAAGAATGAAATATCTGAAGCGCAGATGATCGCAATACTGGGTGATAAGTGTGTTAGCTTCCCTTCTCCGGCTCTCACAGAAAAAAAAAAGTTTCTTGGACGCGGCATGACATGACTCGTAACTATGTTACATGAATGCGTAGTTCATTTTCATGTAAGCGCATGCGCGGTCTACACTGCTTCACATGTATAAAATCGGTTTCAGTGGTACAGTAAACTTAGTTGAAAGTTTGCACTTGGTGTGGCGTCCTCTCACGTCCGTGTCGTTATTTTATTTTTTTGTTGCACGATATCGTTTGAGTAATGGATTCCCAGCTTGCCCGGAATGCTGCTCTCATTAAAGTATAAATTGCTAAGACTATCGTAGATAGTTTATAGGCGACGATTGTTACCATGTAACTTTTTTTTCTGAATATAGGGATAAGCATGCTCTAGAGTTTAATAATAATGAACTGAATATTTCCCGGCAAACTAAGCTTGTTGTTTATGTAAGTGCAATTATAAAAATTTGGAGGACAGTTAAGCTTCGCCTTTAAGAGCAGCATTCAAAGATCCCTGACTGCATGCTTCTCACGCTTCCCGATAACTGCAGCTTATGTGACTAATTTTTACCGGGGAACGCTGTCGGTGAACGCGATGCCCAAAGGCGAGGTTTCAGGTCGAAACGTGGCCTCTTGCGTGGGATGTGTGGAAACGAGCGCCATCTGCATGCTGCACGAAACCGAGTGCTTTGTGAATGGTGGAAACGCTTGAGAAGGGGTTTGAGTCTCCGCGTAAGAGAATCATGCTTTATGGTATATTCGAATTACATTCCGACGCTATCATGTTTGTAGGTTGTTTAGATTGTACTTTACGATTTTTCTGACGATCTTACTTAGAGGAATTCAATTAGTTCAGTAAGGCCTATGCGCCACGCGGGGGGTCTGCGCGGTTGTGGTTCGGAATTATTTATCGCTAAATGACGTCCGCCGCAAGACGCCGCTGCCGGATTTTATGCGAGACAGGGCCCTTAACGCTATCGTGCTAACAGTGTTTCAGCTTGTCCGCAAACGTATTAACGCCCGTAGAATACTGTATCACTGGAGATGTAAACTGCATCATCAACGCTGGTAGCGACATCGTGTGAAAGTTTGTCCAACCATGTCGCGTCAGATATGATTTCGTGTTGCATGGGTGTTCTTGATCAATAAGAATGAATAAAGGACCGCAAGTTAACGTTATGTCCCTGAGGAAACCTTTCACCAACAGCTAAGTATACTAAACTTGTTTTAGCAATAATAGCCCGTGTCCCCTCTGCTTAAAGCCTGCGCCACCAGGCAGCGCCACTAACTCGCGTTTACAGCTCCTCGTTGGCAACCCGGCATTCCGTAAAGGGCAATGCGTCAACGGACAAGTTTGAACTCCCTATTAGCTTTAACGAAACGTTCAGAGCCAAGCACGCAACACAGCTGAACCAAAATGAACTAGAAAAAGTCGCATATGCTTTCTCAAGGTAACCATTTCGAACCTTTGAAACATCAGTTGCACGGCGTTTATTATGAAATTTTGTCAGATAACAATAATTAGCACCAAAATGTGCGCATTTCCTTTATTCAACGTTGTGTGGCCGCTACTCTTGTCTGCGATACTATAAGATACAGACGCGTATATGTTTGACAGGAAAGCATTGAGCTCCATTTCTGTCGCCTGACGATATAAATACAGCCTAAAGGGCGCGCAGTTCTTAGAAGTGTTCTTAGAAGTGTTCTTAGAAGAAGAAGTTTTTAGAAGTGTGCTCTCAAACCGTCACTAAAAAAAAAATACCACGCTTCATCTCACGCTAAAGTGCCAGTTTAAGTGTGACGCGCATGCGAATTAGGCGTAGATGACGTTTAAAGCACCACGTGACGTAAAATAAGCGCGACATTCCTTCACGCAAGCGTGAGGACAAGACGGCGTGCCATGGTTCGGTCTGGAGCGAGCATGAGCCAGTCGCGTAAACGTGAGAAACGCAAATCACACACAATCGCGCGGGAACTTTCCATCACTCATAAATCCGAATATGGGAACCGTGATATGTCCCGTGGTCTGCACGGAGCGAGGGAGATCGACGCTCCTACTCACCGCCCTGCGGGGAACACGAAGCTGATGTCTGCTTCGAATGTCGGCCATTCTTCCGCAGATTCTCCGGCGGACTGTGGCGACATTCATTCAATGCAGCACACAGCTTTAGGTCGAATTGTAAGAGTTGGTGTGCATCGCCACGTTCACTTCTAGAAACATTCATGGCGTAAAACGCGGGTGGGGTACGCATGCCGAGTGCGACTGCGCCGAGTTTATCATAAAACATCCACCGAAGTCTGACGGCTCAGGAATAGCATTTCCATATCGATGGCGCATATATAGGGGCCCCTCACCCGCCGTTCATGGACGATAGGAATATATAAGAACAGCGGCTATTTATTTGTCACGATTCCCGGTGTCTGCGTGTATCATGCTTTCGGCAAAATGCGCTTTAATGGTGCATTTATTGGAAAGCGAGATCCTTCTACGCGAGCTTTGATCGAAATAAAGAGTAGTGAACCTTGGGCTTCTTTAACAAGGTATGATACTGGACTGCTGAATTCCTCTGAATTGTTCTGTGTATTGCGCTAAAGTACCAATTTCCCACGATTATAAAACCGGGTCAATTTACAAATTTCTCAAGTCGCAACGCGCCCGCGTAATATTCTGATTCATGATGCGATTGTAACATGTTCTGTCTTTTATTTTATATTCGCCATTTCACCGTTCTCTTGATTCCCGTCAGCCTCGTGCAAGGGTTGCGAGCTGCGAGTGTATTTTTTGCAGCGTGCTTCTTTTCGCGATTCAAAACGCTGTAAGTGGTGCATCATGCAGTGTGGTTAATCGCAGCCTTCAGGAGGACGATTGGCGTGCCGCAATCGAGCGGTCGCGTGTTGCACCACGCAATCCGTCGAAGGCTTTGCCGCGTTCGATGATTCCGAATGACGTTTGTCCGATAACCTTGGTGGGTGTCACGGAGGACGACGCCGTTCTCGCTGACAGTGAGAAAGGCCTCAGCTCTCGTTCATTGCAATCGGCAAAAACTTACGTTCTCTCACTGGCCTTTCACTTCATTTTGCGACGGCAGTTTGCACTGACGATGAATAAAAGCCCCGAAGGAATCCGCCGGATTTTAAACATGCTTTCCTGTTTCTCTGTGGCGTAAGTTCGCGTCATAATTTTACTATATATTTATTTAATTTTAAATTTTAATTTATTTTTAATTTACAATTCCTCCCTTGCGTTATAACCATGGTCGGGTTATTTACGAGAAAATACGGTATACGCGTATAATAAGAAAATTAACTTTTCCGTGGTTTTCCAGCAAGTGATAGTGACAAAGCCTATACCTCACCTCAGTCAAAAAGGCTCTCACAGCCTGAGTTCTCACCGCACATTTACAACTGCCATCTGCGTTGGTCAGTGAGATAATCTGTCTCGCATGTTGTCCCTGTAACTGCGGTAGTATTCAGCACCTAATGTAGATGCTTCATTGCGTGCGCTCGTCATTGTGTACGTATATGCTCGGCAGACATTTTAGTGGCTAGAAAAGTTACTTATCCGAGCAAAAAATTTCATCCTACCAGCCTATCTTGTCTGGTGCTTGTTCTAGTGAACATGGGCTTCGGGCAGGGATGCTGCGAGAAGCGACATCTGATACAGCTCATCTCACGTGTTGTTTACCGCGGAGGGTCAACAAGAATGGCCGTTATTAAACGTTGCAATGACTTACCAGAAATATTTAAGCGCAATTTTCAGAAACGTACCAATGGCTGCATCATAACGCGTTAGCGGAGATTAAAAGAGAGGGAGAGAAAGGCGCGAGCACATCGCACGCGTCCCGGCGAGCTGCACGCCTGCTTTCGGTGGATGTTTTGCAAGTTGCACGAGGCTCTGCGCTACTTGGTCACGCATGCCGATCATAGTGTACGTTGAAAAATGCACAATTTTGTCCGCTATTTGTCGACTGAGCCGCGTCTCAGAAGCGCTAGGTTGCAAGCACATACGCAACCTAATTTGCAACTTGAATTGCACTCTGAGTTACGATATCTATGTGTAGTTACTCATATTTTACATTGTGGGTTTTAAAGATAGGAAGAATGACTGTGTTCGATGATCATGAATATGATGTGCCCGTTGGGATTGTACTGATGCAGCTCTTGATTTCCAGTTGCAAACGCAAGTTCACGTAGAATGTCATTATTGTCAAAATTTTCGTTGTCATTGTGTTGTAAATTTAGCATACCTGCGTTTTTAGCTCATTTTTATTTAGATATTGAAAGGTTTCGTCAAATGCGCTGCCACTTGTGTTCCAACTTATAGAGAGCGTGATAGACTAAAATTAGTTGCAGCTATGTCTCACCTAAATGTGTTTTGCACACTGTCTCTTCGTTTCTCAGGTCGCATTTGAAAGCCAACTATGGTTTGGAAGTAATATTGACGAAAATGAAAAAAAAAATAGTTCCTTCAAATCGTATCAAAAATATTGAAATTTTCTGAGCCGTTATTCGTCGCTTGAGAAGCGTGCTTGCGACCCAGTCTTGCAAAGCATGCTTTCATTATTGAGGAGAGCTGACCCCCTTTACAATATCGCCTACTTCTAAACAATTCCAAACTGTAATATTTTAAGAGTGGTCAGTAACAGGAATGTTACAAGTGCCACCAGTGTTCAAGCAGTGAAACCGCAAGCGGTCATTAGTTACTACTCTCGGTATAAAAGTGACGTGTTATCATATCTAAAGCATTACACTGCCTCTAGTAAGACGTTCTTTTTTTTTTCAGATACCGCTAAGTGACCTTATAGGACCTTGCATTCGCTGGGGGGAAACAAGCCTCCTCATCTGCGATTGTGAGCAGGAAAACATTGATTTCCGTGATGGCATATCCCTTGAAAAGTCACTGATGATGTGCATATGACTTTATTATATGAAATATATAACATATCCGGTAGCATAGGGTCAATTTTTGTGCAGCCAATTATAAAGCCAGAAAAAGCGATGAGATATCATGTGCGCAAACAAGCGTTGCACATTTGAATCAAGCTTATACACAGACTTAGGCTTTTTCAATGATCTGAAAATGTTTTAACTCCAAGTTTTGTTTTTAAGCGCCAACGTTTCATTGTATCCTATTTTCTTGGACCGAATGGCATGAATAAAAGGTTTACCCCAAGAAAAAATGTCTGTCTTGTTTATTTCGCTGTTCAGAATATTCGTCTTCCTTAGGGAAAGAGGCCAGTGAAGAAATAATTTGATCAGGTATTTTGTGTCAACAATTGCAGTGACATTTTAACGCCCCTTCGTCGCGCACGCTGCTCTTCGAGCGGGCGGCAGCGCAGAGCACGCAGTCGTCCTTTTTCACCGAGAGGCTTGTTTACGCTTTTCATTTCCTTGCTGAGCCATGCCATGGCTCCGCAAAGCCACTTCTTAGTCAATTTGTGGCTTCAGTGTCTTCGGCGGGAGAGTCTTGCTCTCTTTGCAGCATGCTCAGCGTTCGCCGGCCTGCTGCCACAACGTGCGTCGCAGCCAGCAAAGCGGAGTTCAAGAAGACTACTGCGAAGCACTTACTGAGCAATGCCCTGAAGCCACCGACAAGTACCGGTTCTTCTTCGTGGTGCGTGCAGAGAAGGAGTGAGGGGCGATCACCCCATCACCCTTGCCCCTAAAGCGCAGAGAATGGTCGCATCATAATAAGCGTGGGTACAGGAGTTTCTATAACGCCTGCTAAGGGTCAAGGGGGGTTGCTGATCACTGCTAGGAGGCGTCATTAGTAAGCGTGGAGAAATACCACGCTTAGATTAAGCATGTAAAAAAACTGCAAATGCACGCTTAGGTAAGCCAGGATTTTTTTAGAGTGCAGTCATTGTAGTTATGTGTGCCACTCTTCACGGAGGCTGCGCCTGCCAGAACGTGCCTTGCAACTGCTGGAATGGCAATGCGTACTGCGGGAAATAAATGATGCACCGCGCCACTCGATAGACTGGTCAGCGAGTGATGGCTCCTAGTGGTGTGAAAGCTTCACTATACCTCCGTTCGGTAAGGCTTTTGCGCGTCATGCGAGTAAAATATATCGATCCACAACACCTAGCCGCCATGGTGAAAATTTAACAAATCGTCCCGCAGTGCAATATTGCATTGCCGGACGATTTGTATCTTGACGGCAGATTTGTACCTGACGGGACGATTTGCAGCTAGAATCTCGTAATATATATTACGAGATTCAAGCTACAATACCCGCTAAGTCACTGCGTAATTATTAAGTTCTTTTAAACGTTCGCATGTTACGGCTAACGGTGACTACAACCCTTACGTGTTTCTGACTCTTGGAGTTATACGGAAACGTCAGATGAGATGCCTGGTACTCCCGTGACAAATATTCCGTGGGCCGTTCCTGACACATTCGCACCAAATTAATTGCTTACGCGTAACGATGGAACGGCATGTGAGGTAAATGAGCTGCGCATGAATACCTCTTACCACTAAGCCACTCGCTCGCTCGGGCTCACATTTCTGACAGAGGTGATCTGGCGGCTTGGTTTGGACACAGCAATTCCCGGCTTATTCTTGCGCAAAACAATACGCGTCGTTTCACCGTAACAGTGTGAGACGGCGACACCATTGACACAATTATTTTTGTGTGCCATAGGACCGAAGACAACGCGTAAAATTCAGGGCGAAGCAGGCAAGTATTGCGTCCAAACATTTATTCGGATGAACCATTCCTTTTGTCATAGTGCGCCGTTTATGCAGGCTTGCTATTACAGGGTTATCAGTATACTTGCCCTCTTTCGTCTATTTACACTGCTAAGGACAGATTGTTGTTGACAGAGAGAAAGGAAGGATGCGTAGAAAGGCAGAGAAGGCAACCAGAGGCAGCTCAGGTTGGCTACCCCGCACAGGGCGAAGGAGTAGGGTGTTAAAAAGAGAGTGAGAGAGCGGAATGGGGAGAGTAAGAAAGAGGGACGAGCACAAAGAAACAACGTACACTATAGAGCGGTAGGGGGCGGCGTTCTTAAAATCTGTCGGTTTATTTTAAGCGAATGATATTCTGTTGCTAGCTAACAAGCAAAGTGACTTGCAACGTCTGGCTAATATCTGTGGACAGGAAGGCCTCAATTGCGGTTTGAAATTTAGTGTTAGAAAATCAGGTGTTATGGTATTCAATGAAAACAGTGAACATGCATTGGCGATACATGGTCAGGAAACACCTCGGGTAACATAATATAAATACCTTGGTATATGGATAACCGAAGGCAATAGATATATGGAAACACAGGAAAAAAACAATAAGAGTGAAGGGGAAGAGAAATGGAGCCACAGTGAAGCATAGAACTCTATGGGGATACAATAGGTACGAGATGCTCCGAGCTATGTGGAAAGTTGTAATGGTTCCAGGAATTACTTTTGGAAATGTGGCTGTTTGCTTTAAATCAGGGCTACAATCAGGACTCGATGTGAACCAAAGGTCAGTGTGTCGCGAATGGGCGCTCACGGGAAGATTGGAAATGAAGCTGTGCAGGGTGATATATGCTGGACTAGTTTTGAAGTGAGGGATAGACAGACAGACAAAGAACTTTACTAATGGCCCTGAGGAACAGCGTTAGGTTACCTCCCTTTAGCCGTCGCCGTAGCCCCGTAGTAGCCATCGCGGGCCGCACCCACGTCGGGGTAAGAAGATCGTGGTCCTCCGCCCTGACGCAGGCCCTCTGGACAGCCCGTAGTTGATCTGAGAGGTCGCCGCTATTAAGGGCTGCCTCCCAGTCGGTTAGAGTGGTTCGCGATGAGCTGCGTAACGCAGGGCATTGCCAGAGCATATAGGCTAAGGAGCAGTACGCCTCCCCACAGCCTGGACAGTGGAGTTCTACATTAGGCGCGAAGTGACTGAATCAGCCCCTGGAGGGAATGACCCCGTTTGTAGCATGCGAAAGGACGACGATTGTGGTGTATTAAGGTTAGGGTGCGGTAGCGGAAAGGCCCGTCGAGCGAGTTGATAATATGCCAAGATTTCATGGAAGGTGAGAAGTGAATCCCTGTACAGTCCTAAGTCGCCGCCCGTGAGTGTACCTGAACCGCCGCGGTGTGTAATGATACGCCCACACTAGCGACAAAAACGCGCGCGACACGCCGCATGCGGCAAGCGCCCGCGCGGCATACGCGTGCGGGCAAGTCCACAGTGGCGTTTTGCGGCACGCGGCAGCGGCCCGTGGAGTCCTGCGTTGTCTCGTTCCATTCGATACTTCTCGTGACAATGCGCTCTCCGTTCTGCCCATTTCGTCTTCCATCGGAAGTGTCTGTGTTTTTTTGCGCCACTGCCGGCCACGCTCAGGCATGTCGGATACGGACGAGGAGCTACTAGTGACTGTGAACACTATAATACTTGTTTGTTCTTTACTTATGTGACGCCGACGTGCCAGAAAGCGGACGAGAAAGTTTTGGGTGCGGTACAGGGACACTGAGGGCCACGCGCACACTCTGCTTCCCCGCCTTCACCAATTACTCACCTGTCATGCCAAACTGCTGTCCATAATGTGCCAGCGGTTGGCGCGCAGGTCCTTGTCCGACGCTCGATTTATCATAGAGGCACGCATATCCGCGAACGGTTTCCAAAAACGCCTCCATTGCGAGGCGAATTCTTCGTCGACGCCTCAGTGGCGGTGTGGTAAGGCTTAACAAAAACAGCCCCCTTGACTGGAAATGGCCTCTGAGATTTTACGGCGCGCGTGTCACTGTTCAGTCTGAGCCCATAGATTATGATTCTTTGCTTATGCGACAGGTGGCGCCACAACAGCGCGGCTCGTAAAGCGGCTCGCTTCTGATTGGTGGTCGTTTTGCGTCTGCCGCGAAAAATGGGTGTCGCACCCATTCGCGCGTTTGCCGCGCGTTGCTGCCGCTTTTCGTGAATCTTGCCGCGCGCGGTGTGTCGCGCGCGTTTTTGTCGCTAGTGTGGACGTACCATAAGACCTCGCGCACAGTCTTGGGCTAACTCATTGGGGTTAACAACCTCAAAGTGCACATTGATTCCCATATGGGCTGGGAACCATTTGATGCTATGAAAACCAGCAGCCCCCTGGTTGCCGAGGGTGGCCGCCGCCTCCTTTGAGATCGAGCCGGAGGCGAAAGCTCGGGCTGCAGACCCGGAGTCTGTAAAGATATTGGGACGTAGAGGGTCTTTCAGTGCTATACCTATAGCAACCTGCTCCGCTGCTGTGGCAGAAACCTTCCGCACGGATACCGAGTTAATGAGAGTGCCATTGGAGTCAACCGAAACTACGGCATAGTGATCAGAGCGCTCGTACTGGGTGGCATCAACAAAACATGCCAGATTCGAAGTGGCCGCAGCCGCTTTTAACAGGGAACGAGCCCTGGCTACCCGGCGCCCTACATTGTGTTGAGCGTGGACGTTACATCAAATGGGATCTACCTTGAACGAATCTCGGACCACGGATGATAGGGTCACGTTGCGCTCCGTGATTTCCTGGTGACCGCCTCCAACGGATTCGAGGATGCGTCTCCCCGCTAGCCATGATGAGAGTCGTATTATTTGGGCCACTCGTTGGGCCTGGATCACCTCTGATAGGGTGTTGTGCATGCCTAGTTGCATAAGCCGCGCGGTGCTGGTAGAGAGTGGTAAACCCATCACGCGCTTGGTGCTTTTTGTGCATGAGGGCGTCAATTTTGGCCTCATCACATTTAGACCAGCGCAATGCGGAGTCTACATAGTTAACGTGGCTCATCAGAAACGCGTGGTAGAGTCTGAGGAGATTGCTCTCGCTTAAACGCCCTCGGTGGTTCGAGATCCTGAGGATAAGCCGAAGCATATTCTCCGTCTTGGAGGTAATGCGGGCTATAGTCTGTGAGTTGCCCCCGCGAGATTCCAGCAAGAGACCGAGGATCCTGATGGTATCCACTGTGTGGATTTGTTGTCCGTCCCTCGTATAGGGCTATGGGAACTTGATCTAAGGGCGTGGAGCACCTAACCCCCCGTCGGGTGGGCCTATACAATAGAAGTTCGGACTTGGTTGGTGACAGACTCAGGCCCGTATCTAGTAGGAAGTGCTCTGTGATGTCGAGCGCCTCTTGGAGCGCACTCTCAACTGCGGCGTCAGACCCTCCCGTGCACCGCATGGTAATATCATCCGCGTAGAGGGCGTGACCCGTTCCTCTTACTGTGGCCAGTCTGTCCGAGAGGCCCTTCATGGCAATGTTAAACAGTAGAAAAGAGATGACCGCCCCTTGCGGAGTGCCTCTCGCTCCCAATGTAAATTCCTTGCATTTGATTTGCCCTATTTGACAGTGGCCTTCCGATCCCTCAGGAAGGAGCTAACGTATGCATGGAATCGGACCTGGGCCTAGGGCCACGAGATGGCGTCTAGCACGAACCGATGCGAGATGTTATCAAAAGCCTTGGACAAGTCTAGAGCAAGGATGCCCCGAGTGTCTCTAGTGTCGTCATCAATGATTTGCCTCTTTAACATGACATGACGTCCTGTGTGGAGAGTGCCGGCCGAAAGGCGACCATGTTGTGAGGGAATAACTCGTTAGTTTCTATGAGCCTAGATATACGGTTGTGAATGGCATGTTCGGCCACCTTACTCACGCAGGACGTAAGCGAGATGGGCTGGATGTTCTCTGGCGCAAGAGGTTTGCCTGGTTTCGGGATGAGCACCACTGAGGCTGTCTTCCAGGAGTCGGGGACTAGGCCCGTTTCCCAAATTTTATTGACCTCCCCGGTGAGCAGTGCAACTGATTGTTCGTCCAAGTTGCGGAGGAGCTTATTGGAGATGCCATCCGGGCCCGGTGCAGAGCCACCGTTGAGCGTTTGGAGCACCTCCCAGATTTCGGATTCCGTGAAGGGGGCATCGAGCTCCCCCACCACTCCCCCCGGTAACGAGGATAATCACCGTCATTGGAGGGGCCCAGCGGGAGATACTTTTCGGCCAACTCTTGAAGGAGGACGTGCTCAAATAAACCCGCCGCCTTTTGATTATTAACTATGTGATCGATGGCTAGTCTCTGATTGTTTTTTCTTTGCGAATCGACGAGTAAGTGCTTGAGCAGGTTCCATTTGCCTCCCGTTCTCATCTGCCCATCAACCGAGGAGCACACTTCATTCCATTGTTGTTTGGGCAGTTCGATGCAATGAGTTTCTATTGTACGATTGAGCTCCGCAATTTTCTTGCGAAGCCGGCGGTGGAGTCTGTTCGTTCTCCAGCGGCGCAGGATGGAGTTTTTGGCATCTAGGAGGTGCGCAAGGCGCGCGTCCATCCGATCTACTTTAGGTCGGTCTTAACAGCCTGGGTCGCAGCTTGTACGTCCTTCTGTAGTCTTGTGAACAGACTATCGAGAGTATCGTAGTCGGTCTGGTCCGCCTTCCGCATTTTCCGGAAGGCATCCCAGTCCATCACTTTAAATTCCCTGGTAGGGGCTGTGCTAATTGTTAGGGTAATCTCCACAATGAAGTGGTCGCTACCCAGGTTCTCGTGCAAATTTTGCCATCCTTCTCCGGGGGCGTTCTTGAAGAACGCGAGGTCCGGCATGGTGTCTCGGGCTACCGACGTGCCGGTTTGCGTCGGGTATTGAGGATCCGTAATCAATTCCAGTGAGCAGTCAGCAACTGCCTGGACAAGGAGATTGCCCTTGGTGGATTGGCGGGGGTATCCCCAGGCATTGTGGGGTGCATTGAAGTCACCCGCTATCACTATGGGGGCCCCCTTGTTCAGGGCCACCGCCTTTGTCATGATTGTGGCGAATGCCTGCCATTGATCCGACGGCGAGCTGTATATGTTCAAAAGGAAGACACTGCTCTTAAACCAATTGTTAGGAATAATTTCGACCATAATAATTTCCGCCCTAGTCTTGCCAATTGGTAATTTGTGTACTTGAAGGGAGCACTACCATGCGACCAAGGTTGCTAAACCCCGCTTTCCTTCCTCCCGTATCGAAACAACCCGGTATCCCGGGAAGGTGGGCGCGTCATCGAGAGTTTCTTGTAACAGAATTACGTGCGGTTTGACCACCTGTGCCAAAATGAATTGCTGCAGCGGAGCTTCGCGCCGTTGGAAACTGGCACAGTTCCACTGCCACACAACCAACTTATTGGGATTGACCGCCATGGTGATTACCTTGGATTGGCCATTCCACCGTGTTGTTGACGGGGACGGCGCTTGCGGGTAAAGGTGCTCGACGGGGCTCCCTCGAAGGCTGTCTAGATATAGCTAACGCGGCCTGTGCACTTTCGAGGGACGCCATCCTTTTGAGGAGGACAGTCACGCTTTCAGCGAGCGTCTGAATTGCCGCTGCATGCTATCTAAGTCTTTGTTATTGGACTCGGTCTCCATAGAATCAGCGTCCCCCTCAAGGGGCACGGCCCTACGTTTACGCGAACGCGCCTGTGGCTCCCCTGATGGGGGCATCTGTTGCTTATCGACTTGCGAGGGGTACGACTTACGGATCGACTGAAAGTCGGCCCTCAGCTGCTGCATTTCTGCTCTGAGTCGAGCGTTCTCTTGCATAACTTGAGCGACTCTGGGATCAACTTTATGCTCCGGCAATGCTACCTGCGTTACCTTTGAAGCCGGCGTCATCTGCTTCGGCTCGACACAATCTCCCCAGGTTCGCGTTTCCTGGATCCGAACCCGGGAGGTAGAGCGCCCTCGGGAACGAGAGCGCCCTCTGGAGAGGCTGCGTTGTCGACCAGAGGGCGTGACGGAGCGCTCCCTGCTGGGGGCTCTCGCCGCGCTGGAGCCACGTGGTCGGTTCTCCTTGGCCAGCTGTTGCTGCTGGTACTTGTTCTTGGCGCGTTTACGGCGCCGTCGGCGTCTGCGTACGACGTATGGGACTTGAAAGCGCGGCTTACACGTTTTGTCCGCCGTAAGATGTGGGCCTCCGCAAAGGGCTCACTTCGGCGAACACTGGCGGTCATCGGGCGGGGTGGCTAGTCCGCAGCCCCGGAAATTCTCATTGGAGGGGTTGGGGCAGACGTCCGCACGATGTCCCAAGCCCCCACGTGCGTAGCATACCTCAGTTTGGCGTTTGTAGAGCGTGCAGCGCAGAAGGCTGACGCCGCACATGACATAGTTAAGCACTTTCATGCCGTCGAAGAGGACGACCAATGTGGCGGTGTTCTTAATTCGTTTTACTTCCAGAGCCTTCGGGTTACAATGGTTGACGATCATGTGCTAGAGTTGGGCCTCGCTGATGTCGGCGTCGACGCCTCGTATGTCCCCTTTGCAGGTGTTGTCTGGGACCGCGATGTATGTGGCCACTTTGTATAGACCTTCGCTTATGCGGATTTGCTGGATCCCGGCATAGGCGGTGGCGTTCTTCTTCTCCGGGGTGGAGATGACGAGAACGTTTTGAGTGAAATTAGGGCAGAAAACGTCACCCTATGTTTCTGTGGAGGCTAGCGCAGCCGCCATGGCCAAGGCTTGAGCCAGCTTGATTTGGCTTATCTTCTTGATGTTCAGCCCGCCCCTTGGGCGGACAATAATTTGTATGTGCTCCCTAGGCTGTCTGGGGAGCCTCGACGAGGCTGCGATGCGTTGCAGCACGCCTTGCGGGGCAGCCGTGCGGCAGCCACCCTTCGAGCCCACGTGGGTTTTCTTGCTCGTTGAAACTGGTGTTTCTTGCCGAGCTTTCATGTTCGTGCTCAACGCTGTCGTCCAGCCTGGGCTGTTGGCTTCTTCAGAGGAGATTTCATCTCCTATCACCATTTCTACTTCGAGCATAATGCCCCTCTTCGTCAGGTTAGGCCTAAGCCTACCCCCGCCTAGCGTCGCCGCGGCGTGGTCGACACAAAAAGTTCCGCAATTTCCGCGCGAGGGCCACTCACCGAAGGAAGTCCTCAGACGAAAGCGTGTCGAATGGCGTGCATTTCATTGTTAGGTGACACAAAAAGCAGACTGAAAACATTTACGAAAGCGGGAGCCGATCTTTCCACGTCCGCACTAGTCGGCGCCTTCCATGTGAGGGAAGCTCGCAGTAAAATTGAGTAAGAAGAACGACTGAGGAATATGGAAAAAAGTAAATGGGCTGGGGGAGTGTTGAGGTATCTGTACAGGAAAAACATTGATTCACAGGGGAGGAAAATGACCAGAAAGCTTACCAGCAAGTATGCGGCCTGTAGGGTGGGCAACATAGCAACAAAGAACGTCAAGCGGAAAGTCAGAGAGGCAGAAGTAATCTCATGGGTGGCGGCAATGGAAAAGAAACCTGCCATGAGTAACTACTAAGAGGAAAAGACGAAATCAGGAAAGAAACAATTTATGATAACTCAAAGGTAAGCTCATTACTTTTAGAAGCGAGATCGGGATGCCTTAGAACACGCACGTATAAAGCGAGGTATAAGAAGGAAGAAGAAGCATGTGCTTGCTACGTTAAGGCTAGGGAAACTATGGAGCATATTTTACTAGAATGTTCAGACGTCTACCCAGCGGTCGATTCAGGCACCACTGGCCTCCTTGAAGCCCTTGGGTTCAGCGAGAGCAGTGGAAAAGTAAACATGTCCGCAATAGGGATTAGTAAGAGGCGATTGGAGGATTGGTGGAAGTAGGGAAACGACAAAAAGCGGAGACACACAAAAGCACAGTTCGCAGTCGGGGATCAGAAAATTTGGTTGTGGCAGTTCATCGTGTTTTTTTTTTATTGCTTGATTGCGCAACCCACCACCCCGTTCCAAAGGGGACGCTCATAACATCCATCCGTCGTGAAGGGCCGTCCACCACAAGAAACTTAGTAGCACGAATAAGGCTTCTGCGCAGTTTTTTGGCAGCACTGGCCTAGAGCGTTCAGTTATGATAGTGGAATATTGTCCAATTGGCCTAGCACTGTGCACATCACTTGCCTCCCGGTACTATTGTGGTGCGGTCAGACACAGATAATGTGTGCGAGCGTCTCATCACAGCTGCTTGTGTGGCACGTGGGCTCAAAATGTGTGCAAGGGTCTGCATAGTGCTCTGTCATCTATGAAATACGTGCTTCTTGTAACGCGAACAAAACAGGTCCTAGTTATACAGAAAACACATGTTGCTAGATTGTTTCCATGGGTGGAGCCGTCTATATAGGAAAGCCTCTGCTGTATGTATTAGGCGCCGCCTTACCTACAACGTCGCTATGGAAGTATAAAATTTTAAAATAAATGTAACGTTCTATTTTTATACCAGACATGTACATTATAATTTCAGCTATATAAAAACGACCGGCTTGATTTATGTGACAGGACCCAAGAATATAATACCCTACACGCACCTCCTGTATGCTATCGAGACGAAGTTCTCCTCGTCGCTGTGCGTCTGAAACCTGATGCACGTTTTTTTCTGGATCAGCTGCATGGCGTCCTCGATAACCGCCTTGGCCTCATTGTCTGAAAAAAAAAGATAATTGAAAAATAACAAAAGAATGCTCATTGTTTGTGCCTTGTGTTATAGCAAAGCTAAGGTACCGGATCATGACACGGCATTTGTCCCGACAAGCAAACAATCAGCCGCTGCATTTTTCCATGCACACGTCTTTTTCTCTCTCTTTCATTTTATGATTTCTAGAAAATTTGTGCCCCCATAAGACACGTTTAGGAGACGCAACGGAGCACATCATTTTGTTATTAAAGTCACATATCGGCGGTATTTCTCGTTGCACTCACTGTGAGGAACGACACAGTGTCAAACATTTGAGTTACAAATTTAACTCTTTGTTGGGCGAACTTGTGCCCAGCAAAACAAGTAACACTCAAGCAAAACCATAGCTATGAGCAAAGTCGGCCTTCGTCGAAAGTCTGATCTGCGGGTCAAATCACCAGGATCCAGAGAAGCGTCGACAGTGATTGTTGGTTTCGTGAAATAATTCTTGAGGAAATAAAAAGTATCGTGGGCAAATTATCGGCTAATAAGACATGCGGACTTGACGGTATTCAGGTTAAGATATTAAAAACAATTTAGATGGCTTATGGGCGCCCCTTTGTCACGTGTTTAACCATGCGACAAGTAGTAATGTTTACCCAAATGTACTGAAAGTGTCAGAGGTTATTCCTGTGTACAAAATTGGTGATCCGAACCATCCAAGTAGTTATCGACCAATTTCTATTGTTAGTGTAGTTAACACACTCTTTGAAAAGCTCATTGTACTACAGTGCGTCCAGTGGCGGCATGGCAAATGCCCATTTCAAGCACGTCTGTTTCATCTTGCAGGTTGCCGCTACCACCAGTAGTCCCGATGTTCTGCTACCAGATCCTGCAAGCGACAAGCCGCACAGGCTCCTACCGCGATTGAGCAGCGCCCAAACCGACAGTGGTGTTCGATCTGGGCAGGGATGCGCTGCTCTTCGGGAGATAGATTTTCCGTCAATTACCGGGCCTTTGAACAACCGTCTCTACCGCACACGTCACGGCACAAAGGCGGCGCTGGAAGCATGGATGCCCAAGGATATAAGAGCAGCAACGGGGGATCACTACTTCAGTGGGTCCGGTGGCGGCATGGTGAACGCCCGTTTCAAGCACGTCTGTTTCATCTTGCAGGTTGCCGCTGTCCCCAGTAGTCCTAATGTTCTCCTACCAGATCCTGCAAGCGACAAGTCGCACAGGCTCCTACCGCGATTGAGCAGCGCCCAAACCGACATTGGTGTTCGATCTGCGCCTGCGCAGGGGTGCGCTGCTGTTCGGGAGATAGATTTTCCGTCCTTTACCGGGCCTTTGAACAACCATCTCTACCGCACACGTCATGGTACAAAGGTGGCGCTGGCAGCATGGATGCCCAAGGCTATAAGAGCAGCACCATGGGATCACTACTTCAGTGGGTCCGGTGGCGGCATGGCGAACGCCCGTTTCAAGCACGTCTGTTTCATCTTGCAGGTAACGTATAATTATAAATGTTACACCAGTGATAACCGTTGTTTGCTGCTGCTACCAGACCCTCTGAATTGTACTGCCGTTTTGATACAGTTGGTGCATTGCCTAAAGATGTCATTGCTGTTGCTTTGCGGTGACATTGAGACCAATCCTGGTCCAAACGTGGACGAAATGCTGTCGCAACTGCTGGCTGGGCTGGCCCGCATTACCCAAGAAATAGCTAGCCTATCTGAAACGGTTGCATCCTTTGATAGTCGTCTAAAGAATGTTGAGGAAATGGCGGCGACTATGTCAAACATTGCACCACATGTAAGCGAACTGGAGCACACCGTTGCTGCGCTTCAAGAACTAGCAGGCAAACTACATCGTCAGAACGATGAGTTAGACAATAGACTCCGTAAAAAGAATCTGGTCATTCATGGCTTGCGTGAAAAGCCTTCCGAGGGGGCTGATGATCTGCTTAAATCTGTATTGGAACTCGTATCAGTTAAACTCGGTGTGAAATGCGACGACATAGAGCGTTGCCACAGGCTTGGAGCTGAAAGAAAGGATAAACCTCGGCCGGTAATCGTTAAATTACTGGATTTCAGAACAAAGATTGCCATCTTGAACAGCGCCCCGAAACTTAAGGGAACTAATATATATATAACCGAGGACTACTCTGCACGGGTACGGATGGCACGTAGAGCGCTGTGGCAGAACTCGCAAGATATGAGCAAGAATGCTGGTAAATTTAGACTTAAACACGATACACTCACGATTGACGGTGTTCGTTACATGTGGGACACTGGTAAGATTGTTATTGCTAAGGCTTCAGCGCGTTCGCCTTCAACGGTGTCATCCTCTGTGCCTTCCGCTCCCGTGAAATCGGCTTCTGCAAAAGCGACTGGCAAGAATTCAGCTTCGGCTAATACTGCTTCGGCTCGTGTTGACTGACGCTGCGATCAGAATATAACTGTCCTCAATGTAAATGCGAGGAGTGTACTCAACAACGTTGAAGCTCTCAATTGTTTGGTGGAAAGCCACAACCCAACAATTGTCTGTCTTACTGAGACTTGGTTAAATGACTCTGTTATTGATATCGAAATCTTGCCTCCTGGTTATGCACTTCTACGGAAGGACAGGCATGTTGGCCGTGCTGGTGGTGTGGCAGTTCTCATTAAAACAAGTCTTAAATTTTCTTTATTACCTGAACTTCCTGGCATTGATGCTATTGGTGCAAAGTATACAGCAGAGGTATTGTAATAGTTGCTGGTGTTATTTATCGCCCTCCGAACTCCGACGATATTTTTCCTGCTATCAATGAGTACCTTATTAGTAACAAGTTGCGTGGTTGCAAATTATTGTTAGCTGGAGATTTCAATCTCCCACGCATTAATTGGAGCACACTTACCCCAACTGGCAGAGATAGGGCGCTTCGCGCTTCCCTGATCGACCTGGTTATTTCATTTGGGTTAACTCAACTTGTGGATTTTGTACCGCGCGAAAACAAATATAAGACCTTATATTTGTAAACCAACCCCTCTTATCGCACGGAGTTAAATGTGAAGTCACGGAAGGCTTATCTGACCATAAAGCTGTTGAAATTGCCTTGAACTTAGTGTGCCCTCGACTAAGACCTAAATTCACAACCGGTTTTGACTTTTCTGAAGCTGACGATACTTCTGTACTTGACACTTTAGCCTCAACTTTTGATGACTTCCAATGCTGTAGTGAACTTTGCAATGTAGACACGCTGCTCCTTAAATTTTGTGACATTGTCCATGAATGCCTGTCAAAGTACGTGCCCCAAAGATGTATTAAACGGAACCAAAGACACCCTTGGTATAATAGAGAAATAATTCAGCTCACTCGTCGCATTAAGCGGCTACGTAAGAAAAGCCATTCCGAGTGTAAGGACAATACTTCTTTATTCAACACGTTGAAGTCTAAATTAAAAGCGAAAATGTAAGAGGCTAAGAGCTTTTACTTTAATAATACATTGGCTACATTTATGAAAAAAAAAATCCATCGAGGTTCTGGAGATCGATTAGTCCTGCATCTTCTGTACCTTCTTCCTTCATTATTAATGACCAGTCCTGCTCTCAATCTGAAACTATAGCCAATGCCTTCAACAACTTCTTCAAATCTGTTTTTTCTACCGATAATGGCACCAATCCCCCATTTTCCACGTGCCGCAATCTGCCCTCTCTTCCAAATCTTGAAGTTACCTCCTCCGGAGTACATAACCTCATATTAAAACTTGGTGTAACGAAAATCCCAGGCACAGACGGCATTCCAAATATGTTCCTAAAGAGGTACTCGGAATGGTGCGCAAACTATCTGACTATAATATTTAAAAAATCAATAGGCTCTACAACAGTTCCCCGGCTGTGGAAATTGGCTAACGTCGTGCCGGTATTCAAGTCCGGAAACAAACAAATAATACCAAATTATAGGCGAATATCTTTACTTTCCACCAGCTCTAAACTCTTCGATCACATTACTCACAAGCACATTGTCGAATATCTAAATGCAAACAATATTCTTTCCCGATCACAGCACGGTTTTCGTGCTGGCTATTCCACTGTTACACAGTTGCTTGAATTTGCACACGACATTGCTTCTTCCCTTAACAGTCGAGGTCAGCTTGATGCCATATTTATTGACTATTTTAAAGCCTTCGATTTGGTTTGCCATGCTAAGCTTTTAGTTAAACTTCGTACATTTTTTGGTGACTGCAAGCTGGTTGATTGGATAGCTGATTACTTACGGTCGCGCTCTCAATTTGTTACGTTTAACTGCGCGAAGTCGTCAGAGGTACATACTACATCCGGGGTGCCGCAAGGCTCGGTGCTGGGGCCGATTTTGTTCATTATTTTCATAAATGACGTAGCAGAAATCATTGGCGATACTCAAGTTAAACTTAGAATGTATGCAGACGACTGCGTTATCTACAACACCATCTCTGACGCTCATGATCAGGTTGTGCTAAATAACGTTTTTTCATTGTTTTGTAACTGGAGTGAAACCTGGCAAATGTCTCTTAACTTAATAAAGACTGTAACTATGACCTTTTCAAACAAGAAACAGCCCCTTTCTTTTACTTATACTAATGACTGAGCCAGTCTAATACCTGTTACGGAGTTAAAGTACCTCGGTGTAACTCTAACATCAAACTTAAAATGGCGCAAGCATGTTGAAATAATCTGCAATAAGGCTCGTCGAAAACTTTGGTATCTCCAACGCACGTTAAGCAACTCAACAAGAGAATGCAAATTGACTGCGTACAAAACTTTGGTCAGGCCCATACTAGAATATGCATCGGTTGTTTGGTCACCTCACCTCAAGCACGACATAGCTATGTTTGAATCTGTCCAAAAAAAAAAGCAATCATGTTCATTTTTTGCCGCTATGACCGGCGATTCTCGCCTACTTCGCATGAACACGTTCTAACGCTGCAATCTCTCGAACATCGGCGTACTTCTGATCGCGTTCTCCTTCTTCATAAGATAGTTCACACCTGCTTGAGTGTTCTGGCGCTGATTTCTTTTGTTGCAGCTTCTGCACGCTGTACTCGACGATCTGATCCCCTGAACATTGTGCCCTTCAGGTCGAATCTTGATTCTTTTAAGTTTTCCTTCTTTCCGCGGACGGTGGATTTATGGAATAAACTTGATGGGTCTCTGCGCAGACTCGGTACTGAGCATTTTGAAAATGACTTGCGTAATTATGTATTCTGTTAATGTTTTCTTGCATTCTGGTGAATTTTGTTTAAAGTATTTGTAATTGTATTTTTTTATTATTACTCTGTACTTACTCCTGCTATGTCTCAGAAACTGAGACAGCAGTATCTGTAAATAAAAAAAATAAAAATAAATGCGTTCTTTGTAAGCAATAATGCTGTCTGCCCGCAGCAGCATGGCTTTGTTGCAGGTAGACCTACATCAACCGCAGTTTTAACTCTTTCGCAATCTCTTAACTATGCTCTTATCAAGAATAAGATTGCTGTGTCAATTTTTCTTGATATTAGAAAGGCGTTCGATACAATCTGTCTCTCCATACTGTTAGAAAAACCGGAATCTTATGGTATCGTTGGAAA
This sequence comes from Dermacentor variabilis, assembly GCF_050947875.1. Lineage (NCBI taxonomy): Eukaryota > Metazoa > Arthropoda > Arachnida > Ixodida > Ixodidae > Dermacentor > Dermacentor variabilis. The sequence continues at coordinate 2,031,681 of NW_027460291.1, read as the reverse complement.
CGCGCTTCAATTCATGCACGAAGGCAACAATTAACAAACATCATTCTGCTTTCAACGATATCATATGCGGTGTACCACAGGGCTCGGTTTTAGGCCCTATTCTGTTTTCAATATACATACATGATTTATCAGACACACTTAACCTGTCAAAAGTCTTGATGTACGCTGACGACACTGCCTTAGTTTACCCAGGCGACTCACTCTCGTTATTACAAGACACTGTATCTGGCGAACTGCTAAAAATAGGTAAATTGTTCACAGAAAATAGACTAGCCCTAAATACTGATTGAACTAATTATATCATATTTCACTCCAACAGGAATATACTAGACTGCAGTCCATTCACTTTGACTCTAGCGAACCGAACTCTGCATCGTAATAATAATATTTGGGGTTTTACGTGCCAAAACCACTTTCTGATTATGAGGCACGCCGTAGTGGAGGACTCCGGAAATTTTGAACACCTGGGGTTCTTTAACGCGCACCTGAATCTAAGCACACGGGTGTTTTCGCATTTCGCCCCCATCGAAATGCGGCCGCCGAGGCCGGGATTCGATCCCGCGACCTCGTGCTCAGCAGCCCAACACCATAGCCACTGAGCATCCACGGCGGGTAGAACTCAGATTCGTGCTGATACACTTAAATGATTAGGGGTTTTCTTTAGGCAGTCATTCACATTTGAGAGAACAAATTAGCAATGGCTGTAGGACACTCGCTTTCAGCTGTTACACACTGGCCCGTGTCCGGCAATATTTTCCTCGTGGTTTGCTTCGTTGCATATACTTTTCTTTGTTTCCTACCCACATGGTCTATTGTTGTGAAATATGGGGCATAACATAAAATTTGCTTAACACCTGTACTGCAGTTGGAAAAACGCGCCCTACGAATAATATTTTCCTCAGTTCATCACCCTAGTAGTGTTCCGTTTACTGACCTTCGTATTCTTTCTTTCATGGCTTTAAGAAATTATAAGGTGAGTTGTTTAGTTCACAAGATACTCAAAACCAACTTCCCCTTACCCAACACCATATTTAACTTCCCCCGTGCAAGCACCAGGCAAGCAACTAACTTTAACTTAAACGTTCCTTATTTAAATCAAATCAAGTTCATTCATTACAAAAAGGAGACAGTTATATTTTTGTTTTACAGATCAGGGTCCCAAAGTCGAAGATTAGAACCGGGGCCCTCGATGGGTGATTATAAGAAGAAAATTACCTAGGTGGCAGGGCCAAAATAAACCTTACACAATGTACACTGAGAGAAACAAAGAGGTGGAGAGCAACAACAGAAACGTGATTAGGACCACAATGTACAGTATTACTGTAAAAAATAGAAACAAAATTGGCGTACAACAGAACCTTTAAATTATGTAAAGAAGGAACAGAATGAAATAGAGAACTATTATCGGCAGACCCAAATGAACATGAAGTAATATAAGTGTGCTAAAATTATACATATGAAAAATCTCAAGACATAAGAAGCAAGAGAATACATAAAAGGAAGCATTTATAAGCAAAACGACTAAAGGCAACGGCAAGCATGTGAATAGAAAAACTTAGGAAAAACTGTGATAAGAATAAAAAAATACAGCATTTCGAAACATAATTGCGTCAATGCGTCAAACAGAAATGTTTAAGGGATTTTTTGAAGGCATCGAACGAAGTGGAGTCATTTTATGTTTGATGGTAAGCGATTAGATGGTAAGCCGGACAGGCCGCCATTGGAATATGAACCTGGCAACGTTTAACGCTAGAACGTTATCTAGTGAGGCGAGTCTAGCAGTGCTATTGAAAGAATTAGAGGGCAGTAAACGGATATAATAGGGCTCGGTGAAGTTAGGAGGCCAAAAGAAGCATATACAGTGCTAAATAGCGGGCACGTCCTGTGCTACCGGGGCTTAGCGGAGAGACGAGAACTAGGTGTCGGATTCTTGATTAATAAGAATATAGCTGGCAACATACAGGAATTCTATAGCATTAATGATAGGGTGGCACGTCTTCTTGTGAAACTTAATAAGAGGTACAAATTAAATGTCGTACAGATCTACGCCCCTACATCCAGTCATGATGACCAGGAAGTCGAAAGCTTCTATGAAGACGTGGAATCGGCGATGGGTAAAGTGAAAACAAAATACACTATACTGATGGGCGACTTCAATGCGAAGGTAGGCAAGAAGCAGGCTGGAGACAAGGAAGTGGGGTAATATGGCATAGACACTAGGAATAACAGGGGAGAGTTATTAGTAGAGTTTGCGGAACAGAATAATATGCGGATAATGAATACCTTCTTCCGCAAGGGGGATAGCCGAAAGTGGACGTGGAGGAGCCCGAACAGCAAGAGCAAAAATGAAATAGACTTCATACTCTGCGCTAACCCTGGCATCATACAAGATGTAGACGTGCTCGGCAAGGTACACTGCAGTGACCATAGGATGGTAAGAACTCGAATTAGCCTAGACTTGACGAGGGAACGGAAGAAACTGGTACACAAGAAGCTAATCAATGAGTTAGCGGTAAGAGGGAAACTAGAGGAATTCCGGATCAAGCTACAGAACAGGTATTCGGCTTTAACTCAGGAAGAGGACCTTAGTGTTGAAGCAATGAACGACAATCTCATGGGCATCATTAAGGAGTGCGCAATAGAAGTCGGTGGTAACGCCGTTAGACAGGAAACCAGTAAATTATCGCAGGAGACGAAAGATCTGATCAAGAAACGCCAATGTATGAAAGCCTCTAACCCTACAGCAAGAATAAGACTGGTAGAACTTTCGAAGTTAATCAACAAGCCTAAGACAGCTGACATAAGAAAGTGTAATATGGATAGAATTGAACATGCTCTCAGGAACGGAGGAAGGCTAAAAGCAGTGAAGAAGAAACTATGAATTGGCAAGAATCAGATGTATGCTTTAAGAGACAAAGCGGACAATATCATTACTAATATCGATGAGATAGTTCAAGTGGTTGAGGAGTCCTATAGAGATGTAAACAGTACCAGTGGCACCCACGACGATAATGGAAGAGAGAATAGTCTAGACGAATTCGAAATCCCACAGGTAACGCCGGAAGTAAAGGAGGCCTTGGGAGCTATGCAAAGGGGGAAGGCAGCTGGGGAGGATCAGGTAGCAGTAGATTTGTAGAAGGATGGTGGGCTGATTGTTCTAGAGAAACTGGCCGCCCTGTATATGCAATGCCTCCTGATTTCGAGCGTGCCGGAATCTTGGAAAAACGCTAACATAATCCTAATCCATAAGAAAGGGGACGCCAAAGACTTGAAAAATTATAGATCAATCAGCTTACTGTCCGTTGCCTACAAAGTATTTACTAAGGTAATTGCAAATAGAATCAGGAACACCTTAGACTTCCGTCAACCAAAGATCCAGGCAGGATTCCGCAAAGGCTACTCAACAATAGACCATATTCACACTATTATTCAGGTGATAGAAAAATGTGCGGAATATAACGAATTTTTATATATAGCTTTCATTGATTACGAGAAAGCGTTTGATTCAGTCGAAACCTCAGCAGTCATGGAGTCATTGCGGAATCAGGGCGTAGACGAGCCGTATTTAAAAATACTGAAAGGTATCTATAGCGGCTCCACAGCTACCGTAATCCTCTATAAAGAAAGCAACAATATCCCAATATAGAAAGGCGTGAGGCAGGGAGGTGCGATCTCTCCAATGCTATTCACAGCGTGCTTACAGGAGTAATTCAGAGACCTGGATTGGGAAGAATTGGGGATAAGAGTTAATGAGAATACCTTAGTAACTAGAGATTCGCTGATGATATTGCCTTGCTTAGTAACTCAGGGGACCAACTGCATAGCATGCTCACTGACCAGGAGAGGCAAAGCCGAAGGGTGGGTCTAAAAATTAATCTGCAGAAAACTAAAGTAATGTTTAACAGTCTCGGAAGAGAACAGCAGTTTACGATAGGTATCGAGGCACTGGAAGTGGTAAGGGAATACATCTACTTAGACAGGTAGTGACTGCGGATCCGGATCATGAGACCGAAATAATCAGAAGAATAAAAATGGGCTGGGATGTGTTTGTCAGGCATTCTCAGATCAAGAAAAGCAGGTTGCCATTATCCCTCAAGAGAAAAGTTTATAACGGCTGTGTCTTACCAGTACTCACGTACGGAGCAGAAACCTGGAGGCTTACGAAAAGGGTTCTACTTAAGTTGAGGACGACGCAACGGGCTATGGAAAGAAGAACGATAGGTGTAACGTTAAGGGATAAGAAAAGAGCAGATTGGGGTGAGGGAACAAACGCGAGTTAATGACGTCTTAGTTGAAATCAAGAAAAAGAAATGGGGCATGGGCAGGACACGTAATGAGGAGGGAAGATAACCGATGGTCATTAAGAGTTACGGAATGGATTCCAAGGGAAGGGAAGCGTAGCAGAGGGCGGCAGAAAGTTAGGTGGGCGGATGAGATCAAGAAGTTTGCAGGGACAACATGGCCACAATTATTACATGACCGGGGTAGTTGGAGAAGTATGGGAGAGGCCTTTGCCCTGTAGTGGGCGTAACCAGGCTGGTTATGATGATGATGCTGATGATGATGATGATGCCATAAAGATATGCCAGCAAAAGATGATGTTAGTTTACCATAATTGATACGAACACGAGGCAGTAAAAAATTTGGTAAAGGCAAACCTAGTTCTATTCTAGTTATGTAAATCATTTAAGTCAACGAATTCGTAAAGCAATTGGTTGTTAATTAACTTGAACTTTAACGTTAAGTAAGGGCCGAAATGTCTACGGTGAACGATTATTAGAGTTCTTTGGCGCTATAAATTGGCACGCTGTGCCTGTGGAAATAAGACTAACCAGAAATTTTGTTCTGGTATGTAAACGCATCTTCTTGTCTAGCCAAACGTATTGACTCTTCCTTTAAAAAAAGTATTGTTCGTGTAAATAATGTTCTTACTCATTGAGCAGACATGTACTTGTTTGACCTGTATTTTGACCTGTTTGACCTAGCTACATAGGCTATTCGTCCAACTATTTCGTACACCCACCATTCCCTGAATTGTTTAAATAAAGCTCACGTTTTAATTGATCGATTGTTTGAAATTTAGCTTTTATACATGACTCGTGGAAGGTTCCAACGTAATCGCTGGTTCACGAGTCAGTAAGTACTAAATAATTCGTGTCGCGCATACAATCAGATTACAAAAGGTTTGGTGCCAATACACAAACGATAAAAGTATCGATAACATTCCAAAAAACTACGTATACATGCAGGCGTGTCCTGCGCCGAGCGATTACCTTTAACATCTGTCACCCGATAAAAAGTGGTCACCGGAGAAAGATAAACAAGTGCCAATATTAATGTGGCATATGGATGACTGCGACGATGGCAGTGGCAGAAAAAGGAAACTACGGAGGCATAAAAGTGGTAAGCCTCGAGCAGAGGGCGTTCCGAGGTGACAGTATTGAAGCAGGGTACAAATATTCGTACATAAATATAAGGAAACTAGAAATAACGTAATAGGAGGGACACAGAGGGGACAACGAAACAAATGAATTGGATGGGTGGCATCTCGAGAAAGGAAGAATGGTGTGGACTGGAAGACCGAGCAGGAAAGAAGCCGCCCACTTCCAGTTACTCCGTTACTCCCTGAAGGCTCATCATACTTTTGAAGGAGGTTATTATCTCTTTATAGCATTTCAATCCTGATGTCGGAAGTACTGCAAGAACCCTTATCTACTCCATAAGACAGACCACATTACCAGTATCAACCCCAGTTATCTGCGAGCTAGCTAAACCTGAAACTTCAGACAAGAAGAGTCCTAATATTCACAGTAGTGGAGAAAAACATTGCACTAGGTCCAGATGAAGTGATTTGCGCCTCAATGGGCAACTTCAGGGCGAGGTCGGCCTTGGGGGACACATGCATTCGAGTAATCAAGTAAAAGTTCGATGAGTAGATTTGCACTATATGCCGCAGATTATCCTTAAACTTTCTGTCACTAATAAAGGAGAACGGAAAAAGAAACACCCGTATGTATTCACTGTTATGACAAGTGTCTCACCGTTATCCCATGGAACAGGGGTTTCATGACGACACGGCGAAGCCATTCATTCTTGCAAGAAACTGACCCACATGCGAAATTCAACAGAGCAGCAGATCTCACGTGAGAAAGAGAAAAAATATGAAATTATGGGATGGGCTTTTACGTGCCAAAACCACTTTCTGATTATGAGGCACGCCGTAGTGCAGGACTCCGGAAATTTCGACCACCTGGGGTTCTTTAACGTGCACCTAAATCTAAGTACACGGGTGTTTTCGCATTTCGCCCCCATCGAAATGCGGCCGCCGTGGCCGGGATTCGATCCCGCGACCTCGTGCTCAGCAGCCTAACACCATAGCCACTGAGCAACCGCGGCGGGTATGAGAAATAGATACATTCATGATTAACCCATCAGCTCCAATTGTAACTGGCATATAAAAATAACTTTCTCTACAGGATACGCTGCTCTACTTCTGCTGAGTGGTGCTGTGGCCATGAACTCGAGGATGTTTAGCACATTGTTCTTGAATTTACGGAAAATCAGGAAAACTGGACGAGCGTACCTTTACTACGCACAAAATACTTGTAACATGGTCAGCTGGTAGCGTAAACCAAATGCGAACACCTTCTTAAAATACTTTTTAGAAGATACAGGGTTGGGACCCGCCGTGGCACTCGCCGTGGTTGCTTAGTAGCAATGGTGTTGGTCAAGTGGTCGCGGGATCGAATCCCAGCCGCATTTCCGTGAGAGACGAATGTAAAAACGCCCGTGTACCGTGCATTGGGTGCACGTCAAAGAAGTGGTCAAAATAAAGCCCCCACTATGGCGTGCCTTATAATCATATCTTGGTTTTGGCACCTAAAACCCTATTTGAATAATTTAGTTTAACAACATAGGGTTTGAACAGTGTTTCTGATAAATGGGGCGGTAAAGTGATAAATGAGGTTATGCTCCCTACTATAGAGACTGAACTTTTGAAGAGACTGCTCTGTTTGGAACTGCCAACCATGTTGGTACATCGAGGAATTCTGCACCAACGGTTAAAGACTTCCAAGTGTATTCCGCAATTCGGCAGTGGTAGCAACGCAATTTAAACGCGTAGTTAAGTCTCCGTCGCTGGCATACTTTTGATATTGAATAGTATCTTTATTATCGGTTTTCATGTGACGTACATTTTAAATATTTTTTATTAATTTGTCTTGCACGACAGATATAGAGTACCTAAAGCACTTTCTACCTTTATTTTTTCCCAACAAACGATTTATAACAAAACATAACCACCATGACTGAATTTCTTTTAGAAGACTTACCCGGTAAAGTGCACTGATTGTACACATTTATTTTCAATGATAATGTTAAGCTTCCAGTCAGGAGCTGACAATCTCTGCCGCATGCGATGCAACCCATTTTTATCCTTCTAGGAATTTCCTTCTCATGATCAGGGTTCCATGTGATTAGTTAGCCTAGGCAACATAGACTCTTCACAGACTCTTGAGGTTGACTGGCGATCCTGAACTCTTGTTCCCTTGGCGATCTATTCATCATTATATTTGTGTTCTGCATAATAATATTCAACCCCACTGTTACACTCTCTCTGTTAAGGTCCTCAATCATTTGTTGTAACTCGTCTGCAGTGTTGCTGAATAGTACAATGTTATCGGCAAACCGAAGGCTGTTGAGATATTCGCCATCGATCCTTACTGCTAAGCCTTCCCAGTTCAATAGCTTGAATACTGCTTCCAAGCAGGCAGTGAATAACATTGGAGAGATTGTGTCTCCTTGTCTGACCCCTTTCTTTATAGGTATATTCCTACTTTTTTTGTAGAGTTAAGGTAGCTGTGGAATCTCTGTAGATATTTTGCAAGATATTTACGTAAGCGTCCTGTACCCCGTGATTACGTAATGCCTCTATGACTGCTGCTATCTCTACTGGATCAAATGCCTTTTCGTAATCTATGAAAGCCATATAGAGAGGCTTATAGTACTCTGCGAATTTTTCGATTACCTGATTAATGACGTGGATGTGATCCATTGTAGAGTATTCCTTCCTGAAGCAAGCTTGTTGCCTTACTTGACTGAAGTCCAGTGTTGCCTTTATTCGATTGGAGATTACTTTGGTGAATATTTTATATAATACTTGGAGTAAGCTAATGGGCCTTTAATTTTTCAATGCTTTAATGTCTCCCGTTTTGCCGATTAGTATAATGTTTGCATTCTTCCAGTTCTCGAGGACCCGTGCTGACATATGGGGCAGACTCGGAGACTGACAAAGAAGCGTGGGAACAAGTTAAGGACCGCGCAAAGTGCGATGGAATGAAGCATGCCAGGCATAACGTTAAGAGACAGAAAGAGAGAGGTTTAGATCAGTGAGAAAACGGGTATAGCCGATATCCTAATTGACATTAAGAGAAAAAAAATGGAGCTGGGCCGGTCATGTAATGCGCAGGTTAGATAACCGTTGGACCATTAGGGTTACAGAACGGGTACCAAGAGAAGGGAAACGCAGTCGTGCACGGCAGAAGACCAGGCGGAGCGACGAAATTAGGAAATTCACGGGTGTCATGCAGTTGGAATCGGTTGGCGCAGGACAGGGTTATTTGGAGATAGCAGGGAGAAGCCTTCCTCCTGCAGTGGACGTAAAATAAGCTGATGATGATGATGATGATATTTGCCCTGAAATGTGGCCGGCCATACTCGCGGAAACACCTCAAGCAGCTAACCCACTCACCACGATGGCTCACACGACTCCGCTATGGTACTATCTTCTCGAGATATTTTTTATTGTGTCGAGAACTCAAATCTACGAAGCCCAATTTCACGTATAGAAGCACTACGGAAAACAATTCGGTACCTTAAATCACGTTTTCTAACGTGAAAATAAGAAAACTTAACTTTCCATTTTATCTTATTCAGCGAATTAGTTTGAAAGTAAGAAAAAGTTTGGCCAATCCAATTACTTTAGAAGATATTCACCTATGAGTATCCATACATTTCTTCAATTTCAGCGCATCTGTACAGTGCGTTTATTTCGGCTTCACCGTCCACGCGCAGCGTCGTGGACGCGTCTCGAATGCAGGAACCGCGCAATGTGACGAGCGCGCACTTGCCGTGTTCGCCTAGCTGTTCGCTCACTTTCGGGCACAAGTTCGCCCAATGAACTCTCCAAGTTTGTTTCCCACGTAGTGTTCCTTTCCGTCCGCCTGCGTGCCAGCTGTCACCTACGTGACCATATTTTGTTGAGCGCACTGCGCCGGTGATTACTTGCCACACGATGAGCCAGCGTACTTGGCGGAAGCCTTGACACAACAATAATGCCGGAAAAGGTAGTGTGAGAGTAAACAACGCGTACAGCGAGGACGAAATGCAAAGTTTGGAAGGTGCACCAAAGCGCTGCCATTCTTTCTTTGTGTCTCGTGCGCGCTCTATGGAGCAATTCGTGAATCATGAGGCCTCCACCTTGGCATACAGTATAGTTTCGTTTTATTTATTACGTCGCCGACTCCAGCGCACATCAACACTCGACTGTCTCTTTTTCTTTTCCTGTTTTCTTCGCCTTACCGCTGTGCAAAGTAGCCAGCCAGGCTCTGTCCTGGTTGACTTCCCCGACTGTCCTCTGATGCAGAAGCATACGTTGCAGTGAAACAGCTGTGAGGTTTGCACAGCCTAGCTGTGTCGTACAGATCATTCAACGAATGAAAACCAACTCTACAGCTTCGCACACTGTACGGCTAGCCAATCTGAACTTATAGAAAAGGTCCGCAGCCCGCAGCGAAGGCTTCCTATTAGAGCATGCCTCCCTTCCAGCGTCTACATATACGGGAAAGAGTGCATGATGCTCACGAGGGTTGCAATGTGAGCTTGTTGGTAATGCATCTTCAAGGGGAGTACGGTAGCGCGATTCAAAGACGGGACAAAAGGAGACGCAAAGGGACACACACAGACGGTACACACAGACACACACGGTAGCGCTGTGTGTGTCCCTTAATTTCTTCTTTTGTCCCGTCTTTGAATCGCGCTACCGTACTCCCCTTGAAGATGCGTGATGCTGTCACTTACCGAAGGCAATCTCACTCTCATTCTCAGTATCAGCCTCGTATTTGTAGAACACAACTCCGTCAGGCCACGTAAGCGTCCTGTCGTTTACGACGGTATAGGTGGTGAATCGCTGCTTCTGAAAATATAGTACAAGATATCTTTCTTTCGTCACTACTTAAATGTACACAATGAGACACGAGCTTACTAGCGTGGCAGTTTAGGCAAGTTGGTATTCCATGGCGTATCCTTAACACTAGCGCAATTCACAACAAATGAAGGGGCGAAAAACCGGGAAGAAACTTCTTGTCTCCTTTAACTTATTCTCGATCACACTAATTAATGTTAAAGATATGAAATATAATAACGCTTCCAAGAAGTTCGATATTTCACATGCAGCTAGCTACGGGGGAGCGGATGCAGATGTCGAAAGGGCTGCGTTTCCAGGCTACTTCTCTACCGCACATATCAATCGAAAGGACACGTAACACGATCATCCTTTATATAGATATGCTCTGCATAGGCCAGCACAGGTACACTACATGGAAGCAGCATCACACGCAGGCGGGAAATGCAATAAAAATGTACAATAATTGTTGTAGCACACTAGGAACATTGTTAACTGACATGCAACACAAAACAAAAAGCTACCGATTTCTACGAAACTTGTAAGTTGAGACACTATCTTTAACATATATGGGTTCAAGTGTACAAAGATGAAAAAAAAGACGTCCTCACTATAAGAAGCGCTCCTTCGAAGAACTAGAGAAGGCCATGACCCAGGGATAGTCTCTAAGGGAAACAAACGGCTGTCTCGCCTTGCCACTTTGTCACGGAGCTCCCTACCTTCCTGGGTTATAAAGTAGGCAGCCCAGCATTACATCACAGGTGCTTTCCTCCAACTCGTCATTACTGCGCCACAAGGAATCGACTTAAGTAACGAACATTCAAAACAAAGTTTACTGCAGGCTACATTTAGGCGAAGGAGGGCGGCCGGTGAAGCATTTTATTTTACGCTTCCCGGCACGCCCAATGTGAGCATATGACTGAGGTCTTTGAAAAAACAGTACATAGCTAGGAGTGTGTACATATTTGAACATTTTGGAAAGAGAATTGAACGGCGGGGTTCTCGATTTGGCTCTCGAGTTAAATAGCTGCTGTACATAACTGGCTGTCATCGTATCTCGGATATCAACTAACCCAACATTATCATGTTTTTTTTCCAATAGATTTTGTGTAATTTGCAGTGAGATGGGGACGAGATCCAAAGGATTTGACAGATCAGGCGTTGATTCCTGCCTAGTAGCAAATTGGTGGAAACGCTACCGACTCGATCCTGAAGCGTGCCGACTGTCACAATGCGTCCTGCGGTCTTCTCGAGATGTTTAGAAAAGAGGCGCCGCAACCTACGTGAAGAACACATTCCGGGGCCACGATCCTGGCAGGGAAGACACTTGTAGCCGTTGCATACCGATAACAGGCAGACATCAAGCCAGTGACCAAATTTATTATCAAATTATCAAATAAAGTGTTTATTTCCACCACGTAGATTACGCATGGAGACCGCCGGAATACAAGCTGCCCGTGGGCCGCATCCCCACGTAATGAGCGGCGTTCGGGCGACATCAATGAAAAGAAAGCACATTCAATAAGCGAATGCAAACGTATATATATATATATATATATATATATATATATATATATATATATATATATATATATATATATATATATATATATATATATACGTTTATATATATATATATATATATATATATATATGGGATAGCGCTTCCATTATACGTACTCCACAAAACCACTTTTTTCTAAATATAAAATCCGTCGTGTGTTTTGTTTTTACAAATAAAGGTTGATGTTGTGCTACAAAGGCTTCTCAAAATTTGGCATTGATGATACAATTCATCTGGCAAAACTTCGAGAGACTAGAAATATTCGTCAGACCAGACATAAAGAAATGTGGTTCGTACCCACCCCAAGAACCTCATATGATTAGCAATCTTTATCTTCTACATTACCTTGCTGTTAAAATTATTAGACCGACAAAATTTTGATCCCTCCAGAAACCTAAAATCTCGCATTAAACGTTTTTGTCAACTTATTTATTTGCAAGTCTAGTCCATGCCTTCTTATTCTCCTATTTATGTTCCCCACTGTTGTTTATGTGTGTTGATTATTTCTTGCCGTCTTGTTTCACTCTGTATTACCCGTTGCTTTGTGACGCTTTTTTTTATTTCTTGTGTATGACCGGCCGTGACCTTGCTGTTATGCCAACTTGTAAGGGGTCGGGACCTCGTCAAGCAGTCCGAGCATTTAGTCCCCCATACTCCTCCTTTTATAAGGAAATAAAATGATTGGTTGATTGATATATGAGAGGCCTGCCTCACAGTTGGGAATTTCGACAAAATTATTCGAACACTTTCTATTCGTATTATTGAATGCCATGACTACTTCGATGCGTATTTAATTTAGCGATAGCGTTATTCGATGCATTTTAACCGTGCTTGAAAGATCATAAAAATGACAGCTCTCGCGTAAGGCGCTGGCCCATAGCGGACTTTGGAACATACGTCATCGATTATCATAGATTAGCATCTTCAGAATTAGCATCCACCAGTGCTGAGCAGTCCAGCAAATGGTTGCGTCTTTTTATTCCCAAAACAAACGTTGTAAGCAATAAAGAAAAAAAAACCAGCGGACAAATAAACGAAAAAGCAAGAATAGGGACAGTGTTCAGATCCACAAATGTTAATATTCTTGAAAAATGGCTGACACAAATTTTCGAACTTGAAATTATCGTATCATTCGAGTCACCAGCATGAATGGACGTATGCGAAAAAGCATCAACGACAAACGCTGCGAGACCATGCATTAATTCGATTCCGCACAGGCGGTTTACTTCGAACTACAGCGCATAGCGATGCAGACATGATTTTGACTTGTCCTGAGGCCCTGCGTGGCATCAGTCAGGAGTGCTCACGTCACTGATCGCCAAGCTAGAGCAGGCGCTTCTCCAACTGCAAAGGTTCTATGCCGCTCTCGATCTACCCGTCGCTCACCGTGTGGCACTCCTCGCGACTGCCTCATCACGCGCTCCGTCAGTAAGAAGAGCAAGTATATAAAGCACACCAGACACCGAGACAAAATTCACGCCGGCGCATACTAGCTTCCACGTAGGCGATAAGAGCAGGGCAGGTGGTGCCTTCTTGCGTCACCGTAATTGACGACATACATCTTTTATCGCACAAGTAGTTTGTTTTTTATATAAACTGTTTTTCCGTTCGACAAACGCCAAATTCAAAATTAAACCCTCATGATGATCACGTAGCTTTCTTGAAGTTTAGGCCAGAACTTATGCGGACTAGTCTACAGAGACCATGCGCTCTAGCCTTCTATACAGACAGCAGTGGCAGACGTGATTGTTACAAATTAACAGAGCAAGTGAAAGTTAAATACAAAGAAAGCGACTGGGTGATCTACGACTTCCAACTATTTCTCCTGAGTGGCACCATCATCATCATCAGCCTGGTTACACCAACTGCAGGGCAAAGGCCTCTCCCATACTTCTCCAACTACCGCGGTCATGTACTAAGTGGCCATGTTGTCCCTGCAAACTTAATCTTTTCCACTCACTTAACTTTCCGCCGCCCCCTGCTACGCTTCTCTTCCCTTGCACTCCAGTCCGTCACCCTTAATGACCATCGGTTTTCTTCCCTCCTCATTACATGTCCTGGCCATGCCCCCCTTTTCTTTTTCTTCATTTCAACTAAGATGTCATTAACTCGCGTTCGTTCCCTCACCTCAACCTGCTCTTTTCTTATGCTTTGACGTTACAACCATCATTCTTCTTTTCATATAGCTTGTTGCGTCGTCCTCAATTAAATAGAACCCTTTTCGTAAGCCTCCAGGTTTCTGCTCCATACATGAGTACTGGTAAGACACAGCTGTTATACACTTTTCTCTTGAGGGATAATGGCAACCTGCTGTACATGATCTGAGAATGGCTACCAAACGCACCCCAGCCCATTCTTATTCTTCTGATTATTTCAATCTCATGATCCGTATAAGCGGTGACTACCTGCCCTAAGTAGATATACTCCGCTACCACTTCCAGTGCCCCGCTACCCATCGTAAACTGCTGTTCTCTTCCGAGACTGTTAAACATTACTTTAGTTTTCTGCAGATTAATTTTTACACCCACCCTTCTGCTTAGCCTCTCGAGGTCAGTGAGCATGCATGGCAATGTGTCTCCTGAGTTACTAAGCAAGGCAATATCTTCAGCGAATCGCAAGTTACTAAGGTATTCTCCATTAACTCTTATCCCCAATTCTTCTCAATCCAGGTCTCTAAATACCTCCTGTAAACACGCTGTGAATAGCATTGGAGAAATCGTATCTCCCTGCCTGACGCCTTTGTTTATTGGGTGGCCCAACTGAAATTTGGGATTGGACCAACTTGAAGTTTAAGTCTGGGCGAAAAGAAAATCAGGCGTGGCCGACTTTAAATTTGGGGGTGGGCCATTTTAAATTTGGGGGTGGGCCAATTTAAATTTGAGGGTGTGCCAACTTGAAATTTGGGGTGGGCCAATTAAAATTTGGGGGCCTGTTTACGAATAGTTAGACAACACCAGTGGTGTTTCTGCATATTTTTCATCATCGCGAAGTACGTATATTAATAATTGTCACCCAATACCCCTCAAGGTGAGCTACCACTCGAGCCTTCCCAGCCCACTGAGCTAATAATGTCACAGGAGTCCTCTCATCGTGACTACTGCGACGTTCAATGTGGAGATCCACAAGAACAAATCGCAGACCGAGCTCACCATTTTCACACCAATATCATCGCTAACACTACTCACTCGTGGTAGACGCAACACAAGCTTACAACGATCATAATTCAACTTTCAATCGCACGCTAGTCGGCACGTTTTCAGTGTACAGTTTCGCCAATCATCTGGATAGAAAGCTTGCTGGATGTTTTACTGTTATGTTGCGTCGTTTTTCACGAAAACCTTCTCCCGCAAAGCGAATGCATTTTTGAGGTTGACGAGGCAAGCTAGTATATAACTCATACGAAGCAAATGTATAAAGGGTTATAGTGATTTTTCAAAAAATATGTATGAGTAAATAAGATTTCAGATGGTATTGTTTCGACCGGGCATGACAACGATTTCTTCCCGCCTGTCACAGTGCTTTGACCAAAAACGTGATCATTTTGCTCAAACGTGTTGCCCCAATACTACATGTGCTGAATGTACAAAAGCGCGGTGCCTGGTCACAGCTTCAAAGCCAGTCTATTTTGTGTACTGTTGTTGATATTGTAGTAATCTGGAGTTTTCCTCTTCATAAGAGCACAAAAAGAAAAAAAAAATATTACAGATAGTAGCTAAGCGCCAAGTACATTAGAAGATCTGAAACCAGCAATTATTTTTAATTTGCGGGTGAGTCTTCTCCGCTGGTAGATCGCTGTCCGATCACTTCAACGAATTTTATTTGTGTGCAACTGCAGCAAAAACAAAGATACTACCATTTCATTGCCAGGACCTTTATGCCCTCCACACACACAAGAAGGACACCAGAGAATTGACACTATCAGTTTATAAACTGATATTGTTTTGTTAATTTTAGTGTAGCGCGGTGTCTGCGAACGGAGTATTTTCTTAGTATCAGTCCAGTGTTAGCAGTGAGAAGCAGTTCGGTCTACCATTCCCATGAGGGCATACTAGCCATTGTAGCGCTTTACTGTAGGACAAGTGCTAAAAACTTGGTGTGCCTTGTCCTTTCCGCGGGTCGTCCATCCATTCTGTTATGGTGACCATCAACGTTGTGTCCATCAGGCCTTCTCCTCATTTTAGCTTCACCATGGCGAGAGTGGACAGAGAGAGGAAGCTTTCTTCACAATCAGCCCCAGCGGTATTCCGCCACTCGTAACGGCTGCAATTTGCATTCAGTGGCTGGGCATGCTAACTACATCCTTAGTTTCACAATGGCTAGAGCGCGCAGAAAAAGTAGAGCTTTGGTCGCTATCACTACCACGAACCCATGTCAATGCAGTTATAATACGTGCAGGGGCTGGACATGCTAACTTCTGCGCTACCACCTGCCGCCGCCACCTCAGATTTTCTATGCATACCTGCTTCTTGTTTTCATCGCAGACGCATGCAGGACAAACGCGGATAAGTAATTGGATTGGATTGCGAAAACGTTTATTGAACCATCAGTAAAGCGCGAAGGCGCGCTTCGGACGTGGCCTACGTCGTCATCGTGGCGGTTGCTCTGCGAGGATCCCCGCTCGCCGTTGCCGGCTCGCCAGGCTCCTGCCTCGCCAGCGCCTTGGTGACTTGCTGGACGGCTTGGAGTTGTTTTTCTTGGTCATCGCTCCGCGTTGCTTCCTCAAGCTGCGGCGGTATACGTCCTGAGTTAGCTTCACTTGGATGTTTGGAGCAATCCCATAGCATGTGCTCGAATGTGGCCGTCTCCCTGCAGCACGCTCTGCACTTGTCATGGGGGTGCGATTCTGGGTACATCCTATGCAATAGCGCTGGGCTTGGAAGCGTTCTCCTTTGTAGTTGCCTGAACAGCACGGCCTGCGACCTGCTCAGCCTTTTGCAGGGCGGCGGGAGAAGTCTGCGGGCCAGCCGAAAGCCTTGGTGAGTTCGTTATAGCTGGTCATCCGGTCTTTGGCGCTGAATCACAGCGGGCAGCCGTTGCCTTGGGCGCGGTCGGTTAGTCCTCGCGCTCGGGCGTGTGCCGTTTCGTTGCGATTGCATGCTTCTCCGACGCTTGTGCTGCGTGCGCCGAGAACCACTTGATTCGAATCCTCTAGTTGCGGTCTGCCTGTAGAAACAGAAGGCGTGCCGCCGTTGGGGCAATTGTTCCTTTGGCGTAGTTCCTCACCGCCTGTCTGGAGTCGCTGAAGATCATGTGGCATTCTCGGTCTACGATGGCCAGGGCGATGGCTATTTCTTCTGCTTCCTCCACTTGCTTGCTCGATGTGCTGGTGGTCGCCCGCACGTTGCCTCCGGAGTCGACCACCACGATCGCGAAACCGTTGCGGCTGGCATATTCGGCTGCATCCGCGTATTTGGCGCCGGTGTCTTCCGCGTGCAGGTCCGTCAGTGCCTTGGCTCTAGCGCGTCTTCTGCCTTCGTTTAATTTCTGGTGCATGTCCCTCATACGTGGTCGCGGACGGGGCATTTTGGTCCCTGCTGTTCGTGATAACCGATGCCTAGACTGCACAGGATCTTTCTGCCGGCCTTTGTTGATGATAGTGTTTCCAACTGAGCGGCTCTTTGCGCTTCGGCGATCTTGTCGAGCGTGTTGTGTATGCCCAGCTGGAGGAGACGTTTCGTGTTGGTAGCTTCGGGTAGACCGAGGGGTGTCTTGTAAGCCCTCCGGATTAGGATGTCTAGCTTGTTTTTTTCGCTTTTCATCCACTTGTGGAAGGCTGCCATATGTGGCAGAGTGCGAAGGAGTGTATAAGTCTGATGTAGTTTCCCTCCTTCATGACTCCCTTCTTGGTGGTAACGCGCTTGAGCAGTCTGGTGGCGTTGGCCGCCTTACCCACGATGCGGGTGACGGTGTCTCCGTTCGTGCCGAGCACTTCGATCGTCATGCCCAGGACTCGGATCTTGCTGACCGTCGGTATTGTGTTACCATCCCTGGTGCGGATCTTGATCTTTTCGTGTTTCTTTTGCTTCTTGATTCTGTGCGTTTCGATCGGTTGGTAAAGCAGGAGCTCCGACTTAGTTGGGGAGCAACGCAGTCCCGTACCTTCCAGGCTTTCTTCGATCGTGTCGACGGCCGTCTGTATTGTGGATTTTATGCGGGCGTCACTGCCCCCGTCCACCCACAGCGTAATGTCGTCCACCTATATCGTGTGCTTCAGTCCTTCAAGCTGGCGTAGTCTTTTGGCAACTTGAATCATAACAAGATTAAATAGCAATGGTGAGATGATGGAGCCTTGGGGAGTGCCCTGACTCCCTAATGTCTTCTCGTACGTCTTCAGGTCACCGGCTCTCAGCTCCGCCGTTCCGCCGGTGAGGAAGTCTTTGAAATATTCGTACGACCTCTCGCCTAGGTTTAGATGGGATACCTGCGCGAGGATGGCAGAGTGCGTCACTTTGTCGAAGGCGCTTTATAGGTCGAGCCCGAGGACGGCTTTGGTGTCCCTGGTTTCGCCGTCGATGACCTGATGTTTGATAAACAAAAATCTCAGTGCCCTCCCACTCTGTGAAGAAAGATGACCAGCAAAGCTGTGTACGTGGGCCCCTTAATGGGGAACTGCACCTCCGCTGTATGTCGGCCCCGCATTGCACTGTCTTCGAGATCGGCCCACGTATGGGGAGGGCTTAATTTCTGCTTGTCCTCCGCCGCAGGTCGGCCTGGCATGGTGTTACATTCGGGATTAGCCAACCTATGGGGAGAGCTGCACGCTTGCTTCACCTCCGCTGCGAGTCAGGCCGGTATTACGCTATCTTCGGGATTTTGCTCTAGACACGGACGCGATAGTGGCGAAAGAAGCCCTTAAGAGGAACCTTTAGCTCTGGTAGTCCTATCTAAATACATGTAAAAGCAGAATTTGTTTTTCTCTACAACCACTGCATCAAATTTTACAAGGTTTGTTGCACTTAAAAGAAAAACTTAAAATCTAGTGACCGTTGGTTTAGAAGTTTTGATTTAGGCCATCATTTGTTTATTCAAAATTGGCAATAATCGCAAATTTTGAGAAAACGAAACCATCTAGTTTACAACTTGTCTTTCGGCAATGAAAACTGATATTACAATTCTGTACATTGCATATAACAGGAATTCTAAAGCGGACAAAATTGATATATTACGCATGAATCTAAAAAAATTTAGGAATGTGGAAATACAGCTTTTCCACAACCCTTGTTCACAACGTAACGACTTCACGTAATATTTAAATCGTCATATTGGATTTGTCCACTTTGAATTGTCTAAAGGATGCTGTTTACAGAACCGCGATATCTATTCTTGATGCGGAGTTATTAATTTGTAAACTTGGTGCTTCTATATTTCTCGCACTTTTGAATTTTTGAAAATCTTTTACCAGAATTCAAGCCCTAAATAGAAATTCCACTTCCAATAGTCACTAGAATTTACCGTTCTCTCCCGAATCCAGCAAATTTCAATAAAATCGGCCAAGGGGTTATGTCGGAAAAGCGTTTGGGCCTTTTACATCAATTTGAATAGGCCGCGTTGGAGTTGGGCCAGAGTTAAAGCTTCCTCTTAACGACTTCGTTGTAAAAAAAATGACTAAAAGAATAACAGGAAGAAAAAAAACGCCTCAGCCGTCAATATCACCGCCTCAGATTTCGTAATGATGGCACCACCACCATGGACACGGCTCCGTGAGCAACTACCAATCTGTTCACTTTCGTTATCTTCCTTCCCTCGGCGGCATTATATTGTCTTGTTGCCAGAGACGCGCTAAATCTGCACCATCATTCCGTCATGCATCGCTTCTGCGACCAAGCAAGCTTTCGGCGGCACACGTGCGCTGCCGTATTGACACCAACACTTTAATATGCTTGCCTTCGAGAAAGCAGCATGAATAAAAATGGAACGCGACTATGTGGCCATGGGCAACATGTTCACGGGGCCATACTATTGATGACAGCATCACAAAAGGCTAGATGTGGTCAGGTTGACTTTACAGGTTTGGAAGGAATGACTGACGGGCTAGTTGCTTCATTATCACATAAAGAATAGCGCTTAAAGTTAGCGCCGTTTGTGTGTGGTTCCTCCTTTGTGTCCCACGTGAAGCGCTGTTCTTTCTGTGACTTTACAGATGTTCTTGTTCTAAATTAAATTATGGGGTTTTACGTGCCAAAACCACTTTCTGATTATGAGGCACGCCGTAGTGGAGGACTCAGGAAATTTTGACTACGTGGGGTTCTTTAACGTGCAGCTAAATACAAGTACACGGGTGTTTTCGCCCCCATCGAAATGCGGCCGCCGTGGACAGGATTCGAACCCGCGACCTCGTGCTCAGCAGCCCAACACCATAGCCACTGAGAAACCACGGCGGGTGTTCTTGTTCTGCGTCAGTTACGTCTTCGAAGAGGGTTTACTTGGAAAATTTTTGTTCGCATGGCTCTTACAGAAGCATGTTTAGTCGAAATTGTTTCGCTTGGCTTTATAATCTCGAGGACGGGCTCCAAACCGCTCATTTATTTTAGCCACGTAAGAACCATTACTGAAGATGTAATTAACGTAGCTTTGTTAATTACGCAAACAACTTCTCATGTTACTCCGCATCTAGAGGTTACCAATGTGAACACTCGAATGATAAAATGATGGTAATATTGTTTGTATCGTTTCAATAGTTTTGTTTCGTGCAGTTAAAAGCAGCTGGCATATTGATGGTGCTGTAGACTTCTTATCAAGTAAGTGTGAAAGCTTGGACAGGTTATCTTGGCACAAATCAACTTCATGTGCTTTAACACAAGGCCCAACCTTGCACGTCTGTCTATACAACCGATTCTCATACATTATACAAGAAGCACCTCAGCGCTACGGTACATCCCAAAAGGTGTGCGAGACAATGTGCGCGCTCCCGATTATGTTTCTTAGCGTTGGTGGCATCAGGCTTGGTTTCCTGGCATCATAAGGAATAAAAACAGTTTCCTGGAGGCAAGCATTGGGAATATTTTCAGTACTTTGTAACATATGGATCAGCACGGATATGTACGTTAGAACGAAAAGTACTGAAATATTAAGGTGAAGATTTCTCTGGATGTATTTTAGCTGTCTAATGATAAGATCTAAAGAACGAAATACTGTGATTTTTTGACAATTAATGCTGACATGAAATATGAGCTCCGAAACAGTACCCGTGGTAGAACTGGCCCCTTGACTACAGGGCTACATTGAACCACTATATGCTGGTTTGATAAATACCAGTAATTGGAAAGTGGTTCGCTCTTGAATTTCCTGTATGTCGGCGCCGTTGTGCAGTGTTGGGGGCCCTTTTTAAACCACAAACACTATGTTTCAGCTAATCTTGAAAGCAACTGTATTCTTTTTCTAAGGGGGGGGGGGGGTTTCTAGCGTCTAACCACAGTTCCAAACTTATCAGTTAGCTCAAGATGCGCCTGCATGTGTTTCTAATATCCAGTATGTTGTCACGGATTCAATAACGTAAGAGCGTTATTGACATTACTGCAACGTGAGAGTATAGAGGTGCTCCATCTTCATTGAGTGAATACTGGGAAACGGACTAGGCCTTTTCTTGCGTCTGCGTTTACACATTTACTGCACCCAATTTATTTTTCATAACTTACTTTTTAATTTAGGGGGCTGTAAAGCACAGCAACCTTTTATTTTTATAACACAGAAAATTTAAATGCTTATTAGTCGGCTTTCACCTCAAGGTAATGAATTTATATTATATAAAGACATACTTATGATAATTAAAAGCCTATCCGTTTGACAACGTTTCATCTGAGTTCCCCTTTGCAAGGTGATACAGACTTGCAGGTGCTTCGTATCGGGGACCCTCGACATATGTCCAACCGCCAAACAAAGGGTTATTCCGAATGTTTGATTTCAGGAAGGCGTGTTACCCTTCTGTCTTTTATTCCCGTTCGCACACACGCATAAGACGTAAGAGTTGCGTGAAGAGCGTCGTTAGTCCAAACCAACGAGCTACGGTAACTCACCTCGCCTATATCACTGTCATTTAGGCTTAGATAAGAAATATATATATTTTAAATCGACGCATCACGAATCCAAAAAGAGCTGCCCGCGACCAGCCCAGCTAGGTTTCTTTTATTTCGTACTTCGTCGTAGCGGCTAATAGTAGCTCACGAAGCAGAGCACTGAGTGTGGATATGGCAGGGAAGGTGTTCTATATAGTGTCTCGTCAACCACCGAAAACTGCCCGCCGTACTACTGGCCATTCCTAGAAAATTATATATGTGACGCCGAGCGATTTGCAACACAGAAACATTGCTTAGCGATGGGAGAGTCCAGGTGAGAGAAAGGGTGGTTATGGAGATAAAGGCACGCTATTTCCTGCAGTAACTTAGGAATGCATGAATGAATGCCGTCATTTATTAAGAAAAAGGAGGAGCAAGCATTAGTGGAAGCACGTCTCAGCAGTTTGGGAAAGAATGAATGAATGAATTATGGGGTTTTACGTGCCAAAACCACTTTCTGATCATGAGGCACGCCGTAGTGGAGGACTCCGGAAATTTCGACCACCTGGGGCTCCTTAACGTGCACCTAAATCTAAGCACACGGGTGTTTTCGCATTTCGCCCCCATCGAAATGCGGTTTGGGAAAGAAGTGGGGGACAAAGAGGAAAAGCTGAGGCCCGGGTGGCAGGCGAAGTCGCAGCTTAGGGGCGAGAGAATATAAGCAAGAGTTGGCGAAACCAGTTGAATTCCAGTGTAGATGTGTGATGTGCCGAGTAAATGATTGGAGTCACCGCCCAGCATCCGTCCTTTACGGCAGTATAAGCTCCCGCCGTCCTTGGTAACAAACCTTTACTGAAAACCAATCTTCGGAATTACTTATTCATCAGCCATGCCTAGCCACGTAATCCTTAGTGACAGCTACGCTGTCCCGACAAGTTACGAGCATAACGTGACGCTTCCGGTTACGGATGCCATACTCGTGACTCTTACTATACTACTACTACGTTGCGCGAATACTACGAACATGGATTTACTGCACAAGTTAGTGAACATACATTTTAGAACCGCGTTGTTCGCCTTACATGCGCTCAACGGAAGCACCATTGCAGCAAGTTACGGTGCGCGTCCCTTCAAGGCAGAGACGCGAACGCAAACATAAGAACGCGTTAGAAGACAGGGTCTTGGGCCTCGTGCCAAACATATCCAAGCCAACAATATGTCAACAATCATGCCGTCGTTTTTATGCAAAGAGGTTGTGTATTTAAATTTCTGGAGTGACAGTCCAATCCGCCACCTACGGGAGCGCGTGAAGCCTCCGGGGGCCACATTGTTAGATGAAAAGGAGCCCGGCCACAGTACGTGGCTGCGATATACGCGCGACGCAACCTGTGCTTGCGGTTCTGCGATGAAAAAATAAAATGAAATCCTTTTAGGAAGTATATCAGTCCGCCACTGTGTGTCGCTGTTGTCAAAAATAATATGTCATGGTGGTGGGTGCCTTGTGTTCTGCGTACAATATGTTGCGAGAACTGAAAAATTCATTTCACGTTTTCTTCATTTAGTAACCTGCCGCGTGCATCGCCACTGTGATGCCCTTTCGTCGATACGTCGTGCCGGCCCGTATTGACACAACGACATGACTTCGAAATATAGTATCCTTATGCCATTTCTTTAAAAAAAATCATTATTTGTGTATTTTTGGTTTAAACCCAGAAAACAAGAAAAAAATATTCAATGGTAGGCCTCATTCTTGTCCGGCGTTTCAGTTCTAGCTGAAAAGAGCCGGTGAAAGCAAATTTACAATAAAGCTAAGGCGACCCACAATCTGCACGCAGCCGCAAGCCTACATGCGCTCCAATGATAACCTGCCAAAGTTAAGGTCATGTGTCAGCTGGCGGCTCAAGCAATCTTTACTTTTTTTTCGTTTCTGCATCCGTTCTGCCTGCGTCAGCGGCAAAAACGTGAAGTGGGAAGGCAGATAAACAGAAATTGGTGGAGGCAGGTGGCAGCGTAATGGTTAGCGTGCTCATCTCCCAAATGCAACATGGTGCATTTGGGAGATGAGCTCGAATCCCGGTGGTTTGTTTGTGAAGACAGCTTTCTGTGCTCTCTGGTGACTGCGAAGCTCAGAATGAGGCAGCAGCCTGACGACAACGGTCGCCGTCAACGTAACAGAATAAGCGGGCATGCAAGGTCACACCTAAAGCCGAAAGCACATTCAGAGCAAATACACTATGCTCTTGTCGACAAAAAGAAACCTGATGAGTAACGAGCGGTGTTGTTGAGCGAGGCTGTAGACGGATAATGTCACCATAGACAGGACCACGCTCCAATCCCAGTGCTAAGCGGAAATATACGTGGACAGCATGTCAACTAGCGTGTAATTGATACTTCATTAAGGCCGTTGCGTGTTTGTGCTGTGTCTAGCAGGAGCGAGTAGTGTAAGAGATGACACTGGAGAGAAGGCGGTGAGCGAAGTCCGGGAAAAGTAATTGAGGATAGCCATATTGAACGTCGACGCCATGTTAAATAAAGCCGGCAACTTCAGTTGCTCAGCCGCCAGAAAGGCTTGAGTGGTAGCATACCGTTGGGTGTATTTGGTAACCACCGCGATAAGCACACACTTTGCGGAAGTAAACAGAGGAAAGGGACGTAGTGAGTAGGCCGCCCTTTTCGAGCTCTGGCATAGTTTGAAAAATGAATGTGGCGAAGTATGACGCACAAAATAGTATATGTCAACTCAAATGAATCAGCGTGGTCATACTTGCGCGACACGCTATGGTGGCCTGCCACCAGGGCATCATGAAGTTGCAGCGATGAGAGTTTTCATTGGGTACTTGAGAATAAAAACGAGCACATCAGAGACGTCCGAGGGAGATTTCTAGGGTTCAAGAGCACATCGTCCCCCCCCCCCCCCAAAAAAAAGAAAACATCACGAATATAGGCTTACGAATAGGGACATCATAAGATCAAGCACTACGGCGCTTGTTGATCTTGTTTAGGATGACGTCAGCATTTCATTCAGCGTTTATTTCTGAGAAAATGAGTTAAAGTTCCGTTTATTTGCATCACACTGGCAGGCGTAATCAAGCAAACATTGACAGCATTTCATTAGAGGGTGCCTGTCTACTCTGTAGAGATTACGTATGACAATGACAACAAAAATTGAAAGCTTTGGTTACATCGATTCGTACATACATGAGATCCGCATAATTTTTTTACTATGAATTTAAATGCTTAAAAGGGCGCTGATTAACGCAATATTTCCATTCACAGTGAGCAAAAGCGGCTGTCGTATCCACAGTAGAATTGATTTAAATGGCTTTAATCCCAAGGACAATATAATGTTGCCCACTTCCGTGGGATTGTAGTGGTCAAAATGGGATACAGTTGACAGGGAAATCAGAAGGTTGGTGAACGGCAAGAAGGCAAGAAGCTTGCACAAGACCTCAAGGATATAAAATGACTTTTTGAGCAGCTTGGTCAGGGGGCGACGCAATGGTTTCCACGTCTATTAAATATCCTCCAAAATATGAACAGAGGCCGACAAAAATGCGGGCATTTTGGGAAAGGTGAAACCGTTGGAAATTTCAAGACAGCATTAGCCTAAATATAAAAGATGACTTAAAAATAAGAAACCATAACGTTGACAGGTTGGCCAAATTTTGGCACAAATAAATCGGCTGTTAAAGCAGTTCAGTTGAAAGGCAATGGTGCGAAATAAGGCGAGAATGTCGGCAAGTGTTGAACAAAGATCAAGTAGGTCCTGTGGCCGACGCCTGCGCTCGACAGCTGTCAAGCGACTGCACGTATTAGCGAGATGCCTGGTCGTCAGTAGTTAGAGTATGATTCGGGTCTGAAATATTGGACGCGGACTCCATCACATTGAATACAGGGCATTCTACGGTGTCATTCTTAGACAGATGGCACCCATTCTCGCGCAATGAGGATGGGAACAAATTGCCTCACTTGCCGGCTGTCACCTTCCTCCTACTGCCAACATTCCTTCCCCTCCGTAGTTGCTCAGCTTTTATTGCGTTCGGCTGCTAATCACGAGGTCTGGGGATCGAATTATAACCACGGCAGCAGTATTTCAATGCGTGTGAAATGCGAAAATCCGCGTATTTAGGGTAACGCACACGTTAAAAATCCCAAGTGGTCTAAATTATTCCCGAATCCTCCACTACGGCGTGCCTCATAATGAAATCGTGGTTTTCGCAAGTAAAACCTGATAATGTGTTATGTAACATTCGTTAAGGATGTCCTGGGCAGTCGCACAACTCTTGAATACAATTAAGAGTCAGGAGTTGTGCGCGAGGTCTGTGAGTATGTGGATAGCCTTTATGTCGTTCGATAGCTGCTAGTCTACATTGCGGCTATATAATAAAGGCGGAACGGCAACATGGTAGAGAATGTGGAGAACATACAAATCCCGCATATATTACTGCACAGTAATTTTAAATAGTGTTCTCGCTTCAGGCACGTGGATAACCGCCATAGGAGACTACTTTGGAAACTAACTGCAAGTACTGTATATGTCGTACCCAAGGGCGTACCTGGCCTGGTGGCCAGTAAATGTGACGTAATATTGCGAGCAGCTTCGGCCATAACATGCTAATTGATGACGACACAGACTGAAGTGACTACCGCAAGAGTGGACAGGGGACACTAAAGAGGCTACAAGAACAAGCGCCCAGTTGGAAGTTTGCGCTTATCCTTGTCGCCTCTTTAGTGTCCTGTGTCCACTCTTGCGCTAGTCACTTTAGCATGGAATACCAACTAGCCCGCTCTCACAACCTGCAACGACACAGGGACAGTTTGCTCAACTCTTGTGTCGTGACTTTTGTGTCAAGGTGAAAAACCAACATATCCATGTATATGTCTTAATACTTAAGCACATCTAGATTTGCAGCTGCGGTGGTAGCCCATGTGTGCGCATTGCAATGTCGCTAGTGAAATAATTCTGCGAACCTTAACGAATTCGATAGGGGAAAATCAAAATCCGTCCACGACGGCGTCTCTAGTAGACGCTCTGCTATGTTCGGACGTTAACAATGTGTGCCGACTGAATAAAGGCTGCCCCGAAGTGCCTCTGACGGTTAGGCGCTTCTTTACTCCGTAGAATGAAAAAGAAGAAAAGGAAAAGAAAAAAAAACAAGAAGAAAAAAAACCGCATCAAAAGCCCAGAATCAACCATTGCTCGTCGCGGCTAAACGCTCTTAGGATGACGAGTAATTTCCAGGCGACGAGCGAATACGCTTTATCAAGAACACTGATAACGCCGGCGGTACAAGCATTGTGGCGACGTTAAATGAGCAGGGATAGCTTTTTTTTATTTTTTGGTTGACGTCATCGCGCGTCACCGCGTGTAGTTTGAAAAGTTTATGGTCAGTACGCCACGTGGTGGCACTCACGCGAACTAAACCCTTATGTCCAGAAAAGCTTGATACGAACCAACGTCTGAATCGCCGGCTTTTTAGCGCTGGAGAGCCAAGCAGTTCCGGTTCGCGACTCGTGGTCCGTCAGAAAGAGAATTTTCATAGTTGAACGTTGTCGAAGTGGGGTTCCGGATTGATGAAGACGAATGGGTGTTGCAGAGAGTTTACACCGGCCCCAGCGATTGGCGACTGACATGTAAGCAAATTTGCTGACGGAAAGCTTAAGGCAGACCGAAGAAGGGTAAGTCGACGTAATATCTAAAGCTGAGTGAAAGGCAGCGGCTAGAGTCTGTAGGTCACGATGAGTGCTCCAAACCGTGATGTCATCAGCGTACAAGAACTTTATGTCGAGTACATCGTGTAAGCACCATGCAAGCAGGATTAAAACAATATTGAATAATGTGGGTGACAATACCGATCCCTCGGGTACGCCGCGAAGAGGGACAAATGAGCCGACGGCGCCATCACTAAGGCGAATTGCAAAGTGTCGGTCTTCAAGGAAAGATTTGACAAAATTCCGTACTCTAGGGGGAAAATGCAGCATGTCATATCATGCCAAGATGGCAGCATTACTGATGTTATCATACGCCTTTTCGACGTTCATAGCGAGGACAGTACGTACAGTGTTGCAGAAACGAGACGAGACAGCTGCGTTCGATGCGAACGAAATCAAGATTCTTCTTTTTCTTTATTGCTTTCGTAAGAGCGCGCGCCTCTGAAGCGCGCTGTCTTCTTTCTCTTCTTGTCTGCTCCCATGAGTTTCACCAGCTTCACCAGCAGCCTTCAAGTGTGTATAGATGTTGCACAGGTCTCCGAACGAGTCTTCCTTTCGTTTTTAAGAGACAGGAACGCGGTTTCGCGTCGACTCCAGAATATACCTCAAAGACCTTAGCCAGGTTCCAGAAAGATCTAGGAGTGCGTGCGCCGATCAAAACGATATCTCCTTGGGTCACTGTCACTTCTTGCTTTCTTGTGTTACACTGCTCTCTCAGTTCTTTTAGATATTCCTTGTTCCATCTTTTCCACCAATCTTTCATGATTTTTTGCTTATTTCTCCACATTTCTTCTATGCTGACTTTTTTTCACCTTCTGTAACGTCTTTAATCCTATGCTTTCCACCTATTATATCAGCCGGCCCAATTGGTAGAGGATCATCCTGTTCGCTGTATACATAGGTTAACGGTCTGTTATTAAGGATAGCTTCAACTTCAGGTGTTATTGTTTGCATCTCTTCTCTTGTTAACAGTAATTTTCCAATAACTTTCCTCATTACTGATTTCATGCTTCGTACCATCCTATCATAAAAGCCTCCCCACCAAGGCGCTTGTTCTGCGGCGTACTTCCATTTGACTTGATCTCTTTGGCTTGCTCTTTTGGACACTTCTTCCTGTAGTTCTTTAATCATACGATTGAGGTCTCTGTTGGCCTTCTTGGACGTCCTTGCGTTGTCACTGTAAATGGTGCAACATAGCCCTCGCCTCGCTGTAAATCTTCGGAATGCATGTAAGAATACTTCTGTTGTCGTGTTGTCCACAACTTCCAGATGTACAGCTCGGGTAGTAGCACATAGAAATATTGCAACATACTGTGTTGTAGTGCCTTTCATCGCGTCTTTTATAAGGACCCGCAAAATCTACACCGATCACTTCAAATGGTTGTCTCTCGTTGACTCTGTCAGCAGGAAGTGGGGCAGTTTCCTGGTGCAGCGGTCTGGCGTCAAATCGTTGGCACATTATACAACCATGAATTATCGTCTTCACCAGCTGTCTTCCTTGTATTATCCAGTACTTAGTTCGAAGCTGCGATAATGTGACGCTTATTCCTCCATGCAGCATGAGTTGATGAATATGACGTACCAGCAGCTTTGTAGCAGCCGTCCACTTTGGGAGCACAATAGGATGTCTTTCGTTGTATGTTAATCCACTTTGAAGTAGCCGACCTTTGTGTCTTATCAGACCTTGATCGTCTTTAAAGACTTCCGTACCATGAAGAAACATCCTTGTTGTCTTCGTAGGAATGCCCTTGCTCTGTACGATGTTTTCTCGTATGTGTTGTTGTTCGAGCTTTATTATTGTCGTCTCAGCATTCTTCAGTTCCTCAAAACTTAGATCTCCGACGATCGATCTCTTTTTTCGTATATTCCGGAGATACCCGAGAGCCCAAGCTGTTACTCTGAGTAATCGTACGTATGTGCCATACTTCTCCGCGTTAATCACTGCCGCATTTGACGTGCACGTGTTAATCGCATTACTTTCATCATGCTCAGCGTCGTCTTCTGCTTCGGTTTGTTCTACAGTTTTCTTTTTCAGAACTGACCATTTTGGACCATGCCACCATAGTTCTGAGTTTATCAGACGCTCTGCGCTTACACCTCTAGTCATCAAATCGGCTGGGTTTTCTTCGCTTGCAACATAATTCCACTCTGACAGTCTCGTTTTTTCCTTTATCTCCTTCACTCTGTTTTGAATAATGTTGCCGCGTTTTTCTTTCCACGTAACCAACTTAGAACAACGGTCGAGTCTGTCCAATATCTCGTTTCGTTAAGTTTTCTTACAAATCCTCTTCTGATATATTCAGAGAGGCGTGCAGATAGCGTCGCAGCCATTAACTCGAGTCTTGGCAAGGATATTTCTTTCATTGGAGCTATTCGTCCTTTTGCTATGAGTATCTCAGACTGTTTTTGGTTTTCGTAGCTATTTATCAAGTAGGCTGCTGTTCCGTAAGCATACGGGCTTGCATCGGAAAACAAATGGAGATCCGTGTGAAGAGGCTATCTGCCTTGGTTAGTATCAAACCATCTAGGTATGCTGAAGTCTTGTATCAATCGAAGCTCTTGAATACAGTTCCTCCACGACGCCGTTTCATCTTCTGGTAGCGGGTCGTCCCAAGATGTTCCCTTTCTCCACATGTTTTGTATTTCTCGCTTAGCTGTCACTGTGAATGGTGCGAAGACGCCCAGCGGATCGTATACCCTTGCTGTTAGCTGCAACATTTGCCTCTTCATAATTGGACCGCTCTTATCGATGTCCTTTATGTCAAAAGATGGGATGTACAGTCTATCTTCCTCGTAATTCCATCTGATGCCAAGCATCTTTATCTGGTTAGAGGTTTCCATGCCTGTGTTTTTCTTTTGTATGTTTATAGTTCGCTGTAATTTAGGCTCATTCGTTTTAAACTTTCTGAGTGTCATTGCCGCCTCTTGAAAAATGTCTTTTGACTCTTTATAAAGTTTTTCGGCTTCTTCTGGTGAGTTGGCGCCCAGTATCACGTCGTCGACGTAAATGTTGTTCTTCAGCTGCTTAATTGTTTCCGGAAATCTATCTTCCAACTTGCTTAGGTGGTTTTGTATAGTTGCTGCCAGTAAGAAAGTACTTGGAGCTATTCCAAACGTTACTCTTGACATTCTCCATGTCACAACTTTTGCGTCGCTACCACTTGGAATTCTGTCCCACCAAAGAAAACGCAATGCGTCTCTATCCTCTTCCTGTATAGAAATCTGCAGAAATGCTTTCTCTAGATCAGCAATTATTGCTATTTGAGGGTGTCGGAAGTTCATCAGCATATGCACCAAATCACAATTGAGATTCGGTCCTGTTTCGAGGTTATCGTTTAAAGAAAACCCTTTTGTCGACGATGAAGACGCATCATATACAATTCTCATCTTTGTAGTTTGTCGATCTTCCCTTATTACTGCCTGATGGGGCATGTAGTAACAGTGTGTCATCGGTCTTCTTTTTTCTTCGACCACTTCGGCTACTCCACTATTTAAATAATCTCTAATCGCACTGTCGTAACGCCGAAGTATACTTTCGTCCTTCTGTAGCCGTCGAGTGAGTTGTCGTAATCTGGTCATAGCTACATTCTTGTTTTCATCAAGTTCCACGTTCTCTTTCCACGGAAGTCTGACAGAATATCGCTTTTCTTCAAATTTTAAGTGCCTCTTGAAGTGCTGAATCACTTCCGCTTCTCTCTAGGTTTCTTTCTCATGGCATTTTATGCCTAGAAATTCGATATCCCAGAAATGTCCGAGTTCTGTCTGTATTTCATAGTTATCCACGTGGACGTTGAGTACCATTACGGTTGACTTCTCCATTGTTGTTGCCGATACCTTAGCTTGGCCTTGTACTGTCCGGCCGAATATAGTTTCTGTTGCTGTTAACCTTTCTTCTAGTCTTCGGATCCCACCTGTCATTAATTGCCAGTACTGGTCTGATCCAATAAGTAATCCGATTTCCATGCATGATGTGCTTCTACATAAATCGTCCGCCAGCTTGAATTCGTCGTCTTCATACTTCTTTAGCAGTGATATAGGCACGAACGGTAACCTTTCTTTTGAAATTATGTCTATCTCCAGTGCTTCAAATAACACTTCTTCACTACTGTAGGCACTTTTCAGTTTAACTTTAACTGAATTCTTAACTCCTTCATTTTGACCTCCTCCGAATGATCCTATCGTGAGCCTTTCTTTCTTTTCCTTTAACTTTACAGCCAAGTTTCTCACATAGGCGTTTCAGGATGAATGATCTTTGGCTGCCAGTGTCCAGCAGAACACGACAATAACATGACTGCCTTCTGCCTTCAGCTAGCGCAACTGCAGTCCGCAGAAAAATACTTGATGGGAGGTTCATAAACTGGCAAGTAAATGTTTTCTCTTCCCGATTTTCAATTTCACCAGGAGTAGATGCTGTACACTGTGCTGTCAGTTCTTAGCTTCTGCACATAGACGTCGCGTGCCATTTTTTACACATCTTGCACCTAATGTTTGCCTTACATATTTTAGCAGTATGGCGAGGCCTGGTACAGCGGAAACATCTGTTTGCCTCTTTGAGCTTCATTTTCTTGTCTTCATAAGGCATCGTTTTCCTACAATCATCAGTAAAATGAGTCGTCTTCTGGCAAAATATGCAAAACTTTGTAGCTGTACTTTGAAAATTAACAGTTCTTGTCTGCTTTTTACTCTCCGTTCTGTTTCCGTAGCTTTCTTTCCTTTCTGTTGACAATTCCTCTCTGCACTCTACCTGATCTTCTATGTATTTCATCAAGCGCCTAAGGATATCTTCTTGACGTAAAGCCACGTTCTGATCTTGTGCTGACGATCTACTGATCACTTCTCTTTGTGTTAACTGGAATCCAATGTAGAGATCCACTTGCAAAGCTCTTTTCAGGATCGGAAGCAACATCGATGCATAAGACACACTTTTCAATGCTAAGGATTCCAATCCAAGTATGTGCACTTGCACCTTTTGTGACAGCTTTCTTAAACCATCATGGTCTTTGCAGCTCGCGACTGTATTCAAGTTAGCTAGTTCTTTCATATGCATTTCTACCAGCACGTCATCTTTTCCGTACTTCTGCTTGAGTAGATCAATGGTATGCACATAGTTACTGTCGGAAAACTGTAGTCCCTTCACGGCAGCTGCCACTTTTCCGGTTAGTGATGACAGAATGCACGTAAATTTCTGATTTTCGTTCAAGTCCGTTCTTTCGTGTACAGCTGTTTCAAATTGCCGCCAAAATCTCTGCCACTTCATTTTATCGCCGCCAAACTTCATTATTTCTAGCTTTGGCAGCTTCACTGTTATTGCTTCCTGCGCTTGTCTAGCTTTGCCATTAAAGATGGTTTGCTCCCTCGCTGTTTCCCGCATTTCTTGTCGAGAAAGGTACGCGTTGATGCTGTGCACAGCACTTATTATCTTTAACTCGTACTAAGTGGTCTTCGCAAATTCTGAGTCAGCTGTTTCGGGCTTTATGAACTGCTCCATCTGCTCGTTGGCTTTCTTTAGCGAGTCTGCAATACCTTTGATCTGGCTGGCTATCAGCGACATCGCTGTAGGATCCTGATTTTCCTCCAGTTTCTTTTCAGCATCGCTCACAAAGTTATTTTGCTAGAATAGCAGCTTGGGCTTGTTGGTTTTCCATCCTGCTAGTAACAGCGCAAAATGTAGACAAGGGACGAGACAAGAAGACACCACAAGCGCTTGTGGTGTCTTCTTGTCTCGTCCCTTGTCTACATTTTGCGCTGTTACTTGCAGGATCACAAAGTTAGTTATTTGCGTCCTCGGCGTTTTTCGCTTTTTCATAATCACTTCTCTGTTCATCTTGACTAATTGAGGAAACTGCTGGTCGCTTACAGATTCTAGCGGCGAAACGTAATCGGAGTCTTGGTCGCGCTCTGTGTCTGTGCCGCTCCTTGCTGTCGATGTCTCGCCTCGCTGCCGTTGGTTTGCCTGTAGGCCTCCTCTTCGTTCGTCTTCTGTGGCCAGTCCGTCGCTCTGGTATTCCGCGGCCAGTCGGAAGAGGAGTAGCCGCTATCCTGGTCACGGCAGCATGTTGCAGAAACGAGACGAGACAGCTGCGTTCGATGCGAACGAAATCAAGATTGTTCTTTTTCTTTATTGCTTTCGTAAGAGCGCGCGCCTCTGAGCGCGCCGTCTCCTTTCTCTTCTTGTCTGCTCCCATGAGTTTCAACATACAGGGTGGCTACGAGTTGATGATACAATTGAGGATGCCAAGACAGCCAGCCCATCTTGAGTACCTATAGATGGACGGAAGCCAATTTGAGCAAGGTGGTAGAAACCGTGGTGCTCTAGCCACCAAGACAGTCCTGTTGCTAGCATTTTCTCACCAAGCTTGCACAACTTTGACGTTAGGGAAATGGATCAGAGATTGCCAAGGTCGGTCGGCAGCTTGCCTGGTTTCGGAATGGGGATCACAATAGCCGATTTCCAGCCCGGAGGGACAACGCCACCTAGCCATACCTTGTTAATGGTGTCGAGGAGCTGAGACAGCTCAGCGCAACTCAGGTTCTTGTAAGCCTATAGAGCCAATAGAATCTGGACCAATAAGCCTTGTAAGCCAATAGAGTCTGGACCGGGTGCTGTCTTGCGACAGGTGCCATCTATCACTGCAAGCAACTGAGGTATGGTGAAAGAGTTTGAAATTGCCTCGGAGTCTGCTGTAGGTGGTAACTTGTCGATATGTGCCGGAATGTCTGCCAAGGAAGCACCATTGGTTGTTTGAGGCAACACGTCGTACACGTGCAAATACTTCCAGGCTGTTTCTCTGGCGAAATCATCCAGCGACAAGCCAACAGCGAAGCAGGCTGTGGCCGCCGCGTCTGGACGGCGGCAGCCGTGCTCCATGGCACGGAACGTTCGCAGAGAGAAGTATTCGATGTTTTGGATGAAAACCACTCACACCACGTATGCCAGTGCCATCGCAAAAGGTCGCGTTCATACCTTCGGGCAATAGCAGTAAGGAAATTCAGTCTTGTACGTGCTTGGGCAGGAGTGGTGCCTCGGGATGATGCCAGCTCAGCTTGTCTGCCAGCTGCCCACAAGTTGAGCAGGCCTATATCCGGTGCCGGTCAATCGACGTCTACCCAGCTGATGGTTGTGGCTTCATTGAGCACGCTTTGTATTCGATGAACATGTAGTGGTGACGAGTGGACATATATATCTTGGAGAATGGAGCGAAATGTGTAATGGTTGATCACAGTACACTTGCGGCGCAATCGATCGGCCTGTGATGGATGAAGGCCGATTATGATAGGGTGGTGGTCAAGTGGGAGTGCCGGGACCCGACCACCACGCAAGATCCGGTGCGTATGTTGTACGTCGAGCTTGAGGCACAGCCCGCGTTGCTGAATCGCGATGGTTCAGTAGTACAAACAACGCATCCGCGAAGGAGTCCCGCACACGCCTACCTCTGTGGCTAGAAGTGGGGTACTCCCAATCTGGGTCATCATCAGCAGTCTGGCTACGCCCACTGCAAGGTAAAAGCCTCTCCCATACTTCTCCAACTACTCCAGCCATGTGCTAGTTGTGGCCATGTCCCTGCAAACTTCTTAATCTGATCTACCCACCTAACTTTCTGCCGCCCCCTGCTACGATTTCCTTCTCTTGAAATCCAGTCCGTAACCATTAATGATCATCGGATATCTTCCCTCATCATCCCTTGCCTTGCCCATGCCCATTTCTTTTTCTTGATTTTAACTAAACTATCACTAACACGCGTTTGTTCCCTTACCCAATCTGCTCTCTTCTTATCCCCTTAACGTAACACCCATCATTCTTTCCATAGCTCGTTGCGTCGTCCTCAGTTTAAGTAGAACACTTTTCGTAAGCCTCCAGGTTTCTGCCCCGTAGGTGAGTACTGGTAAGACACAGCTGTTATACACTTTTCTCTTGAGGCATAATGGCAACCTGCTGTTTTATTATCTGAGAATGCCTGCCAAACGCACCCCAGACCATTCTTATTCTTCTGATTATTTCAGTCTCATGATCCGGACTCGCGGTCACTACCTGCCCTAAGTAGATGTGTTCCCTTACCAAAGGACACGATGGGTATTGTTGACGGACATTCAGTAACCAGCCCAGATTGCTGCGTGAAGGAAAGCCACCGGCTGGTGTTACGTAATATGACACTACCACAACAGTTGCCTTGGGTAACTTCACAGCTACTGCCACTACCTGCTGGTATGAGTTACACCAGTTTTCAAGAGAAAGGCAGACCTGAGGATAGCGTGTATCAACATACACTGCCGCCT
Source organism: Dermacentor variabilis (assembly GCF_050947875.1). Taxonomy (NCBI): domain Eukaryota; kingdom Metazoa; phylum Arthropoda; class Arachnida; order Ixodida; family Ixodidae; genus Dermacentor; species Dermacentor variabilis. The sequence goes on along the minus strand of NW_027460291.1, from coordinate 1,995,959 downwards.
TTCCTGGAGGGGCAGCTGTGTGCACGCGACGGTCACTCATCGAAGGATACACGTATCAACTGAAGCCCGGAATGTCAGGCAAGGTGTTGGTCTCCTGTCTGTAGTAACAGGGCCCACACCTGTAGCCTGTTCATACGAAGACTGGATATAAGCTCCCCCACTTACGTGGAAAGACATTTACAGTTGCACTGCAGCACACCACAAACACCTGTACTCGCCATTGTGATTACGAGTCCAGGCGCTATATTATCACAGATGTCAGGGTGGATAACTGGCTGACCATGAACCGCAGAAAGGTTGTAGAATTATCCGGCAACGGAGCAGAAGACCTGGTAGAACCTGCGAACGATACAGCACGGCGTGAACGAGACAATGATGCTGCGCAATCGATAGTTGTAGTGGTGTGAGATTCCATTGCACGTCGGCGACGCGCAAGTAGTTCACAGTGTCGTCGGAGCTTGGAAACTTCCGCTAAAATGTGGGCAATTTGATCGTCAACTGCTGCCATATCATCACGCAGATGATCCGGCACGCTCTGCCTCTGTGTAACCAGCGGGCGACGGTGGTCTTTGCGAACTTTGTCACTGTAAGTCTGTTGGGAATGGGGTGCAGGCGGGTCGGGCTCGGAAAGCTCTGGCCAGTCGTCATCATACCAATGGAGCTCTGCAAACCTGTTAGATGTCGGCACTGATTGTGTGGCAGCATGCTGAGGCCATTGCTTATGAATCCCGCGACAAACCTTCTGAGTGACCTTGTTCTTTGTGGGACAAGTTGCAGAAGTGATCTCGTTGTCGTTGGTCTTGTAGAGTCCACATCGGTAAGACACTATGCCAGCTAGTACAGCTTCGCCTGGCGCTGTAAACGGACAGGATCGGCGCATGTCGCCAGGTCGGAAACCGTTGTAACAATAGACGACACCGGGTCTATATGGCCGAGGTTGTACAATGCCGCCATAGTAATACAGGCGGGCTGGGGAAGTGGTGGGATCTGCAGGGTGACGATGCAAGAGCGCCCCTTTTCCATGTAATTCGCTTGAATGACACGGTGAGTAGGACAGTATAGAGCTCACGCTGGAGAGCAGTCTGGTGCTCGACAACGTCGACGTTGTAAACCACACAGCGCTGTAAGTCCGAGCCCTCTACCAGGTACACCTGGACCGGCACGGTGACTTCGCTTGTGATTGAGAGATGCTGAAGCGTTTGCAAACGCTCTACAGCAGCCAATGTCGGGAGCCACACAGAGATGGTATTTGACTTCTTCCTGGCCATGAAGCCGCGGACGCCTGTGTTGTCAAGACAAGCGTCTAGATTCGCCTGAATAATCCTGTTCGGAATCTCCGTGAGACTTGTGCGGCCAGAGCTTCAATCGTTTCTTTATAGCAAAGCGAGCCCAGTGTTGACACCACTGGGTGGTCAATCGTTAACAGGAACGCTTGCCTTGCGATCCGCTGTTGGCCGAAGACGAATCTGGTGCAGAGTGTTCCGAAGGACTCTTCTGAGAAACACGGGGGGCCGACGGCACACATGGCAGCGCAGAAAACAAGTCACTAGGGGTACTGGTTCATCATGCACAACAATCGAAGATCCATTCACAATCGGTGACTGGGAAGGCATCGCTGGGCCCCGCCCAGAGGGCGGATCACTCACGGTCTGATGTACATTTTGGGAAAGAGGTGGGCGGGCTGTAGCCGAAGAACTTCGAGCAGGAACCAGGGGCTGGGAGCAAGGCTCAGGTGTCAATTGTGCGGCCGGTAATGCCGTCGTGACTAGCGGCGCCGGCGAATCTACCGCCGCCAGCGCGTCACCGGAAGCACTAGGCCTAGTCCCGGTGCACAATTCAGCTGCAGGGCCGATGGAGTGCACTCGCTGGATTCCAGGAAACGAGACTGTCCATGAGCGTCCGGAGCGTCCTCGGATGGCTTGTGGTCTAATCTCTTGAAGTATGGAACGTATTTACGTGGACGGGGAGAGATTTCACAGGAGCGATGAGCAGCTACCTTAGCAGGGACACTTCGTCGTCCATGACATGATTCTTACGCCGGCTGTTCAATACGAGCCTACGACATTGGCGATTGTTGGGTTCTGCATAGTGCACGAGCGCAAACGAGAGGAGCCCTGATAGTGACGTCATGAGCCACTACTTGTTACACAATCGTACGGCCATATGGCTATTTCATGTTGTTTATGTGCAAACTACCATGGCCTTTGTAATTCGGTGAAGAAATGTTAAAGCCTGATCAACATGGGCGATCATAAAGTCTGTACAACGTCGCACATTACCTACGTAGCCTAAACTGCTACGAAGAAAGTGCCGGGCAAAGTGCGCCGGTCCCGGAGATAGTGCAGCCTAACACGGTGCCTCAAAGTGCGAGCTGTCACAAGGAAAGAAAGAGGTCAAAGAGGCACAGGTGGCACAACCCGAGTGTTTCAAAGGGCTGGGTGGCTTTGGAAAGAGGGAAGCATACGCGCGATTGTGGCCTAAACGGAGGCAATAAAGAAAGAAAAAAAATTCGTTGAGCTGCAACATTCATATGGGGACGGATTACTAGCGAAGCCGTTTAGGCTGCATACATGGCCTGCATAAACATTATTAAACCACTTGCCTTTTGCGTACGGCACCACACTACGCCAACACAAACGCTGCCGCCGTCACCGCACCTTTTGTTCATCTGCCGCAGCCGTTGCTACAGCCGCGCCGGCACCTACGACGCGCGTTACGTCATAACCACAGAAGCGCAGAGAGAGAAGTGGTTCGTGTGAAAAGGAGAGGTTGGCGCTAGCTTCTGCAGCCCTTGAGGGAGCACGGCTCAGCGCCAACAGAAGTGCAGGCCGTATTCACAGGCGCCGTCGCCCGCCTCTTTTACGCTCTCCCCCTGAAAGTCTCCAGTGGTGCAGCGTTGCCGCTACACTCTTTCCCCCTTTCCCCTAACAGTCCCTATTGCTACAGTGCCGTCGCCACAGTCTTTGCCTCTCTTCCCCACCCTTCTTCATTCAGGCACACGCCTGGCGTTATAACCGCAGAAGCGCAGGCCACGCGCACAGGCACCACCGGCTCACTCATCCTCCTCTCCCCCAAGCGGTCGGCTGCGTGCGCATTCCTGCGCCACGTCTGCGATGTGAACGCAAGCCTCCCAGGGTACTCCCTCTGGGAACGCATGTCGGGGTGCATAGCGCATTACAGTAAAACGATTTTTTTTAAGCAGACGGGGGCAAGAGGGAAACAGACGCCGTAAAAAGCGATGGTGGCCTAGTGATGTGAGCACCAAGCTGATTTATTTATTTATTTATTTGTGATACCCTCAAGGTACATAATTGTACATTGCAGAGCGGAGGGGCGAGAATACATTCGAAGAGTAAAAAATACAGGATTAGTTCAAGGAATTTCCAAGGAACAAAAGCAATATGAAAAAAGCAGTAATGCATTGATAACAAATAACAGAGACTTACATAACATGAAAATACAGAAAGAATACACTTTACCAAGCAGACAATGTTCACGAATAAGTGCATAATTACGCCATTTGCCACCATACAATATATTATGTTGATTAGTGCATTCTTTAAACGAGTGGGGTCACTGATGCTTACTAATGATGTAGGTAGATTATTCCAGTCGACTGAAGTCCTATGAAGGAATGATTGTGAGCACGCGACGGTGTTATGACGGGGTACGTTAACGTTATGCAAGTGGTCACGACGAGCCGAATAATAAGGCGCATGTTGGATCCAAAGAGGGCGAAGAGATGCGTTGTGGCAGTAGATTTTATGAAAAAGGGAAATGCGTGATTCTTTTCAGCGAAGAGATAATAATAGAATTTGAAGGGTACTCTTCATTAATGTAACACTAACAGTGCGATGGCAGTTAGCTAAGATGAAACGAACCGAGCGATTTTGCACCGATTCAATTTCGTTAATTAATGTGACCTGATGGGGATCCCAAACGGATGTGGCATATTCTAATTGGAGGCGTATGTATGTCGTGTACAAAAGCCGTTTTAGTGAAACTGGCGCAAGCGAAAAATTTCTCTACAAATATCCTAAGGAGCGGTTAGCTTTAGATATTACATACTGTACATGCTGCTTCCAAGAAAGATCGCTAGTTATATGAATGCGAAGTAAGGGTAGCATGTTACGGTTTGAACGGGGCAGTCATTAAGGGCGTAGGTAGGGCAAGTTGTGTTAGAACGATAAATCCGCATAGATTTGCATTTAATAATGTTTAGTTCCATGCACCGAGTGAGGCACCAGTTAGATATGTTATTTAAATCGGATTGAAGGGCAGCTATATCAGATGCATTATTCACTTTTCGATATATAACGCAGTCGTCAGCGAATAAACAAATTTGCGAGGAAATGTTATCAGGTAAATCGTTAATATATATTAAAAACAGAAGGGGACCAAGAACAGACCCTTGTGGAACACCGGATTCAACTGGAGCCGCGTGAGATGTGGAGTCATTAGTTGCAACAAATTGGGAACGAGAAGAAAGGAACGATTGGATCCAGCTGAGTACTCCCGGGTCAATGTTCAGTGCGCTTAGTTTGTGTAGTAGCAGTAATGTTTCACCTTGTCAAAAGCTTTAGAAAAATCCAAAAATATGCAATCAGTCAAAAAACCGCTATCAATTGCATGTAAGTCATTAGTGAAAGTTACCAGCTGAGTCTCACAAGAAAAAAATTTGCGGAAGCCATGTTGACTGTTAGAGAAAAAATTATTTTGTTCAAAAAAGTTGACGAGATTAGAAAATATGATGTGCTCCATAATTTTGCATGGTACTGAGGTAATCGATATGGGCGTGTAGTTAAAAGGATCGTGAGTTTCGCCAGATTTGTGGATAGGAATAATCTTTGCTGTTTTCCAGTCATGAGGCAAGGATGAGGACAGGGACGATTGTGAAAAAAATGCTCTCTAAGCTGATAGAGGAATACTCACTAGTATTTTTTAGAAATTTCGTCGTGATTTCGTCTATTCCACAAGAAGACGTAAGTTTAAGAGTGTGTATAATTTTTTTTTATGCCAGTAGAGTTAAAAATTACGGGATCCATAGGAAAAAAATTGCAGCATGGTAGCCTTGGAAGGTCGTTATCATGTGCTGTAGGAGTGAAAGCTTTTATAAATACATTATTAAAAATCGTAGCGCAGTGCTGCCGAGGTATAGGCTCATGGCCTATACCTATACCTCATGGCTCATGGCCGAGGTACAGGCTGATGTGCTCGACGGCAGAGGTTCTATTACTAAACCACTCGCGTATTGTTTAATTTTTCTTCAAGCGAGACGAGATAAGAATCTACATACTACTGCAAAGTTCCCAGAATGAGGCAAAGAATGCGAAAAACCCCAGAATACTTTTGAACTTGGGTTCACCGCCAAATTCATTGCAATGCACTACAATATTACCCATTGACCCCGGCCTCATATTGTTACAATATTTCCACAACCGATCTTTAACTTAGTTACCACTTTGAACCATGTACTACCTTCCGCATGAAAATGGAACTTCGTACGTCGCACACCAGAAACACAGGTATGCATGTAAAAAGAAGAACCAGAAAACCGAAACCACACACACACACACACACACACACACACACACACACACACACACACATATATATATATATATATATATATATATATATATATATATATATATATATATATATGGCGCTAGGGTGTGAGAAGCACCGAGTCACTGTCCTGGACGCCACGTAATCGAGCGACTCCGCAGGCGTCTCCTGTCGAATTTGTTCCGAAAACGAAGTGTAGCTCCCGTGATACGAGTCGGGCGCGGCGCTACAGCACTCTCAGAGGTCACCACAGCGCGCTCAGTTCAATTTTCATTCACCAGGCGGCGGACTGGGTCAACAGCGACCACGGCGAACGCCTACGCTGTGTTCGTGACGTAGTGATGCGAGGACATTTCATTTCCACCCACCTCCTTTATCCACGTGCTTACGCGCCACCGCTGTTCCTGCTAATTAAATTTTCCTTTCGCGCATCAAGTCCGTCGGTTTGGTCGCTATCCTACGTCATGTGGGCTGCTGCGAGAGGCCACCGCATGCGCCCGTTAGATGCGCCGGTGGACCGCGGGACTGCGTGTCAGCCCACCAAGAAAAGAGAAAACAAGAAAATGGAAACTGAATAAAGGTGGACGAAGCTAACGGAACGCGTTCATTATCTTGACAGCGTCCACCCACAGACAGTGAGTCCGAGAGAGCCCGGCTGGATACAATTCTGGGGTGTCTGAAGCCTGTTTCACATGATGCGATCGCACCGGAAGTGCGACTACCGTCGTTTGCGATGAAAATCGCAGTCGCCGTGCCGACCCCCAGATTTTCGGCTGCGACCAACCGGTTGGTCGCACAGTCGCACCGTCGCACCGATCGCTGCGATTTTCCGTCGAAATTGCGCGGAGAGCTGTCAGCGGATCTATTTCGCCGGCTTGTTTTGGAAAATGGCGTCTCGCACGACAAGTGCAATGCGCGGAGACGTGGATCGTCAAATTCGGTACGTACGCGAAGGGAGAATAAAAAACTTGTACCGCAGATTGCATTCTCCGATTGCTATGCGTTCGTTGACACGCTACACAGCAAATGAAGTGCATTTTCACGTTTGCTTCGTACGCCTTTGTGAGTTGTCAGTGCTAGGAGGTGTTCGATACCCAGCAGACGACGAGGTCGTCACAATTTTCTTTTGTTGAGTAGCATGGAAAAATTGCGCTTACGGAGCAGCTTGAATTAGTTCAACCTCGGCAAGGGCAAATGACAAGACAGCAAAGTACCCGAAGTTTCAACGTTGCGCTGAACGTGGTACCGTTCAGTTGCATTTTCTTGTCGGTTTTCAAGCACGAATTTCCCGATGCATCTTGAAAGCTTATCTTGCCTCTTATTAAATTTGACAGAGCAAAAGTGTAGGCTATCGTAATGAACTTGCTACGATAGCATTAAATCCGTGGCTTGAATAAAATATTACATTATTTATTACGCAAGCACGGCGATGGACGAACCAGGCTAGCGGTAAGGTTGAATTTCTCAACACAATTTTCATTCCACGTCGTAATCACACAGATTGTTTGAGGCTTCATTCAGGGGCACACGCGGGCGTGCGGGTTGGTGCTTCTTGTTGCGTTTGGCGTAAGAATATGGCTAGGAGCAGGCACCACATATGCGCAATGACAGGCAATATACACGCATCATTTCTCCAGAAGCTGACGCCGAGCACGGGTAGCGCGAGGATCTTGTTGGGCTGACACGACAACTTCGTGGCAGCCGAATTCCGAATACTGCATATACGATGAGGGTAGCTATATGAACTTGTCGATAGGTCAACTTGTAGAGTATTGTAGCACAGGCAGAACGAAAAGGTCATAGAAGGTAGATAAGACAACACACAGCGCTGAACCATAGAATAAAGAATCGCTGAACCACCAGCGAACAGCTGTTTACGTGCGCGATGTCGCACTGAACTACAGAAACCGCCGTCGCGCACCCCAAGACAAATCTTAACTAACGTTTTTAAATTAGTAAACGTACATATTATTTGCTTCTGATCAAGAGAAGTCAATAATATTAGAGTGTAAACGTTTTATTTACTACAATAAAAGAATTATGCAGCGTGTGCCCCGAAACCTGGCAGTAAGCAACCCTGGGCGTCGCACCAGTCGCATTGTTGAAATCGCAGTCATGTGAAATGAGCCCTCTAAAAATCGCATTGCGACGCGTGCGACAGCACCGATTTTCGCCGTTGCAGTCGCAGCATGTGAAACAGCCTTGAGTCGGAGTGATCCCTGAGCAAAAATATATTTTGCGAATGAGTTTGAGTGAGTTTCGTTTATTATGCTGGCCCACACACACACACACACACACACACACACACACACACACACACACACACACACACACACACACACACACACACACACACACACACACACACACACACACACACACACGCACACGCACGCACACGCACGCACACACACGCGCACACACGCACACACACACACACACACACACACACACACACACACACACACACACACACACACACACACACACACATAAATACATACATACATACATACAATGCAGGCTCATCGTAGAGCGGCGCGGCAGGTTTCCCCTTTTCATAAAGTAGAATCCATGTAACCGTCATTGTATTCGAGCCATGACGGCTCTATCAGCGTCCCAGAAAATCCTCGAATCTACTCTTAGTAATATCTGTATACCTTTCTCATATTAATTGTTTGCTTTTAAATCCGAACACACGTCGTCTGCCAACACGCCACGTACACAACCAATGTATCTGGTTTTATAAGTATGGCGAGCTTCCACCTAGAAGAAAGTGAAGGGAAAAACATATGTGTCCACCATCGATTAAGGTGTAATTACAGGCCGCACACATTCTGAAGTTCCAGCCATGGCCACAAAGGCGCGTTCCAGCAAGATACACCTAGGTGGAGCTACTGTAATTTGGTCGTATACTTAATTGGTAAGTTTTCGCGGCTAAATATTCGGTCTATAAATGTACATATAGTAACCGACAAACATAGTTGTCATTGTTTTACAAAATAAACAGAGTATATTGTTTTATTGGACTTGTGTAATTAACGTCTTTTCTTTATTACTTGAATGAAGGTTTTGAGACCCAACTGACGTGTTATAAGCAGCAGCCCACTGGTATCGATTGTAGTCCGTACCTTTTATCGATTCAAGTTGTACGGCAGTAATATTTGCGAACGGAATGGTCAGTTCCATATAGCAGCGTCACGCAGGTTTGTTTTAATTAGATAAGAATAATATTTCAGCCAGTTTATACGTCCTTCATTCGATAGCCGCCACCAAGCGAAGCTGTTTAAAGACGGCGGACATCACCAGCTGCGGCGTTTTACTGGCACAACGGCTGCAAAGCATCCGTCGTTAGTGATCTGCAGCGTCTGCCCGCGTAATGATGTGTGGCTTAAAAAAATGCGCAAGCTCGCGCTAAAATTTATCGCTGGAACCAAGTACACTCTGCTCGAAGACGACCCACGAATTCGGATAAACCTTGCAGCCTCTGGGCTTGTGCATCGGTGAGCAAAATAGCATTGCTTCGCCTTCTAAGCTTTCAATTTCTTTGCGTGCGAGGGGGATAAAATAGGTTCCTGTAGTCATTTTGTAAAAGCGGAAAATATTAATTATTATAAAGTTATTGCTCTTCAAACGAGGCTCTTGTCATTTTGCCACGTTGCTTAAATTGGTAACACGTAGTACAGCTAAATGATACATAGTTTTAACTGTTTCTGCTTCAATGATACGCTGTAATAAATTCACTGCACATTACTGGCAAACGTACTACCTGTGAAACGTACTTCCTGTGGTACAGTTAGATTAATTGTATTTGAGATATGATAAAATGACTAGTGTTTATTGTCTAGCCTCTGCCAGAAAAAAATTGTTATCTAATCGAGGCCTCACTAAGCACAGCCTACACAAAGACACTACTGAAAGAAATGCAGACGCAAAAGAGTTGTGTGTGTGCATGATTTTCTATCATGGAGCGTTTTGTGCACTGTTCTTAGTCATACATGGATCACAAGCTCACTGACGCTTACATCATAGTAATTGTGGGTCTTTTCCCTTTCAACTTGAACTTCGAAGATGCTGCTCACACTTGTTGACCTCTTTGGACTCTATTGCATCTGGACGTTCAAATCAACAGTGCCACTAGGGGCCATCAAGGGCCAAAATCCTCACAAGGTTTGTTTCTGAACACCAACTAGAAGTGTCATTTGTTATTTATTGGACTAACATTTATTACACCCTTTTCTGCTTGCCATGGTTTCATCATTTCTCTTTTCAGGAAGATGGACAAAAGAGAGATTATTGTCTGCAAGCTGCCCACGCCAACCCATAAGAAGCTCAACGGTCACCATGATGACAGCAGGTCCTCGTGAACTGTGTGCCTCACCATGAAACGTTTGCAAGACTACCAGATAGAGGGGCCTGAGCCCTACCAGGAAAGCAACAGCCTACACTTTTGTATCGTACCGAGTGGAAATGCAAAACATTTGCACACACGCTTACTCGATTTTGAGTGCGTTTTATGACAAACGGAAAAGTAACATGTGGAGTCCCAAGTTGTTTCTTTTCTAGTCATTATAGCCATGATGATGAGAACAGAAACAATTACAAGCTCGGACTTGCTAATGCACAAACTATGTCATCTGCTCTTCGAAAATCAGCTTGATGGGCATTACCAACAAGTATCACATGCTCTCTCACCACGGTAATTTGTTACATGAAACCGCAAAAAATTTTAAAACCTTCAAAAACGCTCAATGAAATCTTGAAGACGTGGTAATTAATATTCACTGAAACTCTGGCTGTCAATGTTCATTTAATTATTTCATTTTTTACTTAAAATACCCTCAGGGCCATATGGCAATAAAGAGGGAAGTGGTTACGAAATGGAAGATAAAGCAAGCAAACAAACAAACAAACAAACCAATCAAGTGCGGTAAGTTCTCGTTTTCATTAATTCTCCTGATTATACAATGTTAGCTTATCTTTTGCGAAAAAGTTTCTAATCGGTAATGCCTACGATACTTGAGGCAAGAAAGTTCCATTCCTGAGATGTACGGGGGATGAAAGATTGAAAGAAAGACTGTGTAGCATGAATCAATTCCTACCTTACTGCTATGATCGGCGCATTTTGAAATATACTGAGGCTGCAACATGACCGCGTATGAAAATGTACCGCGTCTTGTGCGCATGTTAAAGAACACCAAATTATTAAAAAGGCTCTAAAACTCTCCACAACGATGTCTCTTAGCTTCCGAGTTGATTAGGGATCCTGAACGCTATTGACGTTCTTCTTTAAGGAGTTGTGAGCCGCTGACTAATCGATACATTCAGAGACTCCTATACGGAATTGGGAAAAGAAATGGTACACCTGCATTTTCGCCCCGTAATAATCTCTGCTTGTAATCATGGATACACGGGCTGTGATTTCAGCACCTACTTCTATTCTTGATCAGCGATGTCAGCGCGACTAATCAACAGCTCTCGCCATTGTAGAAAACACGCGCGTTGCAGCTGTAGTGCAAAACGCTATAACGACGCGGAGACAAAGGTACTTTGAATGTATGAGTTAAATACTTTAAAAAAAGACTACTACGTACACAGATGCCAAAATAAAAAATAAAGATCGTCTAGCGCTGGCAAAATTCCACGTATCAAGATATCCTTGCAAGGTGGCCCTTAGCGCCGGTCTCACTTACACAGCGGGATCATTCAGAATTCGCTTCCCACGTGGAGTTAAAAGCTTAGATTATGGTTCGTGGAAGGTTTCCTTGTTTGTGCTGCCGCACTGCGGTTTACGAGAAGATCATTCTCACCAGTTTCCTTCTGCTCGATCGGGGGTCAAAGTTAGCGACCAATAGCCAACCTGTACGGAACCTCGTCTGGTGCCGTGATCGAGTGTGTCAAGATATTATGGTCCAACCGTCTCGTGGGAGACACTTTAACGCTAACAACTCTAGTGTTACTCACATTAGCATTTAAGTAGCAAGAGTTATAGGTTTGATTTGAAGCAACAAACAATCATTGCCCACTATGACTAAGGCATCCTTATGCTACGCATTTTTCTACTCCTACATAAATTATAATTTTCTGGCCTTGGGTCATACCACAATGACTAAATCATTTTAAAACGTCGAGTGTTGCTGAAAAAGATAATGCGAGTAAAAGTTAACGCTACTTGTGATTCTGAAACGAGACTAATTGACTGGGAATACAATATCATACCTGTGAATTGTTTGCTTGATTACAAATTTTCTTGCTTTTATAAAAGACGAATAACAAATGTCACATGGCTTGAATGCAACTTGAATGTATTGCTTGAATGCACTGCAGCTTAATAAAAAAACTAAAGAACTAGGAAACCTGATAATTTTACATTACCAATGTGTCGTGCAAATTATGGCTTCGCGATGCTTAAAAATATGCTGCCAAATGTTTAATAAGCACTGGACAACTCCGACATTTTTTACCATTCGTGATTATTACTGTAAATAGTATCTTCCATAGATTAGTAATTTTCTTGTTAATGTGCATGTATAACACGGCAAATCCAGTTTCAATAGTGTATATTGTCTTAATGCGTTTCTTCGTCTTTGTTGTTGTGTAAACCGGATGGCTTTTATTAGTTAAATAGTGATTATTTGTAAAAAAAAAGTTTTCTTTAGAACAGCGCATTTCGTTTCGCAGTTTGCTGTGTTGGATGCGCAACGACTTCTATAATAATACTTTCTCGTGGACATAATGTACTAATACCACATAATACTTCTGCGCTCTGTCTTCTACTCTTTTTTTGCATCTTGCACAGCACGATTCTAATTGTTATACATCTATCTGTACCATGCGCTGGCACTGTCCGACTGTTTGGGGTGTCGAGGATAGTCAAGCGGTGGTTAACAGATTTTTTTTTCTCGTCACCCTCACTTTCTTCTCTGAAACTTAACTAAAAGAAACTGAACTGAGTGCCGTAGTACTGCTTTGTTCGATCGCTTCTCAGACTAGAGCAGCAGTGTATGCTACTTGCTGGTCGTATTTTGTGGCAGTTGCGCAGTGTCTCGTCCCAATATATATCTTTTGTAGCGTGTCGGAATCCGTTAGAAAGCCTCACTGCAGAGACGTCCATCATAATGACCATGGAACGCGCACGCAAGCAAACAATGGTCATGGTGTTCTTTTGTATGCGCGTGGATTACAGGTACGCTTTTCTTTCAGCAGTGCTGTAGAACTCTGTTGGGTCAAGGCTTGAACTCAATTCGGTTCAGAACGGAACTAGCCGAGACATGCGGCGCCTCCAGCTTTGGCGCAGCAGGTGCAGAAATCTTGCCATATACATGACCAGCGCGTTTCCACCAAAATCAAGAGCTTCCTCTCGATGCCTGCTTCGCAGTGCTTGAAATGAACGCAAGCATACGCAAACACACACGCGAGCGCCAACGAACGAGGTCACCAACAAAAGAACACAACAGCCGATTCCGTTGAGGTCCATTGAAATGCGTGGCTTTAACGCTTTGTGATGTGGTATAAGGTAGGCATCATAGCCTTTGACTGTAAATGAAGCTGTTATACAGTATAGAGGCCGTTTTTTTGAGACAATACAGATTATTTACAAAACGTAATGAGTCCAGAGAACGTGGCGTTTTTGCAGACGAGTTCCTCGGCGGGGTGGACATACGTTGCCGCTAGTACTGCGAACTTGACAAGATTATCAAAAATTCATCAATTAACTTTTTAATATGTGCTTTGGGGGCAGTTGTCTGAATGGCAAACTTGAAGGCAGCGAAGCTTCGATGCACAATCGTGACTTGCAAGCTGTAAAAAAGAGAACATCTAATTCGAGATATTGAAATTCCAGAGCCCAATCGAAGCAATATTCACACTGTGCGCGTTCCACTGCTCCTCGGACATGGGGCGAAGCTTAAATGATGTTGCCGCCAATCGTGGGCCGACAGCCGCAAAAACCCGTTGCTGCCGCGGCTGGCCGAGGTGTCCGGTTCGTTGCAAACTTCCTCGCGCATGTCGTCACGGGGTTCAACAGGTTACGCGCCTAGTTGCTGATGCATTATTTTTCGTCCTTACGAAAGCAATCCAGCGCTACTTTTTTTAGGCGGGGGCACAGAAGGACATGGCAGGATGGGCCCTGACTCCAACTATGTTTCAATCTTTCTGTGCCCTCGCCTTAAAAAGTAGCGTTCGATTACTTTCGCAAGAAAGATAGTAGTCGTCATTGGGCGTTTCGGTCTGATACGATAGCGGGTCAACCTTTTCTGTGCTCCCGCGCCGCTCGATTTCAATATTTCCTGCATTTACAGTTGGAATTCGATGACAAATACCTTCCAATTAGGTGTGAATTGACTTGAGTTCTGAGGTTTTACGTACCAAAACCACCAGTTGATTATGAGCCACTCCGTAGTGGGAGACTCCGGATGCATCTTCACCAGCTGGACATTTTGGGGGTGCTCCGAATGCACGGGGCACGGACTTTTTGCACTCCGCCCCCATCGAAATCCGGCCGCCGCGGCCAGGATTCAATTCCGCACCCTTCATCTTAGCAGCGCCGCACCATAGCCGCTAAGCCACCGCGGCTGGTGAAGTAGGAACGACTGTCAAGGTTTTTAGAAAATGTGAGTGCATTAAAATGATGCTGCCTCCAAATTCGCCATTTAAGCAACTGCCTGTAAGGCACTAATTAAAAGTTAATGAATGTTTGATAACAGTTTTTTTTAAGCTTACGTTACCAGCGACAAAGTACGTCTACACCCCCTAGGAACTCTTCGGAGAAAATGCCATGTTTGCTGCTGCTTGCAGGCTTTTTATAAATAAAATATGAAGTGGTTAAAAGAAAGTCGCAGTTTCGCCCGAAAGGCAGGAAGCATCGATGGCGAATAACTTGACAGCGATATGAAGTAAGGATAATAGTTTTATCGGCCGTATGAACTTGTAAACGTTCCTTTAGTAACTAAATTAACAGGCATTGTGCCACGCGCGCACAAGCAAGCATGAACGCATCTCAGTCGATGACCGCGGAAATTCGCTGTCAAAGCGCTAGAATGAGGCAGCGCGGCAGCAGCAACGAGTGAATCGTGCTGCCTCTCGCTGCAACGCGAAGCGCCGAAAGCGCACACGAAGCTATCAGCACTCGGGGTGCTATGTTCCCATGTCGCTTTCAAGATGGGGCCGCGCCATACGCAGCTCTTGCCGGAGTCGAACAGGTGCGTTGCGCGCGAAAGAGCGCTTCCTCCACGCTTTCTTCCCTGGCGCGCACGAGACTGAGCCGCCACCGCCGGCTCGCGCACGCGGTGGCGATGCTGTCGCCCTTCGACTTGATGCGGAACATCACGGCGACTGCACAATTGCGCCTGAAATGTACATACAAATGCGCAATAAAAACGCCCTGATAGTCCTCACGGGGTGCTGTGCCGTTGCCAGGCACTTCATAGGGAGTTATTCGTGGGCACGGACAAGTTTTGCTTCGAGCACTTCTTTGTACACTCCAGCTGCGTTCAACTGTGACCGACTATCGCTTTCATGAATTTAGCGTCACACTAAGAATTTTCGCAGCAACAAGATTCGTTAATTATAATCAGGAAAGACATACATAGACGTCCACATTTGGTATCCAGAACACAAGTAAGAAAATAACTTGTCATTGCACTTACCTTTTGCTTTGGAGGTATGATGTCTCCCTCGATAAGATCTGCAACAAATGGGAGAAAACTCGGTTTAGCATAGCACTGTCTCAAACAGGCTGTAGGTGGAACGAGTACTGATATCCTGGTGTTAACAGCGCAAAGCGTAGACGAGACACGAGACGAGAGGACACCACAAGCGCTGACTTTCAACAGCGTTTATTTGTAAGAAACACAGCTTCTTATACCTGCCCACACGTGTCACAGACACGTGATTGCACATCATGTGAAACCCGCACTTTTTCTTTTTTTGCACTCAAGATAGTGCAAAAGCTCAAGTTCTTTTTTTGTCAGTGACACGTGTGACACGTGGGACACGTTTCGGCAATGGTATAAGAAGCCGTGTTTCTTTCAAATAAACGTTGTTGAAAGTGAGCGCTTGTGGTGTCGTCCTCTCGTCTCGTGTCTCGTCTACGTTTTGCGCTGTTAACACCAGGATGGAAAACCAACAAGCTCAAGTTGCTATTCTAGAGTAGGGATATGATGTACAAGTGCGCCTATTATTTATGGAAGTGGTGCGAAAAGTAATTGAAAAAGAAGTTGGGGAGGCGGCCGATGTATCAAAAAGCGCCACCACTGACGCAGTGCAGCGCATGCCAGCGTGGGAACGAGTAAGCGGCCTCCATCCAAAACGAGTTGCACCCCGACAGCGTTGAGGGCCCCGTGTCGCAGAAAACCCGACGTCCAGCGTCGACCATCTTGTGAGCGATAAATTATTTCGAACCACGCGCACCCAACCACGCAGGCCCTCGGTGTAGCGCGAGGGTATTGCTGAAATAATTGAATTTCTCGAAGTAAAATGCGTCCGAAAAATCGTAAACTACGAATTACACACAACCTACAGATACGATAGCGTCGGATTGTAATATGAATGTACCAGTGAACATAATTCTGTTGCGCGGAAACTCAAACACGAACGGATTTTCTAGCTTTTCCAACATTCATAGATGCCCGGCTCCTTGCAATACCACCCAGATGGCGCTCTCCTCCGCGCATCCACGACAAGAGGCCGCGTTTCTACCAGAAAGCTCGTGTTCGTGCGTAACGTCCGTTGACAGCGTTTCCCGGTAAACTTCACGGTCACATAAGCTGCAGTTGCCGGAAAGCGTGAGAAGCAATCAGGGATCTTGGAATATTTTCGCGTTTCAGGCTTAAAGGCGAACCTAAAGAGTCCTCCAGAGGTTTTAAATATTGATTGTTGCAAATAACACAATTTCAATCCTTGAGTTGGATTTCTCGAAGACGCGGACATTTACTCGCGTAAGAAATCAAAATCCACATTTGACTAATTAGCAAAACTCCCTAATCAACTTTCCAACTAATTATATTAGGGCAGATATTTCAAATAAATTGTAGCCGGAGAGTTCGGAAGCTATTTTGGAAGGAATTCTGAGCAAGAAACCAATTTCGAGGTATGCGTTCAGAGGGCGTGCGGTGAAATGCATGGCATCCGCGTTCTAGTTATTTTGACCTGCAATCCATAGAAATACGCTTTGTTAAGAATGTGTGTGCAAAAATTAACTGAGAATTTACCCGTACGTATAACGGCCTCGAAGCTTGTGCTAGTTTTAAAATTTGTTCCAAGTTGATGTGCCCTGAGAACTCCTCACTTGTTAGACTGCAATATGCGCGCAAAATTAGATAAAAAATAATTATTGAACATTTTTAATTTGACAATATTGCAGTTCCATTTCTTGCCTAAGCCTGTTGTCCGCCGCTTCGAGCAATCCAGCACCCAAGTAAGGCGACTCTCATTAATTCGACCTCAGTTAATTCAACGTCTCGTTTAATTTGACCGCATTGAAATATCCCTGTCAGGAATTATAGATTGCTATGGAAGCAAAACTCGTTGATTTCGAACGCAAAAGCATGCCACTTCGGTTATTTCGAGCCCCTCCCCTCTCTATGCCCATAGCGGTTACCAAAGCATTGAGAACACAATAAATTCAGCAGGCCGTGCTACTGCCTCTTTCGAGGGTCTTGTCAGCACCGAAGACAGTGTTGAGTTTTGCGGGCCACTCACCGACGACGATACTTTCTGCAGCGTGACAGTGAACGCAAAGGCAGCGTGTAAACATATTGGCGCTCTACTCAGCATGCTGTTTGAATCGTGCTTCAAGAGGAAGAAGCAACAAGAGATTCCAGACCATTTCGAGCTTTAAAAAGAAAAATTGAATTTGTTCATTTTCCCGCCGTTCTTAAGTTTGGCCTCTTATGTAATTGAGCCAAAGTTTCTGGTCCCGCAAGGGTCGGAACAACTGGAGTCGACTGTACTAGAGCGATGCTATCAGCTACAGGCTATTAGGGGAAAAAAAGGAGATTTGCATAACTAACTTTGAAACACACGACTTATAACCGGTTGAAGAAACATTCACCGCTGCATCGAATTTGCTTTAAGAGCACTTTTCTTTTGTGGCAGCTCCGCTTAAGACAGTAAAATATTTATATACTCCAAGGGCGTGGGCTGGCCGCCCTTGGATACGAAATCAGGATGCAACCAACATGTGCAGCGAAGGTCGCCGCGATATCACCATCGCGCTCGCAGGTGAACAACGGCCTCAACTGCGCATGTTTATGCGCACCCGGCAGGCGCCGACTGCCTATATCGTAGTCACACGCTCAGGGCCTCTTGGATAAACGGGGGCAGCCCGACCTCCTTTCACTACAGCTTGGTTATTTTTCCTTGTACATTTGTGGACGAAAAACAAACGGCTCCATGAGGCTGATACGAAATGAATAGCTGAATGACGTCGATTATCGCCCAAGGACAGGGTCGCATTTCAGCGAAAATCAATGATCAGCCCCTAAACTTTCAGGGAAGGAGAACTGCGGAGAGAGCTGCCGGGGTGCCACTTCTATCGCCAAGAAACACCACAAGAAGTAAGTGTTCCGCTCTGCTACCGAACTACTTCCCTCTCAAGATACAGCTACAGGAAATAAAATTTAAACTTTGCTATGACAATGGCGTGACAATATCTGCTATAGACGAATGGTGTCAAGGTGTGTTAAAGGCGTTAGACACGAGATTCCTAATGAGGGCCGCTGTGAGCACCTTTTCATGTCCAAGGGTAACAACCAGCGACAACCGATAAGGACGGGAACACTGAGTAACTGAACTTGCGCTAACAGTACCAACTCGAGGTTTGTTCAAGAAAAACATTAGCTTTTTAGAGCAGCCTATTATCACACACTCGAAAGCTCATACAAGGAAAAAAATACAAGATAATTCAACCAGCTGCAGCATTTTTTGACTCCCCTTGATCAGGTGTGTTCGCGATGGCGAGTGAAAAAAAAAAGAAAATCAGAGGACACCTAAGCCCTTCTTATAAGTTGTGAACGCGAAAGCATTAATGTCCAATTGAACGCCGCTGAGCGGTTCTTCGAGTTCTGCACTCCTCGCAGGCAAGCGAGCGCGTGGAGGTGCTCGGCGCGTTTTAATTTGGCGAGAGCTTGCGCGGACAAGGAGCGTGCGGATAGTGCAGGCTTCCGATAGCGAGGCTGTCGTGGCATCGCGGCGATGGCGTCTCCCCTCGCGAAACGACGCGCTGTCGAAGCAGAAGGTGCACCTTTTCGCCCGCTCTGCTCGGTCGAGGCGCGCTCGCGACGTGGCGTCGAAGCCAATCAGAATATGCCGGCCATACAGATGACAGACGACAGATTTTTAAAGCGAAAAGCTTCACTACGCTAGTCAAGACCGCGCTTCGCGCGAGCCGGCGTACACTCTAAGAACAGTTTACACCCTTTGGCTTGCCCCTTCTGTCACACAAAAATAATCGTCATCTGCCTTGATGCGTTTCCTTTCTTTATCGCTGCGAGCCCAGAACTTACCAGTAACGAATGGCACGCGCGTTATCAGCATAGAACAGTTTACACCCTTTGGAGTGCTCCTTCTGATAACGCGCGTGCCGTTCGTCACTAGAAAGTTCCGGGCTTGCAGCGATAAAGAAAGGAAACGCATCAAGGCAGATGACGATTATTCTTGTGTGCCAGAAGGGGCAAGCCGAAGGGTGTAAACTGTTCTTAGAGTGTATGTCGGAATTGGCTCCGTAAGCGTGTTCGGAGTCGCCGCTGGTGGCCACTGCCACGCGCTATGCGTCATCGTTTGACGTTCGCAGCAAGCGCGTATTTATCGCGGAGGCCGACTTTATAACCGCTTGCCAGAGGCGTGCGCATTCAACATGGAAGGAGAAGAGACTGATACTACCGATACATAGAGCTGTATTTATGGCTGTACAGAAATCGCAAGGCAATATGCCCAACAATGATGAAAAATAAGTTTAATTATGGTGCATAACTTATGGTATATGTAATTGATAAGCAATTTGCATAACTACACAAGGCACACGTATAGCATAACCATAACATAACCAAAGCATACCGATATGTGAAACCGTAAGCATAACCATAGGCTAAATCATAAAGCATAACCATAAGCTAAAACGTAAGCATATCCATAACCTAAACCATAAGCATATCCATAAATTAAACCGTAAGTATATCCACAGGCCCCGGCCCTCAGTCCCCAGCAGCTGCGAAGACACTGACCACGGCGGTGGTCAGACCTGTGACGCAGCAGAGGGTGCTAAGAATACCTGGATCCGGACAGGCCGCCATTGGAATCTGAACCTGGCAACGTTTAACGGTGGAACGTTATCAAGTGAGGCGAGTCTAGCAATGCTATTGGAGGAATTAGACGGCAGTATATGCGATATAATAGGGCTCAGTGAAGTTAGGAGGCCAAAAGAAGCATATACAGTGGTGAAAAGCGGGCACCTCCTGTGCTACCGGGGCTTAGCGGTGAGACGAGAACTGGGAGTCAGTTTCCTGATTAATAAGAATATAGCTGTTAACATACAGGAATTCTATAGCATTAACGAGAGGGCGGCAGGTCTAGTAGTGCAACTTAATAAGAGGTACAAATTAAAGGTCGCATAGGTCTATGATCCTACATCCAGTCATGATGACCAAGAAGTCGAAAGCTTCTATTAAGACGTGGAATCGGCGATGGGTAAAGTCAAAACAAAATACACTATACTGATGGGCTACTACAATGCTAAGGTAGGCAAGAAGCAGGCTGGAGACAAGTCAGTGGGAGAATATGGCATAGACACTAGCAATAGCAGGGAAGAGTTATTAGTAGACTTTGCAGAACAGAATATTATGCGGATAATGAATAGCTTCTTCTGACAGCGGGATAGCCGAAAGTGGACGTGGAGGAGCCCGAATGACGAGACTAGAAATGAAATAGACTGTATACTCTGCGCTAACCCTGGCAGCATACAAGATGTGGACGTGCTCAGCAAGGCGCGCTGCAGTGACCATAGGATGGTAGGGACTCGAATTAGCCTAGACTTGAGGAGAGAACGGAAGGAACTAGTACATAAGAAGCCAATCAACGACTTACCGGTAAGAGGGAAAATAGAGTAATTCCGGATCAAGCTACAGAACAGATGCTGGGCTTTAACTCAGGAAGAGGACCTTAGTGTTCAAACAATGAACGACCATCTTACGGGCAATAAGGAGTGTGCAATAGAAGTCGGCGGTAACTCCGTTAGACAGGATACCAGTCAGCTATAGGAGGAGACGAAAGATCTGATCAAGAAACGCCAATGTATGAAAGCCTTTAACCCTACAGCTAGAATAGAACTGGCACAAGTTTCTAAGTTAATCAACAAGAGTAAGACAGCTGACATAAGGAAGTATAATATGGATAGAATTGAACATGCTCTCAGGAACGGAGGAAGCCTAAAAGCCGTGAAGAAGAAACTAGGAATTGGTAAGAATCAGATGTATGCTTTGAAAGACAATGCTGGCAACATCATTACTAATGTGGATAAGATAGTTCACGTGGCTCTGCAGTTCTATAGAGATTTATACAGTACCAGTGGCACCTACGACGATAATGGAAGGGAGAATAGTCTAGAGAAATTGGAAATCCCACAAGTAACGCCGGAAGAAGTAAAGAAAGCCTTGAGAGCTCTTCCCACTCTTCTCCTTTGCCTCTCCAGGTCAGTGAGTATGCATTGCAATTGGTCCCCTGAGTTACTAAGCAAGGCAATATCATCAGCGAATCGCTAGTTACTAAGGTATTCTCCATTAACTTTTATCCCCAATTCTTCACTATTCACGTCTCTGAATTACTCCTGTAAACACGCTGTGAATAGCATTGGAGAGATCGTATCTCACTGCCTGACGCCTTTCTTTATAGGGATTTTGTTTCTTTCTTTATGGAGGAATACACACTAAACATTTTTAGACCCTTATGGGTGTTAAGAGGGGTGCTCTCTACATTTACACCCACGTCCACAATCTTTTAGCACCCTTTTCGGTCAAAACACCCTATCACAAGGGTGTATACCACACATAAGGTGCGACTTTGCTAGAAGAAATGTGTTAAATCGACGACTGAAGGGTGTTGAACGCATTGATGCATAAACCTAAGAAACGTGTACACGTCCACGCATTGAGCAATGTGTGTATGTATTGCATTTTTAATGCGAAAGCATTTTATGGCCTTTCAGGTAGGAAAGATGGCGTTCTCCGCAACAACCATCCATAAGGGACCCTGCTCATGCCGTCGTAGGTACCTTCGTCTCTGTATTTTTCATAGAATATGGTACTTTAACCCTTCTCTTAAAGAAAATATTTTCACCACACCAAGTTATATCTCGTCTCGCATGGACCATCAACACAAAATTCATGTGCCATTCTTCCTTTTTGCCAAGAACAGCCACTGAGTGGAACCGCCTTTCCGCCTCCACAGTCTCAATTTGTGACACCACTAATTCAACATCGCTGTTCAAAGTGTCTTACAGTTTGATTTTCTATTCTTGCCCTGCACTGCAAATATTGTATGCTTTCACCCCTTCTTTCTGTTGTATCTAGTAGGCCTTGAAAGTATGTATAATAAAGCAATAAAATGTGACGTCATCAGCGTCTTGTATGACGTCAGTAGTGATACAGAAGGTTGTACATAGAACAACGTTAATTATGAGCAATTATGGGTAAATAATGTGAATTAGGGTGGAATAAATTCGGTTAAGGTTCGTACAAACTGTAGCAAGGTGGATTGCGGCAGTTGAAGGTAGAATTGTAAAGGACACGTGACAATGTAGGACGTATCACGGTCACGTGATAATTGCAAGTGTACATCCATGAAGTCATTAAGTTTTCGCATTCCTAAGTGACTGTCGATCTTTTTCTAGTATTCTGATGTTACTGGCATGACGGCCACTCCAAAATGTATCATTGAGAAAATGTATGCACTTTCACTTACAATTTAATTATCACTATATTTTGTGCTCACAATTATATTATCATGCAATTAAACACTTCTAAGACAAACTGCAATAGCAGAATGAAAACGCGCGAGCAACTTGCACAATACTGCACGAATGTTTCGGTGCCCTTAAAAGCCCAACAAAAAGTGGCGAAATTAAAGAAGCTGTGTGGATACATTGCTCAACAAACAGGGACGTACTGTTAGACGAGCCTCTGCTGTACAGTGGCATCAACGTACAATTTGCTTGGTGAAGCCATAACGAAGACATCTATAGCGGCGAGATCACGCTGGAAGTTCTCAAATCCGAATCTCCACGTACCATGCCTAAGTTATTCAGAGTTTTACTAAGCTACTGGTCTGCTTTCTAAGCGCATCCTCGGACACAGTTTGTAAGGCTCAGTCTATATATTAGGGTCTGGTGTCGTCAAAGCTGTAATTGCTTATCCACAGCATACGCTCTTACAAACACATTCTTCAGTCGCCTCATGAATGCTTACGCGTCGCTGTCGCACGACCAAGATGTGAGGGTCTTTATCGAGCCAGGATATCGCTGTAACTACGCTGTGACCTCGCAAGGTTGCTTCGTTCGGACGCAGCAAATAATCTAATCGCACCAGCAGAAGAGCGCCGATCGTCTCGCTCACGGTCCCGATTTGTGTACTGTACCCTCAGTCATGCAGCACCCAGGCTGCGCCCCCCCCCCCCCCAAAAAAAAATGCTCGGCACAAAACGTAGTAACAACTACCCGCCTCACCGCTCTAGTTGAAGACCAGAACGAAGCAGCAGCAAACAGACGGCCATGCGAGCAAGCAAACCTGTCAGAATAAACGTTCAATTTGCGCGGCCGCCCCCTGCCCAATGAAAAGCGACCGCAAGTGATGGTAGGACGCTGTACCGTCACATGCCTTCACTTCGGCTCGCGGCAGGACGGGAAGGCGGAATCTACGCCATTATTGCAATCTCTCGCTACATGAAATGCGTTCGCGTCTCGCGCTGTGCGAAATAATTTTACACGTGTGATTAGTTTGTGCGCGGTGTAGAAAAAGGTGTGGCCCGTGCTTTGTGTATTACTCGTGCTCCACTTCAAAGCAAAGCGTTTGTACGCACTGGAAGATGGATCCACGGACGCTGAGACGAGCAGTTGCAATGTGCCCTGTGTCGGCGGTCGGTAGTACTGCCATAATGGGAATTTTCAGGCAAGTACCCATTTATTTGGTATTTCTTTGGTGGGTTACGTGTTCTTGTTCGCTCTAGAAGTTTCTTACTGTGATCTCGTAGCATAATTCACTAATGTAAGAGCAAGAGCAGCTGCACTCCTAGTAGGGCAAGTTAACTACCTCGATCGCGCCCCGTCTTATATCGAGCGCGGTGCGCCTGCATAGTTACGCTTTGTTTCTCAGCGCTTGTACGTTCGTAGATGTGATTCTTTTGTGCGTTCAGCGTGGCTTCTAGTAATGTGGTAGACCACTTTTGCGTCGCGTAGAAAAAAGACGACTGACTTTGCCACCTTTCGAAAGAACTGGCGCGGTATTGGTTCTCCCTGATGCGGTCGCGTGCTGCTGTTGCTGCTTGCCGGGCGCCTTTAACATGTTTTCGGCTCGTTTTGTCTGAGCGTGTGTGCGTGCTCGCGCTCGGCTCGATTCGTGTGTGTGCGTGCGCTCAGCTCACTTTGTGTGTGTGTGTGTGTGCGCGCGCGTGCGTGTGTGTGTGCGCGCGTGCGTGTGTGTGTGCGCGCGCGCGTGTGTGTGTGCGCGCGTGCGTGTGTGTGTGCGCGCGTGCGTGTGTGTGTGCGCGCGTGCGTGTGTGTGTGCGCGCGTGCGTGTGTGTGTGCGCGCGTGCGTGTGTGTGTGTGTGTGTGTGTGTGTGTGTGTGTGTGTGTGTGTGTGTGTGTGTGTGTGTGTGTGTGTGTGTGTGTGTGTGTGTGTGTGTGTGTGCGCGTGTGTGCGCGCGCGCGCGTACATGCCGGTTTGTATGGGCCGGCGTGCTTGCGTGTGTCTAGTGCGTACGTGTTTTGTGAGCTTGTTTCTGTGTGGGTCGCTCTGTGTGCGTGCACGTGATAGCGTGTCTGCCTGCATGTATGTATGTGTGCTGGTTTCTGTTTATCAATGTGCGCGTGCGTGCTTTTGTGTCTGCGCTTTGAGAGTGCGTATATTTGTGTGCGCGCGAGTGCGTTTTGTGTGCGTGCATATGTATTGCATAAGGCCGGTAGAGTTTTCTCGCAATAAAACTCTCCAATTTGGTGCAGCGACTGTTGCCGCCTGAAAGCCGAGTTTGGTTTCAAGCCAACCTGGACAACTGCTGTATGAGGCGCCGTTTCTCGGGAGGATCAGTGGAAAGGCGTCAGGTATACGCTTCCTCCTTTTTCCCTCCTCTGCCCTGATGAATTGATATCCTTGATTGTTATTCTAAAGGGAACGTTACATCCAGAGCATAAATAAATGATTACGAAATCTGGTAGTGTGTTTCACCATTACACTACTTCTGATCTTAAAGACGTGAATTTCCCGTTAGCCCCCATTTCCGTTGATACAGACAACCGCTGAAATTGTAAACAGCAGGTTATTCGAGACGTCCTACGTATATAGCAATTGTCCTCAGGAGCTCTAATGAATTTTGAAAATTTGGAGTGTTCTTGTTGTGCTTTAGAGGTATCATATGCAAGCTTTAGGTCTCTCCTGGTAGTGTGCATGCCCTTCGAGAGCTGTCGCCTATAGCCCTAT
Organism: Dermacentor variabilis; assembly: GCF_050947875.1. Lineage (NCBI taxonomy): Eukaryota > Metazoa > Arthropoda > Arachnida > Ixodida > Ixodidae > Dermacentor > Dermacentor variabilis. The sequence goes on along the minus strand of NW_027460291.1, from coordinate 1,970,712 downwards.
TGAAATTCGTAACTACAGTTTGGAGCACTGGGGAAGCTCGAAGGCTTGTCCTGGCTCTCGAGAAAGTGTTTAAGCTGGAAGTGTAGGTTGAGGAGTTTGGGGTTGGTCACACGAAGGCTTTTTTATGCCTTAGCAGTAGGAGTGTCAAAGGATAAAAAATGCAGTGTGTCAAGCGTGGTAGAGGCTTGTGTGTGTGTGTGTGCGCGCGCGTGCATGCATGTGTGCGTGTATGTGAATTCGCTCCTCACAAGGGAGTGTGTGTGTAAGTGAGTTACTTCTTTGCTGGTGCTATTTGCCAAAAATTGAGAAGAAAACACAATGATCAATATAACTTGAAATAATAAGCTATGCAAAGCATGCTGGCAGAGTATCGACAGCAGCAGCATATGAGCATACAAACGTGCAGCTGTGTGACAATGTTAATGCATGACTGCAACATCCGGAAGGAAGCTTGCTTCTTTTTCAGAAGCAGCACAAAGTCCATATTTTTTTGCTTTTCTCGTGCAAATCAGAACAAGGCTCATTGCCAGTTATCTTGTCTTTCATTCTAATAGCATTTGTTTATCTTGAACTTAGAGCGTTGTTTCTCGCAGGTCATGCAGATGATAGCAGCAATTTCACAGTGCCCAGCCTTGGTGCCCTCCATCAAGAGCGAGCCACTTGCGTTCGCCTTCAGGCAGATAGATGGTTGATGTCTTCTAGGAAGCAGTTGGGAAGACAACATTGTAAGTAGATATAGGTGTGAAGTTTAATATAGTAAGTCAAGTTATAATTTAGAACTCTGAGGCTCCTTGGCGGCCTAAGCTTGATATTATGTGCCGTTGTGTGTGTTTTTAAATATTGTAGTGCATACTGCAGGTATGACTGCTGATCCAAAGCATACACTTGCATTTTCTTGATGGCCTTTCATAATGAGGATTTTCTTTTTGCAAGAATATTCACAGACTGGGGCATTCCAGCATGATATTCTTTATTGTGCATTCAGTGCTAATTTCGTATGACCTTCCTGCTACCAATGTTTTTGCAGGAAAGGAATATTTCTTTACTCTATGCAATGAGCTTGTTATTTGCTCGTTGCATTACTCTGCTACCTTTAATTTAGTCCCGTATAATTCTCAATACCTTAAAATTTGTGCTGTTTTTATTTCAAATACAATATCAACATGCGCCGGATTTCAATCTAGACTGCAAGGGATTTGAAGAAATTACAAGAGACTAAGATCTCTCGTGGGTGTTAAAAACATTTCCGCAGGCATTGCGCCTATTTCTTGTACTGAGCTAGCTGCTCATGAAAATTGCAAGCATATGTCATTTCACACAGTGTTGCAGGATATGTAGGCCCATCATTGTCACTAAGCACAACCTTTCCTCATTTTCATCATGAAAATCTGCCTCATGCTTAATTTGGGACAAGTCTTGAAAAATGAATGTTTCATAATTTTGAAACTACACAAAGTATTGGTTGGGGCTTGGCAGTTTTCAGACAACTTGACCATGTTGAACCTAGCCATTACAAGACGAGAAAAAAAACATGCACAGGGGGACTCATTCAATCAAGTGCAATGCTGTGGTGATTTTCCATATGGAAAAATGTACTTTTAGGCGGGAGAGGGCGGGTAGCCAATTTACAACCATAGTGACTCATGCGGGTAGTGGCAACACAGGATGAGAAATGTTTGTGGCTCTGAGGTTCATTGAATATTAACACTTATATAGAATCCCCCCCCCCAAATGAGGGGTAACCGTGCAATATATTTCGGGCGGTACAGATGATTTTTTTAGGAGACGAGAAATTTCAGCCTCTAGTTGAGAGGCTACATAAAGAAGGACCATGTATGTATTCGCAGAATAACATAAACTGCCTAGGAGGGGTATCACAGTTTAGAGCGTGAAGTAAAAAGTGGGAGCATGACGAAGGATCATAAGTTTATTTAAACTTATGGTCTTTGGGAATACTACTTGTCACCATATCGCCAAGCTAAACCATTGAAAGAAAGGGGCCTGCTCTAAGGAAAATAGTTAACACATGCTAAATTTTCAAGGAAAGTATGCCGAAATGTCAATTCTTACTAAATTAGTAAATAAGAAATACACAATAAATTTTAGGATACAGAAATGGTCTAATAAACTGCATTGGAGAGTTGGAGATTGTTGGGCTGGATGCAGGTATTGCAGGGCAAATGAGAATGCCAGTGGGGGTTCCCTCATTTTCATTTTGTGTGCACTCTCTGTAAAACTACTCCTTGTCTCTTAGTGTAATAATGTTGTGTAAAAACAGCCATTTTTTAATGTCTTGTGCATGTCAGTCTTAATGTGCCATATCCCGTAAGGTTCTCAGCTGCAGTACTTATAAAGTGTAATGCAGAGATATATTGCAGATTTCATGTCAATTTTATATTAAGGTCACATACACACTCTTGGACAAATGTCTGTTGAGAGATGTCATTGGTAGTGTCATTAAATTTAATTCACTCTTATTTTCTATGGTGAAAAGGCTACTGTAAATTTATTTGCTTTTGCTGCTGTATGTGCCTTGTATCCAAAGTGACATAGTGGTTTAGTGTTCACAGTAAATGGAATTCCTAAATTTGCAAAATAAGAATTTCTCCTACCTTTCACCTGTCTTTCCCAGTTGCCTGAGCTGTGCATTGTTCCCAGTCACATTAATTTTGTTACTTTCAGGAGCTTGTTGCCTTATCAAATTTTCCACAGTGTACATGTGTAATTGCACAGACTGAACTCTCATGATTCTCTTCTTATTTTGCAAATGCAGGATGCAAGATTCCGGCAATGCCATGCGCTGCATTTATTGGTCAAGATACTCAGAGAATGGAGTCCCTGCACCTCGTGGTTAACCGTGAACATTTTTTTTCTTTTGGAAAGCTAAAAGTCATTTGCTGCGTCAATTGCATTTTTGCAGCTCAGATGTGCTATATTTTTCTAATTTTGAATCAATTAATATTCAATGTGCAAAAAATGATGTAAAGTGGGAAGGACAAGGACTGCGAGAGATGACATAGACTGCGCTGACTTCCAACAATATTTTATTGCGTTGCCACATAGTGTGTTTATACACAAGAGGGGTCATGCGCAGAAAATGAAAGGCAGTCACAAGGGGTGTCCTAACAGCAAGTCAATGTATTAAGAACATGGTCACGAAAAAAAAATCACAATTTCTATCTGTGGAGATACAAGACTTCACTAGGGGTCAGCGTGATAGAGGGGGAACTAACGCACGCACTACCCAATTTCCTGGTGAAATCAGCTTCAATAATGTGCCGGTTGAGCTGTGCCTCGCTAGAACTTGCGTATCTTCAAAGAGGGGCATGCAGCGGCAGTCCCGGCAATGAATGCCCAAGTGGCCTTGAACAGTGTTATGGACGTTATAGTGCACTCTTAATTGATCATTTAGGCAGCTGCCTGTCCGTCCAACGTATTTACTGCCTCAAAACGGGAATATGGTAAACCACATTCGGTGCACATATCGCAAAATCTTTTCTGTGCCCGACAGAGCAAGAACTCTGACGCGATTTAGGCGCGTTTACATGCTTACAGAGCTTTGCCAGCTTTTCCGGGGCTGAGAAAAGGACTGGGATTCCTGGAGGTTGCCGAATCTTTTTTAGCCTATCGGAGACATGCACATACGGTAGCACTGCGAACCTGTGTCTTTCAACCGGCTCGTTCCTTGACTGCGCACATCACGTTTTGTGCCCTTCAGAAGGTGTTGCGCTATGGCTGAAATGAAGGCCAAAGGGTAGCCAACCCAAGAAAGGTGATCAACCTGTGCAGCTATACTATCTTGCATTTCATGTGAGCAAGATTTATTGAGGCTGTTAACGAGGCAAAACTTCACAATACCTCGTTTAACAAGCTTTGAATGTGCAGAGTTAAAGGGCCAGAGTGACTTCTTACTTCTCGGTTCAAAGCACTAGCACACCTGTTTGTTTTCGAGGCACTGCCTTAGATCTAGAAAGCGCAAAGAATCATCAATGGGGACCTCATTTGTTAGTTCTAGAGGCTGCAGCTCTTAAATATCTCCAATCTCCCAAAGCAGCAGGCTCTAAAGCGTGATCAGTGCAATCAATAAATACCAGGTAGTCGTCCACAAACCTGCACACTTTGACTACGGGAGACGCATCCAGGTGACCTTGAATATTTCAATCATGATTAGCTAGATAAATATCAGTTGCGGCGCCAAGCATGATCCTTCACAATATACAAATAAATGGTGTTTGCATAGGATCATGCCTCACACCGCCACTATGTGATATTTATCTAGCTCATGATTTCGATATTGAAGGTCACCTAGATACATCTCCTGTCAAAGTGTGCAGGTTTGTAAATGGCTACCTGGTATTTATTGATTGCACTGATCACGCTTTCGAGCCTGCTGCTTCGGGAGTCTTGGAGATGTTTAAGAAAGCCTCTACAACTAACGCATGAGGTCCCCATTGATGATTCCTCGCGCTTTGTAGATCTCAGGCTGGTGCTTCGAACCGAGAAGTAAGAAGTCACTCTTGCCCTTGAACTCTGCAGACTCAAACCTCGTTAAAGGAGGTATTAAAAGTTTTGCCTCCTTAACAGCCTCAATAAATCTTGCTCACACGAGATGCAACATAGTCTTGCTGCACAGGTTGATCGCCTTTCTAGGATTGACTACCCTTTGGCCTCAATTTCAGCCATAGCGGAACAGCTTCTGAGGGGCACAAACAGTGATGAGCCTGCTCAGTCAAGGTACCAGCCGGTTGAAAGACATCGGTTCGCAGTGAAGACCCGCCGTGGTTGCTCAGTGGCTACGGTGTTGGGCTGCTGAGCACGAGGTCGCGGGATCGAATCCCGGCCACGGCGGCCGCATTTCGATGGGGGCGAAATGCGAAAACACCCGTGTGCTTAGATTTAGGTGCACGTTAAAGAACCCCAGGTGGTCAAAATTTCCGGAGTCCTCCACTACGGCGTGCCTCATAATCAGAAAGTGGTTTTGGCACGTAAAACGCCAAATATTATTATTCGCAGTGCCACCGTATGTACATGATGTCTCCGATAGGCTAAAAAAGATTTGGCAACCTCCAGGAATCAGTCCTTTTCTCAACCCCGGAAAAGCTGGCAAAGCTCTGTAAGTGTGTAAACGCGCCTGAATCGCGTCAGAGTTCTTGCTCTGTCGGGCACAGAAAACGTTTTGCGATATGTGCAACGAATTTGGTTTACCATATTCCCCTATCTTGAGGCAGTAAATACGTTGGACGGACAGGCAGGTGCCTAAATGATCGTTTAAGAGTGCACTATAACGTCCATAACACTGTTCAAGGCCACTTCGGCATCCATTGCCCTGGAAGTGGCGGCGTGCCCCTCTTTGAATATACGGAAGTTTTAGCGAGGCACAGCTCACAGGTCATCCGGGAAATTATAGAAGCAGATTTCACCAGTAAACTGGGTAGTGTGTGCGTTAGTGCCCCCTCTATCACGCTGACCCTAGTGAAGTATTGTATTTCAAGAGATAGAAATTATGTTTTTTTTTTCAGGTGACCACGTGCTTAGTACAATGACTAGCTGTTAGACGCCCATTGCGACTCATTTTCTGCGCATGCCCGCTCTTGTATACATACACACAATGTGGCAACGCAATAAAATATTATTGGAAGTCAGCGCAGTCTGTCGTCTCTCGCAGTCCTTGTAATTCTCGCTGTACGTAATTTTTTCTCATTAATTGCCAACTATCCCAAGAAAGCACCTTATTCAGTATATTTATAATGTTTGATACGACCATTTGCTGGCAAATGTTAACAGTGTGATATTTAACTTGAACTTTTACATGACTGCCTGTGTTCTTTTAGTAACCAGAGTATGGCTAATTTATTAAACCATATTTGCTAATTTGTACTCACATGCTACAGCATGCCCTAATCTTGTATTACTGCATCTAAGTGCAAATAATTTAGAAATTTCCTATGTATTTTAAAACACTGTCCACCTTTCGTGCTCAGCAAAATTGTTTAATCAACAGTGCTTTGCTTTTATCAGGCCTGCTACTGCACTTTGCACCCACACAATAGTAAATGTGGAATATTCACTCTTGATTTACAGTAAGAAAAGAACCTATTTTCAAACTACATATTGTATATGTACCAGTGCCTTCGGGTTACAATAGAAAAATTTATAGAAACTGGAATTGCAGTTAGAAAATCTGCTACACAGCACCTTTAGCACAGAGAACTCTCGTTTCACAAAAGAGGACAAACTATGTAGGCACTAAAAAATTCTACATATCTTTAGTGCTGAAGTAATCTTGTTGGAAAGAGAAAATTAGCAATAATGCTGCTGGCTTAAACCTCACTTAAAGCACGTCTACGCTTGGAAAGTATTGTTTCAGTCCGAAAAATGTTGGCCAGTTATGCTTACATCGACTTTCCAAACTTTTCATAATGCTTTGCGATTACATTAGTGTACAAAATAACAGGTGTCTTGTGCGTTTGCTCTGCATTTCAATTGCTGCCCTAATTCACCTTTGCAATATCCCTTTTTTTTTCAAGGCATGAAAACTAGAATTTTCGTTCATTGAGCCTTATACTGAAAATTTATTCCTTTATGTGGCCCGAAACACTGCGAGGTCAACTCAGGCTCTTTCAGTGCCGCTATACATAGTTTCTTCTCTAATAACAGATTTGATCAATACATATGTTTTAGATACCTTTGTGGGAAATGTACATGTTCTTGTACTTACTGATGTGTTTGGTGATTGTGCATGTTTATATTTCCTGTGATTTATGTATATCTTGTACTCTGTATTGCAGCATGCAATAAATATATTTACATTTTTCTTGAAAATGCAGCATATATCGTACCAGTCTGTGTTGCATGTTATGTGGATCAGGAAATCATGGTAACCGTTGGTGTTGATATACATGCTCAAAAGTGACATTTGCTAGGTTGTATTTGTGCAGCGAAGACAGATTTTGCAATATACACCATGAATTACTAATATGTAATGTGATCCACACGTATAGGTGTGTGTGTGCCCATCGAAGCTTCAAGGCCGGCAGTTCGACGGTGCGTTTGGTAGCCGAACTTGAACTTTCGGACACACGCGAGAGTTACGCGTGGATCGCTGTACATAGTAGTAATTGAAGGCGTGTACTGCCGAACCTGCCTTTCATACACACTAAAAATAAAAGGGTGTACACCGTTCCAACACCCACATAGATGGGTGTTAATATGGACTTGAACCCGTACACCCTAAATTTATTTTGCTGGACACCCTTCCTCTAGGGTGCTATAATGGCACCCCAACTGTAGGGTGTAGACAACAGCACCCTTAGGGTGTTCGTCTGGCGACAAACTGATTTACACCCTTAAAAGGTGTTAAAATGTTTAGTGTGTACGGTGGCTGTGGCGCCGCTATAGATATCTTTCAGTATATTTACATACGGCTCGTCTACACCCTCATTCCGTAATGTCTCCACGACTGCTGAGGTTCCAGCAGAATCAAACGCTTTCTCCTAATTAATGAAAGCTATATATAAAGGTTGGTTATATTCCGCACATTTCTCTATCACCTGTTTGGTAGTGTAAATATGGTCTATGGTTGAGTAGCCTTTACGGAATCCTGCCTGGTCCTTTGCTTGACAGAAGTCTAAGGTGTTCCTGATTCTATTTGCGATTACCTTAGTAAATAGTTTGTAGGCAACGGTCAGTAAGCTGATCGGTCTATAATTTTTCAAGTCTTCGGCGTCCCCTTTCTTATGGATTAGGATTATGTTAGCATTCTTCCAAGATTCCGGTACGCTCGAGGTTATGAGGCATTGCGTACACAGGGCGGCCAGTTTCTCTAGAAAAATCTCCTCACTATCCCTCAACAAATCTGCTGTTACCTGATCCTCCCCAGTTTCCTTCTCCCTTTGCATAGCTCCCAAGGCTTTCTTAACTTCTTCCGGCGTTACCTGTGTGATTTCGAATTCCTCTAGACTTTTCTCTCTTCCATTATCATCGTGGGTGCCACTGGCACTGTATAAATATCTATAGAACTCCTCAGGTATTTGAACTATCTCATCCATATTGCTAATGATATTGCTGGCTTTGTCTCTTAACGCATAGACCTGATTCTTGCCAATTCCTAGTTTCTTCTTCACTGCTTTTAGTCTTCCTGAGTTCCTGAGAGCATGTTCAATTCTATCCATATTATACTTCCTTATGTCAGCTGTCTTACACCTGTTGATTAACTTCAAAAGTTCTGCCAATTCTATTCTAGCTGTAGGGTTAGAGGCTTTGATACATTGGCACTTCTTGATCAGATCTTTCGTCTCCTGCGATAGCTTAGTCGTATCCTGTCTAACGGAGTTGCCACCGACTTCTATTGCACAATCCTTAATGATGCCCTCAAGATTGTCGCTCATTACTTCAACACTAAGGTCCTCTTCCCGAGTTAAAGCCGAATACCTGCTCTGTAGCTTGATCTGGAATTCCTCTTTTTTCCCCTCTTACCGCTAACTCATTATTCGGCTTCTTATGTACCAGTTTCTTCCGTTCCCTCCTGAAGTCTAGGCTAATTCGAGTTCTTACCATCCTATGGTCACTGCAGCGTACCTTGCTGAGCACGTCCACATCTTGTATGATGCCAGGGTTAGCGCAGAGCATGAAGTCTGTTTCATTTATAGTCTCGCCGTTCGGGCTCCTCCACGTCCACTTTCGGCTATCCCGCTTGCGGAAGAAGGTATTCATTATCCTCATATTATTCTGTTCCGCAAACTCTACTAACTCTCCCCTGCTATTCCTAGTGCCTATGCCATATTCCTCCACTGCCTTGTCTCCAGCCTGCTTCTTGCCTACCTTGGCATTAAAATCGCCCATTAGTATAGTGTATTTAGTTTTCACTCTACCCACCGCCGATTCCACGTCTTCATAGAAGCTTTCGACTTCCTGGTCATCATGACTGGATGTAGGGGCGTAGACCTGTACAATCTTCATTTTGTACCTCTTATTAAGTTTCACAACAAGACCTGCCACCCTCTCGTTAATGCTATAGAATTCCTGTATGTTAACAGCTATATTCTTATTAATCAGGAATCCGACTCCTAGTTCTCGTCTCTCCGCTAAGCCCCGGTAGCACATGACGTGCCCGCTTTTTAACACTGTATATGCTTCTTTTGGCCTCCTAACTTCACTGAGCCCTATTATATTCCATTTACTGCCCTCTAATTCCTTCAATAGCACTGCTAGACTCGCCTCACTAGACAACGTTCTACCGTTAAACGTTGCCAGGTTCATATTCCAATGGCGGCCTGTCCGGAAAAGCTAATCTGCAGAAAACTAAAGTAATGTTTAACAGTCTCGGAGGAGAACAGCCGTTTACGATAGGTAGCGAGGCATTGGAAGAGGTAAGGGAATACATCTACTTAGGACAGGCAGTGACTGCGGATCCGGATCATGAGACTGAAATAATCAGAAGAAGAAGAATGGGCTGGGGTGCGCTTGGGAGGCATTCTCAGATCATGAACAGCAGGTTGCCATTATCCCTCCAGAGAAAAATGTATAACCAGCTGTGTATTACTAGTACTCACGTACGGGGCAGAAACCTGGAGGCTTACGAAAAGGGTTCTACTTAAACTGAGGACGACGCAACGAGCTATGGAAAGAAGAATGATGGGTGTAACGTTAAGGGATAAGAAAAGAGCAGATTGGGTGAGGGAACAAACGCGAGTTACTGACATCTTTGTTACATCTTAGACATGTACGGGTAGGGGGGCCTTTGTCAGGCCGTTGCATCTGCCTATAGCCCCTACATTCCAGACAACGTATTGTCTAAATAAAGCATTCATTCATTCATTTAAATCAAGAAAAAAATGGGCATTAAAAATTAAATTATGGGGTTTTACGTGCCAAAACCACTTTCCCACTATGCGGCACGTCGTAATGGAGGACCCGGGAAATTTGGACCAGCTGGGGTTCTTTAACGTGCACCTAAATCTAAGTACACGGGTGTTTTCGCATTTCGCCTCCATTGAAATGCGGCCGCCGTGGCCGGGATTCGATCCGGCGACCTCGTGCTAGCAGTCTAAGAGATAGCCACTGAGCAACCACGGCGGGTAAATGGGCATGGGCAGGACATGTAATGAGGAGGGAAGATAACCGATGGTCATTAAGGGTTACGAACTGGATTCCAAGGGACGGGAAGCGTAGCAGGGGGCGGCCGAAAATTAGGTGGGTGGATGAGATTAAGAACTTTGTAGGGACGACATGGCCACAATTTGTACATTACCGGGGTAGTTGTCGAAGTATGGGAGAGGCCTTTGCCCTGCAGTGGGCGTAACCAGGCTGATGATGATGATGATGATATCCATAGGCTAAGTTATAAAGCATAATCATAAGCTAAACCGTAAGCATAACCATAGACTGAATTATAAAACTTAACCGTAAGCTAAACCATAAGCATCACCGAACCTTTTCGCTTTGAGATATCAAGGCTTAACCTTAGCTAAGCCCCAGCCAATGTTTTTTTTGGGCGACGGGCAATCTGACCCTTTCGCTTCAATGGAGGAAATTTCGATTCGCTTACGCCTCAAAAAGCTGAGCAATGTGGTATTGGGCATGATGTTACATTGAGGGATATGAGAGATGTAGCAATGCGGGGGGGGGGGGAGGTTGTGTGTGAATCTTTTTTTGTCAACAGTATTTAAAGTATACTTGGCGTTTTGCACAATCCACTGCGGCAGCCACGGCTAACACTCTACCGCGTGACTTTGTGGTTAGCAACCGAACGCCACAGCTGCTGAGCTAATGCATCAGGCCCATTGAATGATTACTTTCGTCTCCAGGTACGCTGATGTTTGCGATGTTGAGCCCAAATTGCGTACCTGTGACAATAACCGAAAAGTTTGATTCAAGCTGTTTTTTTTTTCGAACGTTTCATGATGTGACCGCATGGTCCCAGTGACTTTAGTGCCCATGCTTGACAAAGGTTCACGCTTCTCGCGAGTGCCTCCCGGCTGTTGCAAGTGCTCGCTGCTAAGCCGACCGACTGTGAGGCATACCGCACGAGACATGGAAACTATTCGGGCGGATACATTATCTGCTGCAGAAAATGATTTGTCACAGGAAGGCTGCCAGTATTTAGGAGCAACCTCTCAGGACCAAGCATTTACATGTAGGTGAACCAATCTAACCGAACGCGTCATTGGCCTTTTTGGCACTTGCTCGGAAAAGAAACGTGGCACAAGCAGGACGACAGAAAAAAACCAACCGAATATCAGTGTATTTGTTATCGCAACTTTCTCGTTGCATGTTTCTTTGCTAATTATATTTTTTTACGAAAGCTGGATGTGACGCGGCCCTGTTTTCCTCTCGAGGCCAGCGCTTCAACTTTATGTTACCATATAGTACAACACTCTTAGACAAAGGTACACCATTTGTGATGTATAACTGCCACACAACAGTAATTGCCATCTGCCTTGCTTGCGTTTTCTTTCTTGAAAACACCGCGTCCGCTACTTTCCGGTCGGGAATGCTATGCCATGCTGATAACGCGCATGCCGTTCGTTACTGGGAAGTACCGGGCTCGCAGCGTTAAAGAAAGGAACTGCGGACAAGACTGATGACGTTTATTGTTGTGGGGCAAGATACGACCCAAAGGGCGTAATTTTTTTAGAGTGAACTGTACGTGCATACGATCTGCGTTCGAACCCATGCCTTTGATCGGGCAACGCTCCGCTTGCAAGCCATGAACCGGCCTGTTGCAGTTCAGAACGGCGTCTCATTTGTAGCCCTAGCGGCTGGCGGTGGCAGATCTCGTAGGAACAGACACAGCGCCATCTAACCAGTGCCCGATGCCTATATTGCGGCCCTGCAGCTCGACAAAACGTTGCCCTGAAAGCTGTGCACATCGGAAAAGTTAAACAAGTGGCGCAAGCGTGCTTGTGCGAAACGTTTCCGTCGCCAAGGTGAAATGGAAGTCCACGAGGAGTGGCAGCGCATAGCACGCGATGCTAGTGGGTGCAGAAGCGGACGGAGGTGCGGGACAGAGACTGCGATTGTACCACTTGCTACGACGGCGGCTTTGAACACTACGAAAGCACTGGGGCCGAGTGCCGCCCGGCCTCCAAATATGAGACAAGCACTTGTTTGCACCTGCGGTCGTCATGTCTGGTTCGGTGACGAAGCATTTCAAGTGGTTGTTCCCGCGCAATGATTGGCGCACCTCAGCGCTTGTCCCCGTCTATCTCGTTCTTGGTGTATATGCTTTAGTTCGCGCTGCAATGACCCACTGATCAGTGTCGCAGCCAGAAATTTCGTTCGTGGGGGCTCACATTGCAGCTCGGTCTCCTCCTTCAGAGGAAGCTTTAGCTCGAGTGCTCATATCTAAATACATGTAGAAGAAGAATTCGTTTTTCTGGGCAACCAATGCACCAAATTTGACGAGGTTTGTCACACTTAAAAGAAAAACTTAAATTCTAGTGACTTTTGGTTTCGAATTTTTCATTTAGGTTGTCAACTCCTTGTTAAAAATTCACCAAAAACGCAAGTTTTCCGAAATCTAAACTATCAAGTTTAAAACGATGTAACTCAGTAATGAAAAATGATATCACAATTATGCGAATTGCACCTAATAGTACGTCTATGGGGAAAAATTTCTATATTACACGTGAATCTCAAGAAATTTAGCATTATGAAAATGCGGCTTTCGCAGAATCCTTGCACACAACGTAACCAATTCACGTAAGATAGGAATTGACACACCAAATTTGTCCGTTTTGACTGTTATAACAGATTCCGTTTATTGAACAGCCACATGTGTGCTTCGTGCAGAGCTATTAGTTTGTAAACGTCGAGCTTGTATTTTCTTTTAACTTTCGAGTTTTTCAAAATATTTAAACAATGTTCAGGCCCTAAATCGAAATTCCGCTTCCAACAGACACTAGAATTTAACTTTCTCTCTCAAATGCAACAAATTTCATTAAAAGCGAACCGGGGGTTATCACAGAAAAGCGTCTCTGCGTTTTACATGTATTTGAATAGGCCGCATCGGAGTTGGGCGCGAGCTAAAGCTTCCTCTTAAACAATTTGTCTGGGGATCAAATACATGAATAATAACTCCATTGTCATTGCTAAAGATGCTGCAAACGAATTCTTGAACACTATACACTGTCAAAACAAGTAAAAGATGTATTTTTTCATAAAAGAATGTATTTGTATGTGCCAAAAGTTGTGCCCAAAATAACCGATATCAATGTTTCCATGTGTTTTCTATATTTAATAAGTAAATAAAATATCACACAAACTTTAGAACTATTAAAGTTCGAAACCAGGAAGGAAGTGCATGCCGCTGATATGAAAAATGTAAAGACCATGAAATTAACAAGCTGAGGACAAATATTGTAATGAAATTTTTCATTCAAGAACCTTGTTTAGATTCTGGTACATTTGCAACGGCCAGTGAAAAATGTCAATGACAGTCATTTACTCCAATGTATTACGCAGGATCAGCTGTCACCGGTCGTGTATCGTGAGTAATTTCACCGAAATTATAGCCGCAACAGAGAGCACGTATAAAAAGCAGGAGTTTTGATAAATAAACGAGGGCGAGTCAAATGAAAGTCAGCCAATGGGAATATACGACAAACCGGGTACCTTATTTATAAGTAGTCTCCATGATCATTTAGACATTTTTCCCGTTGTCTAACGAGTCGCGTGATTCCCGTCTCTCTAAAGTCCTTGGGTTGCTGCTTCAAAAGTCGGCAACTTACTCTTTCACGACATCGTCCGACACAAATCTGGTTCGTTTGAGCTGTTTTTTCATATACTCCAAAAAAGTGGAAGTCGCAAGACGACAGGTATGGGCTGTAAGGCGGATGTTGCAGCGTTTTCCACTTGAACATTGCCAGATTTGTATCAAGCACATCAGCGACATGGGGACGCCATTTTTGTGGAACAAGATGACCCCATTCGTGAATTTTCCACGTAGTTTGTTCTTGATTGTGACACCCAGCCGATCTGGCATTTTACAATAACGAAACAAATTGATAATCTCTCAATTTAGCAAATTCTATCAGTAATGGCCCCTGACGATCTAAAAAAAAGTCAACAACACCTTTCCGGCGGAAATGACGGCCTTTCCTTTCTTTAGGGTGGTGAATTCCAATGTTTCCACTGCAAGCTTTGCTGTCGTGTTTCAGGCTCGTAGAAGTGGCACCATGGTTCCTCCCCGATCACAATTGGAGACAAGTCGTCACCCTTGTTGTCCTACCGGATCAGATGAGTCAAGGCAGCGCTGAACTTCTTCGTCTTCTGGCGGTAGTTCAGAATCTTGGGTAACCATTGCGCACACAAGAGCGGATAACCGAGATGTTCATGAATTATGGCGTGAAGCGAACAATGACTGATGTTCACATGCTCTGCCAGTTCATCGATGCTTATCCTCCGTTCTTGTCTCATCAGCTCATCAACCTTTGCAATTTTGTTAGGGGTGATTGCACGATGGCTTTGGCCCGGCCTTGGATCGTTTTTGCAACTTTCACGTCCTTCTTTGAACCGTTTGCTCGAACGCTTCACAGTGGCCATTGAAATGCAATGTTCAACGTACACGGCAGCCATACGGCGACTAATTTATTTTTGGGAAATACCTTCAGCTGTCAAAAACCTCAGGGCACCACGCTGCTCAACTTCTAGAGCGTCCATTATGTCACGCAACCATGTTCAACCCAGTGTATCAGAGCATTAAACAATCTTGATACTCACACCTGCGTGTCACTTATGTAATAGAGAGATGCCCCTGGGTCACGTGCATGCCTCGCAGATAATGGACCGAACAATTATTGCGCGGTATGGGTTGGCTCACTTTGATTTTACTCGCCTTCGTACATTAGAAATGCGAATATACATTTGAATATACAAATGCGAAGATACAGCTTGTTAAAAGGCAAAAAGTGTCAGTGGAAACAAAGTTCACTGCACGTATACACAAAACCCCGCAACAAGATATTTAAATATACGTATAAGTCTCCAATAAATCTACGTATCAAAAAATGTCACTGTATACAATACGTCAAACAAGGCAAATAAACCTGTTGCGTAATCAGAGATTCCCAGAATCTTAGATCGCACCCCCATTCCATGGACTTCCTCCGATGTATCGCGCGCGACGGAAGGCGGTGCGCTTGCCCCCGCTTTTCTCTTTTGCGCACACAAGACTGAGCCACCATCGTCGTCTCACCCATTCCAGCACTCCATCCCACTCTCTACGCTTTCACTCGCACATACAACATGCCGCGCGCGGTCACGATGTTATCGCCCTTGGACTTTATACGAAACATGAGGGGCACGGCGACGGCAGGAATGCGCCTGGAGCGTCCATATAATTGCTGTCGCAATGCTATATACGACTATCCGGCAACTGAAGCGTCCCGTGGCCCATTACTGTCCGCGAAAGAAGAAGTAACAAAATCGAACTTTCACCATGCGACAGTTCGCTGCGCCACAACAATGTTTTTTTTTCTTTTTTGGGGCCGGGGCGCCGAAATGAGAAAGCGCAAAATATGTTGGCCACAATCGAATGCCTACTTTGGGCTTCTATTGTAGCTCCCGAAAGAATATTGAAGAGAACGTGAGACACTTGGTCCACCGAGAACCATACGCATACTGCTCGGTATCCTACACTGGCGAGACAAGACTTTCCGGAGAGGTTGAGCTCAAGCGAACGCTGTGCAATTCGTCGAGTCTCCACAGTGTTGGGGCGAGCGACGATAGTTTCTTTTCCTCGTCTGCTAGCCAGAAAGTGCCCAAAATTCTGCCAGGCGAAAATCCACTCGGCCACAGAAAAGCGAACGCGCACCGAAGTGCGCCGCGCGGTGGTCGCAGTGACAGGAGAAAAACGCATTTGCTCTTGCTGCCTCTGGCAGCCTGCGGGTAGGGTATTGAGGACAAAAAAATGGAAGAGGCTCAATGTTTCCTCGCAAACAAAAGTCGAAGTAGAAAAAATAAATAAGAACTTAGTTATCTTGGCTGACTTTAGTGCCTTGACATGGATGCTTTGGCGTATGTGAAAAAAAAAAACTGATATTTTTTATGTGTCATGACGGCACAAATGAACGACCACAACGCTTCATCTCATCCGACCTCGCTCAGCCTCGCTGCTGGCTTTGTCAACTTGTCTGATAGTGTGTTGATTTTGCTTGTCTCGTTGTATGGTCCGATGCAAGACTTCAGAAAAGTGAATGCACCTTTGGCGTCCAATATTTATAGTAACATCAAACCCACAAAGTTCCGCAATTGAAAATCTAAATCACAAGTTTGGGAATGTCAATGTACCTTTCAAATCAAAAGTTTGAGAACTTTATAGGCATAAATTTCGGAATTGACATCCATGCGCTGCGTAGACTCAGCGGCCTCCGCAAGATGCCGTGGCGAGCCCGTTCGCCATCAAAACGCCCTTGAAACTGCTCAGATGGGGCTGCTTGGCGTTATGTGACTCCCGGTGCATATGGGCACTGCCGCGAAATCCAGCCCGAGTTCTCAAGGTTTGCGTTTAAATGTCTTTTCGAGCGTGAAAAAGACATTCTAGTGAAAATTTAGAATGATTTCTGGCACCGGGGATTCCTTGGGTGGGCTGTGCATGGACAGCACGAAAAAATTTCGGGGGGGGGGGGGGGGGCTACGCCCCTGCTACTGATGGAAAACCAACTAGCGAAATGTTTCACCTTACTGAGATTCGCGCACGCCTGCAGCGTCTGTGACCATCCTTGGTTTCGGCAGAACGCAACGACACCAAAGGTTTCATGATACGACACGCAGATGATCCCGCGGCATGAAGGCCTCGGCATTCTTCTTCAACACAGTGAGCCGTATTCCGCAATTGTCCCGCAGGAACGGGCATGTCTCTTCGAAGATTGCTGAATGTTTGCTGCCTTCCGATCATCATCAGCCACCTGGCTGCTTCGTGTCCACGGTAGCATGGTTGTTTCTCCAAGCGATCTCCCATAACGGCTGTCTTGCTTCAACAGAATTCATGCGATGCCTGAGAATTTTGTCATTTCTTCCCACCACGCCCTTCTCTGCCGTCCAAGACTGCGTCCGCGTTCCTATTGGCACGAATTATGTTAGCTTGACGGGCCACCGGTATTATGCTGTACATGACCTGTACAACTTCGGTTCCATGTACTGAGTATACCGCTAATACATGCCTGAATGCTGATGATGGGGAGCTGCACAACTAGTCGGCGAAGCTGGGAAAACGCAATGTAGAGCTTAAATGGCACCGGCTGACTCCGCACTTTACTCTCCTCATGATAGCATGGACTATTCTGTAATGTGTTATTGACGGAGTTCCGCAGCTGAAAAGGCCAAACAGAAAGGACAGTCACCTATCCGTCGTGTATTACGCACTATACTAGATAAGTACGAGTGCAAAATGAAGTCAAAATAACAGCTACGTCGGTTCCGATGTTCCGCTGCATCCATTCGTTTGGGCTTCTGTGAAGCAACTCGCTTGGTTTAGGAAAATATCGTCGTTTCTTTGTAATTCTATCATCGAGACGCGCAACCTTTCTGAAGTTCAAGAACGGGGCCGACAGATGGAGTAGCACAACGTGGTTAAAAAATTGAATTATGGGGTTTTACGTGGCAAAACCACTTCCTGATTATGAGGCACGCTGTAGTGGAGGACTCCGGAAATTTCGACCACCTGGGGTTCTTTAACGTGCAGTTAAATGTAAGTATACGGATGTTTTCGCCCCCATCTAAATGCGTTCGCCGGGGCCTGGATACGATGCCGCGACCTCGTACTCAGCTACCCAACACCATAGCCACTCAGCAACCATGGCGGGCAGCACAATGCGGCATTAAAGTTAGAAACAGCGATACAGTGCCTCAGAAAGGCATGCCTACGTATCGATAGGCGGGCCTATTTTTATCGAATTCAGCCTTGCCATTCTCGGCAGGTTAGTTAGGGTGAGGTCACGTGCGGTCATTGTCGGCGGCGGCTCCATGTAAGGGCTTATAAGGCACCTTATCCATGTTTTTAACTTCCTGAACTATATAACAGATGTGGGCGATGCCTTATTTTTCTCGCTCAAGGTCATGTGTTCGATCCCGGTTGCCGTGGCCGTATTTCGATGGGGGCGAAATGAAAGAAAGAAAACATATGATAGTACATAGGTGCATGGTAAACAAAGCCAGGGAGGTCAGAACTGATCCAGTCCCCTACTACAGCGTGACTCGCATTCAAATCGTGGTTTTGGCACGTAAAATCTCAAATGCCTAAGCATTGTTCTCACGGCCGGCGCGTACGAAACAGTGCTGTCAGGGTAGTTTTCTGAATGATAACAGTGGTGTTGCCACAGAGGAAACGTTTAACAATGGCGAAATTAGAAAATGGAAATCTAACCATAACGTACACCTTCACCTCAACTTCATGCAGCGCGCACAACGCATTCTCTCCAGACGGTACGACCAGAGTGCTCTGCTTCCGAGCGCTTAGCAACTGTTTCCGCGCGGAAACATTTTTCTCTGGTCTCAAGTGTACGGCCTCATAAAAACAAAGAAGGAATTGGTTGAGGAAATCAAATGTCGTCTTTCCTGGAGTTTTACGGGCCAAAGCCAAGATCTCATTATGACGCACGCCATAGTGCCAGACTCTGGATTAATTTTGACCACCTGGGGATCTTTAATGTGCACCCAACGCACCGGTGTGTGGTCGTTCTTGCATTTTTCCCCAAGCGAAATGCGGCCGCCGCAGCCGGGATGTGATCCCGAGACCTTGGCTTGGTAGCGCAACGCCGAAGCCACTAAGCTACCACGGCGGGTCGAGGGAAGTAAATGCTCGACGAAGTCCTCCTCTTATTCTGCATTTTGGGTGTGTGTGTGCGTGCGTGCGTGCGTGCGTGCGTGCGCGCGCGTTATATCACTCTAGTGCCCCGCACTATATACTGTGAAAGCAATTTGCGGCAACCAAAGCATTTGTATTATGGCGGCACCGCATTAGGTGCCGTCAGCTACCTGTTTCACATATGTAGCGCGGGAACCAGCATGATGCACTTGTTCGTTGTTATTGCAAAGTGCACTGACTTAAGCGTCCCGAATCAGGGGCCGTTTTTAACGAGCTTTGCTGTACGTGCGGCCTGATGAACAGTGCGATGCAGTTAAGTGGCACTCAGGTGCTCACTGCGCGGAAACTGCACTTTGTTCTTCCTCTCCACCAGACCATAAGTTTAGAGTTAGCTACGTAAGAGGGTGCATGAAAATTCCGCTGACGCAAGTTGAGAGATTGGTCACATGCCAAACTCGCAATACGCATAACAAGATTGACAATGAAATGTCAAGCGGCAGACAACAGATATACTCAGACACCAGAAGTGTCCGACTTCCTTTGTTTGCCCACTCAGACATCTCGATTCATCGGGCTGACATAACACGACAGACTTTGATGCAGCAACTATGCCAAAAATGATCCTTTTCATTAAACAAAGCCGGCAGCTGCGGATATTCCTAAGAAGCGTCTGCCTCGTTTTTATCAGGATCCTCCTGACGTCAATCATATCTGCGGTTCTCACACTCTGCGTGAAGCAGGTGTCAAAAAGAAGTTATCGGCTCTGGAGAGTCCCAGACCCGTTTGCTCATATTGTTCCCTCTTGCTGGAAGAGCGTTCCAGCGTGGTCATGGAAGAACAATGGAAGCAAGTGACCTTTGCCGCGATTAACGTTGATTGTGTAGGGACGCACTAACTGCGAATGCTGCTGCCGGTGCAGGTATTTTACTCGATGATCGGAATTCTCCATTCAGACATCCACAGCAGAAAAGCCGGCATACATGAAAACATAGTTCGTTGACTGATTTACTGGAAAAGGTCTGTTGTTGAAGAAACGGATTGTTCCTTAAAAACAAAGACGGGAATGCGAATAACCATAGCGCTGCATTATACTGTATTAAGGTAGCGCTTTCCTTACAGCTCCGAGTGACAGGTCACGACAATTGCAGCTGTAACAACTAGGCAGAGCTAACTAAAGAAGAGAGTTGAGCTTTTGCTGGCTTGTGTGCACATTCGTTTGCGCATTTGTCTGCGAGTTTGTTCGCACATGCCATGGCTCCCTTGCGTGTCCTTGATTTATTATTTATTGTCAGTTGAATCCTAGCGCTCTGTCCTGTATGCTCTCACTTTTCCATTACTTCGTTTTTCTTGCTCTCGAAACTCTGCCGCACCGTTGGGCATAATTGCGGCGACGCTTGAAACTCCCCAGCGTTTTGATCAGCAGGCGTCCAGGAGACGTACGCAGCCTAAATTGTGCCCATCACACATTCCCTTCCTTGTGGTCCAACTGGGACATGAGCGCCACCTTCAAGAGGCAAGTGGCCGAAGTCTGCAATGCGATAAATACGATTCCATATTTCGTAATACCCAGCTGGGAGGCTGCATGGTATTATTCATACAGTCTTGCTTGACCCAAGGTTAATGAGCCGTAGGTCTAAAGAGCAGCTTCCAAATAACTTGAACAGAAAAAAAAAGGCAAATGCTGTTTACAGTGACAAGGCATTGCATATCAAGTTTGCACTTTTAGTAATACGATTAGGAGATTTGCGATTCAACCATTTATTTAGTTGTTCTTTTTAGTGTCTGATCCCATGCCCTTGCGTAGGGTTCTACGAAAAAAAATAATAAAGTCACCCTGGGGATGATTTATTTCTGGTCAACTTCAGGAATCAGCCCTCCGGAAGCTATGAAACAGCTATGGAAAACTCTTGCAACAAATGGCAGCAAAAGGTTTACAATACACTGAGGTACTAACGCATCTCCCTCATATTACATAGTGAATTTGATGTGAGTAGGTCGTTCTTTGAGAAACACACAGTATGAGAAGCTGCAGCCGACGAAGTGAAGGGAGAGATCTGAAGACCCCTTCACAATCTTGCCAATCCCATCGCGGTACGCAGTTATCTGGAGCATCGATCCCCTCCGCTCAACATTTTCTTACATAGAGCCAAAACACAGCAATAACAGACAGTACAGTCCCCAAGAAGTATGTTGTCTGTCCTGACAATGTTCAGCTACTCTACTGTACCGTGTCTCAGTTGCCAAATCAAAATAGCCTTTTCCGTCATTAACGATTAACATTGAATGCAAAACAGAAAGAAAGAAACAAAAACGACATCGAATAACGGCATATTTCGAATCTTTGTTTCATGCATGAAAGAAACGTAATTGTTCGCGTCACCATGTGCTTGTTTTAAATATTTTTAGGATTAAATGGCAGGATTAAATGGCATTATTAAGAGTTTTAGATGCAATTATATATAACATTGAAGAAAAATATTTTACCATTGGTATATTCCTACACTTTCGCAAGGCTTTTGATAGCATAAAACATAACATATTACAAGAGAAACTCCAAGTATATGGCATTAGAGACACAGCATTAGAACTTATGCATAGCTACTTTGAATCTAGATTTCAGTATACTTCCTTGACACATTTCTGAAAAGAGCATGATTAAACACGGGGTACCACAAGGCTTCATTTCAGCGCCGTCATTATTTACAAATATGACCTAACAAAGGTTCTACTGACAAAGAAAAACATACTGTACGCTGATGACACTAATGTCTTTTTTTCCGGAGCAGACCTTCACGAACTAGAAGTTACCGCAACCCATTGGTTACAAGAACTTAGCGAGTGGCTCTATCTAAATAAACATGACTTAAATGCAAAAAAAACGAAATTAATTTTTTTCCAAGAATAAGCAAACAGATTATGACGTCTAACTTGTTTATTGCGCATCGCAACTTGAACGTGTCTCAAGCCATTTGTCTCTGGGTGTTACGTTTCACAAAAATCTAAGCTGGACAGAGCACATAAATAAGGTACGCACTAAGGTCGCACTATCTGTTGGCTTGCTACAACGGATTCGATGCTTTGTGCCTGTCAGGCTTCTCAGACAGCTGTACTTTTAGTTTCTGCAATCGTATCTTAGCTACTGCCTCTTAATATGGGGAAATAGTAATAAAACAGATATAGAAAAAATCGCAGTACAGCAACGGCGAGCTGTTCGGTTGCTGAACTTCTCAAAGCAATACATAGGATCTTTTATATCAATGATGCGCTACAACGTTCCTAATATTAGAGACGCTTACAAAACAAAGATCTGGATACGGCTATTTAAAGAGACCTCCATCAGCACTGAACTATTTTCAACTCATTACCTTTGTAGAGACACAGGATACAGCCTACGTCGCACATAAATAGTAACAAACAAACCAAGGACTAAATATGGCACGCAAACAATCGAATATGAAACTATATGTTTATGTGATACGTACCCTAACATTGTTGACGAAGCTATCATTTGTAGAATAATTCACAAATTTAAACATGCAATGCAAACATACTATTATCTGATCACAGTTTTTTTCACGATTGTTAATGGAGTTTCTTTGTGCCAATAGTGATGTTATTAATGTTATATTCTGAATGTATAACTTTTTTGAATAAAAGAATGTTCTTATTTCTTGCAGTGCTGCATTTATTTAGTTACTTGCTATTTTAAACAGTTGATACTTTCTCAATGTGTTTAAAATTTTTCTGTAAATAGCTTTGAAGTTTTCTGTCTTATTAGTTGTACTTTGTTTTATTAATAAACTGCTACGTCTGCTGCTCCAGCGAGGTAAAAGTCTTAGTACGGAGGATTACGCCCTCCTTTTGCCTTACCTTGCGGGAAAACCTTCAGAATCAGAATCACTTTTATTCAAGACAAAAATGGTGATAATTACATGATAATTATATACAGAAGGAGGTGCCGTAGTTAGAAACTGAAACGGGACCTCCTGTGTATGATGAATAGAATTAATAAAACAACAATGGCAACATGTGAAATTTCCGATAATAAAGGTTTTAGGAGAGAATGCATAAATGAACAGAAAAGCAGCAAATGAATGCATTAAGCAATAACACTGCTTTAGATTAGACAACAAAGTTGAAACTACAAAAAATAGCTTAAGAAAAATAAAGAAGTAAAAAAATGCGAGAGACATATAGAGAAACAAAGTGAAAATTAAAAATACAACACATAGTACACTCAAATGGGAAAGTCGGAGGAAGCTAAAAGAAAATACTTAAGTTCTGTACGATACCTGTGAGTTTTGAACAATTTTAAAGGGAATGGTAATGTGTTGCACAGAGATAACGCTGAAAAGTGTAATGACTGCTTACCATAGTTGGTGCGAACGATGGGTAAAATGAAGTTCATATTTCCTGCAAATCTAGTATGATTTACATTAGTACGTATTCCTTGTATTCCTTTATTGTATTCCATTACCTTGTATTCGTTTTGCCGAATTAAAGAAATAAATAAAAATGCGGCTATGGCTTCGTTTCTTACGTATAGTTTATGAGGATCATTCTGCCTCAGTTATCAGACGCAAGAGCTGCTTATCGTTTTAAGTAGACGCGCTGCTAGAAGAGGCACGTCGTTTCAATGGCACCTCCTCACTTTCTTGGCGTTCCCTCGTCGTCGTGTCGTCTTTTCACCGTGTGTTCGTCCATTTTAGCGCTACCATCAGTTTTATAGAATCACCTTCTCGGTGCTCCATGAATTGCGGAACCAGAAAGCTTTCGAAATGTCGTCCTTCAGTGATGTCTGTAAGCTCGTTTTTTTTACTTCTGCATTTGCACGAAACCGGTGACAACAATGCCACTGAGCATTCGACACGCGGCGCCACGTCTTTCTATGGGATCAACGACAAGCTACATGTTTCGCGGTTGTAGCTTCTAATTTCATATAGACAGCAGCCGACGCCAACGAGGGCGGAAATGGGGCCTGGCGAGCCACTCAATTCTTTCCGTGGGAGCTACAAACAGACTACGTTTTTTGTTACTTTCTCAGTTTCAAGGGCGCAACAGGTGCGCCTCTAAGATAGCAGGTATCGACCGACAGAATGCAAACGGTCAATTTGTCCCATTTTTCGAACAAACACTCGACGGAGATCTCGCCATCTATCAATGCCTTCACGTGACACGCGAGCAGGGACGCGCACAGATTGGCCCCGGAGATAAAACTGAAATATTCACGGCGTTTACCGCGGTTGGGCCGCTTGTGTTTCATGCGACATTTGTCCTTTGATACCCAGTAGTTTTTCCTGATGCTTGAGTGAACTTTTTCGCGGACTCAATTCAAAAGCAAATAC
Source organism: Dermacentor variabilis (assembly GCF_050947875.1). NCBI lineage: Eukaryota > Metazoa > Arthropoda > Arachnida > Ixodida > Ixodidae > Dermacentor > Dermacentor variabilis. Next base: position 1,946,562 of record NW_027460291.1, on the reverse strand, counting down.
AGAGGATATGACTAACTGTCTGAATGATGATTGGCTGGTCGACTGACTGATTGCTTCGACTGAACGTTCTAAAGCAGCGCAAGGGCAGCGAGAGACCCACTATAGCAGAAGACTTTTTAATAATTCGGACCACCGGAGGCTCTTTAGCCTAAAGCAGAAGCTCGACACACGAGCCCTTTTGCATTCCGCCCGCATCGCAACGCGGCTGACACGGTAAGAAAGGAAATGCGCAGAAAAACATGGGCGAATTATTTTTATACGCTCCCTCCTCCACTCGTGGTGGATCAAAGTTGGAGAAGATAAAATTTTACCGCCTACCAAGTTCCGTGCTGCGTCGCGGCACTAAACGTAGTGCGATGTGCCGAGTGAAGGGCGTTGGGTCTCCTGAGGGTGGGCACGTCTCCCAGTGCATGCCGAAATAAGTTGTCCAGAAAACCGCGAAGGCAGGTACTTAACGAAAACAAATGCCTTCCGCTGGCTTGATTGCAACGACGAAAGTTGTAAGTATAGAGCCAAACGGCTTTGTAGAAAACAAATCGCTGTACTTCTAGACTGCATATAGTTTAGGTTCGAAGCTGTGCAGCCACGTAGCTATGTAGTCACAACGAGACGGAAAGCGCATATTCATTTTGCGTGTTGTCAATGGTAGCGCTGCGCCGTTCTGCTGGTTCACGAGCACGGGGTCGCCCGTTCATTTATTTCCTCACTATAGCGTTATACTCATAGCCAGTTCACAACTTTGAAGCACAAACCTCCCGCAATTAAAATTAATAATTGTGCTTTATTTCAACACATGCGGTGCTGTTAGGGGATTTTCTTGCGTAACATTTGGGAAGCGTAGACCCTTCCTACAGCTAGAGCCTGAGTTTATATTTTCAGAGGTGCCTGCAGATATCGTGGCGGTGCCTATCGGAACGTTACATGACGCCTGGATTTATCGATCACGAATACGAAAGTAGGGACGTCATGATACCATTGAATATAATGTCGATGATTACGTCAACTCAGTGGTGTGTCGAGCTTGTTGTGCAATTTTCTGACAGAAAGGTACATTAGATGCATCTTAATTAAACAGTTTGCGCCTAAACATTGTGAAATAATTTATTAGCGAAACATTTTCCGAGTTACTCGGCCGCTACACGGCTCACGAAGCGCTTCCGCTCAAAGTGCATGCAGGCGTCCGCAGATCAGCGTATAATAATGTTTACTGCTTGCTTAAAGAAGAAACAAAAGTTCACACTTTTCGTGGGACAGATGAAACGATAAAATGGCACAAAATTACGACGTACAATTCTGCAGCGAATTGTGTCCCGCCACATTGGGGGTGCAACCTCAAAGCTACCCACGGTGTGATGGTGGCGATGACGGCTGGTACGAAAAGTAGTTTGAACAATAAAGTTCATCTTTCTGTCTCTTTCTGTCCACTTTTATGCCCACATTAAGAACAAAAAGTCATACCGAGAAAATTCGTGCATTCACTAAGCCACCTGATCAATGCGATTTGCAAGATTGCTTTAGCTGCCGCTCTTACCTCTAGTATACATTTTCCCTCAGGAAGGAAAAGAAAAAAACCGCCCGACACAGAGGCGCGTGCGTGGAAAGAGCCGCTCGTGAACAAACAGCAAGACATGGTCGTTCTTCCTTGATCACAATCCGACTCACAAATTGCGCGCAGCGGCATCATAGCATAAGAAGGCCCGCGCGTGCGCCCTTGCGCGCAAGGAAACCGTGTAGCACACAACCCAAAAGCTGCAACAAACCTCGAACTAACCGATTGACCTTCACCATCCACGCTGCTCTCGCACACAGAGCTTCACTGACATAGCCGTTCTGGGCTGATTTGCAGCCCCGACTCAAGTAGAACGGGTGGGCTCGAGTGCGATGAGCCGACACTACATCTCGCCAACTCGATGCACACAACTACGACGGGATAGATAACCAGCAGGCTCCCTGCTGTGTCACATACATGCTTCTGTCGGAGCACAGTCGCGATTTGCGGTGCCACTGAGCACGCGTATTTGGTCTGCGTCGATAGAGCTCACCGAGGAACCTCGATTAGGTCGTCTGGCGCGCGTGGAAGAAAGGTGAGCCGGAATTATTTGTGCTCTCCGAAATAAAGCTTGCCCTACATGGATACCGGGTGCGGTACCATGTGGTGCGGAACAGAGCCTAGTGGTGTCGGCGAAAGACGCGAGGGCGCGCGAATTGTGATTGGGCGATTCTCGTGGTGTGGGAGAAATTGGGGCACCGCTTTGCAGGATGCGCTGCCATCATCCTCTCGGTATCATACTACGAGGACGTGGTGGAAAGGGAGTTGAAGCATATCAAAAATGTGCGCGCTTATTACGACCACTTTGTTGGAAATCACGAGTTCCCGACCGGTTGCTCAGGTGCCACACTGCTTCCGTTGTGTCGGCGATTCGATATTGGTTTTGCTTGTCTTGAATGTTGCCTGGCCTGAAATACAGTCATTGCTGCAAGGCTTTCCTAGAATAAAGTTTTCGCAAAAATCTCCGGTAATTCGTAATATATATTTCGGTAATGGTCACTCGCAAGTGAGAGAACGAAAACTTTAGATTGAAACCAACGAGCGCAGACTCTGTCGTCTTTCGTCCAACTTTAGCGACTATTGTTCTTGCTTCGTATAACTTCTGAAGGCGCGAACTATTATCATGTTGCTCCATGGCGCGAGGCCTGACTTGCCCGCGATGCTGCGCAGTCCAGTCGCAGCACTTGGTGTCACGAGATATTAAGGGCTCATTCACACCTACGACTCGCAGAGGTCGCACAATCAAGTTGGACGCAAATGGGTGCTTTGGTCGAAAAGCGACTGTGTTGGGTCAATCGCTGGCATCTCGACTTCTCAGTCGCGCGACTGTAATCGCTAACCTACTGAACCAATCAACAGCGCAAGAGCAGGACGTCTGTATACGCCGACGCCTATTTTACGTGGCGATGGCGATACGAGCAGACGTGAACGACATCTATCGCGGGACATTTTGGTGTGGCGACGGGCACTTCACGCTTGACGGTGTGAACATGGGCTGGTTTGAGCCGCTCCTTGGTCGCGCGATCTCTGACAATCGCCAGTGTGAACGCACCCTGACGGTGGAACTGTCAGCTTGCCTACCTGGTGTCCATCTCTTGGAGCCTCAGCTGACCGTCTGGCTCCGCAGCTACGGCCTGAGTTCACAAGGTGCCCAACGCTACACGAGTGCCTGCGTTTTAAATAAGAATATGTTCTCACGCAAGCATAATCAAACAGAAACCGGATTCCACACGCTGTTTGAGCTGACTCAGTCATTGAGACAGATGAAAGGCCCTCCGACAGATGTGCCTTGAAGGTTTCCTAGCTCTCCGAGGAAGAAGTAAATCTGAAGCCGCTTCTTCAGGGGATTCCCTCGCCAGAAACAACATCGCAGCGCCAATTTTTCTTCCATAAGCATAACTGCAAGGAGTTCTATGTTACCGACGACGCGACAGAGTGACTCGCTCTTTTTGCCACATTGTTGACGCCAGTCTTGTTATTTCGCTTTGCTTTTGTACCCTTCAGTACAGGTGCGGGCACGCTGCGTTTTTTTTTCTTTTACATGACAGCCCTCATGACGCGATTCTCGTAAACGATGGTGGATGTATACTGAGTGCCGCCATCGATGAGGCTGAATGGAAGGAAGCCGACGGCACATGCGCTGCTGTCGTAAGCACGTGTTGCTGCAAAAGCCCATTTGGTGCGGCGAAGCCCACTTAGCGGACATGTACGCCGACACGTCCAGGATGGAGGAACGTCTCGTTCGCCGCTACTGTTGCTTTTGGACGAGGCGCCAGAAGTACCGACAAGGTTGCACGGCGATGAAAGTAGAACGACGCGCTGTAATTGCCGTAATCATAACAAGGCCTGGGGTCTTTCGCGGCAGCGGAAAGTGCCTCCTGCGTTCTTTGGCATCGCATTCGCAAAAAAACAAAAGAAGAGAAGAAAAAGTTGGGAACCTTGCGCAAGGCCGTACACACGCGGATGCTATCAGGTCGGCTGGGTCTCACCGAGGCAGGCGGCTCCTTGTGGCAAGTGTATCGCTATCTAAATTAAAAGTGCATTCTCGTGCCGAAGTTTCGCCTTCGCCTGTTCGAGAAATAAAACACCGCGATTTCATTACGAGTCGTAGTGGAGGGTTTCGGATTAACTTCGACCACCGACGGGCAACTACACCCAAATGCACGGGCGTTTTTCCATTTCGCTGCCATCGGAATACGGCAGCCGTGGTGGTAGGAAATCCAACGGGTGACCTCGAGCTCAGCATGGCAACGCCAGGGGGCACTAAGCTACTTACCGCGGCGTGTGTTGCCTGCTCGAAAATCGCCGGCTTGCCTTAATTAAGCGCGACCGTTTTTTTTTAGTCAATGGGCCTAGTCCGTAAAATATCGATTCATGAGGTTTACCGTCCCAAAGTACAACTACGAGAGACGTCGACGGCACCGGATTAATTTTGGCCCCCCTCAGTTTCTTTCGACGTGCATCTAAATCTATGCACATGCTTGTTTTGCATTTCGCCTCCAATGCCGCGCAGTGAACCGATTAGCACAGCATGCTGCAGAACGCAGCAGCCACTGAGTCACCATGGCAGGTCCAATTTTGCACATACAGCCAAAACTCGATCTAACGAAACCACATTTTACGAAGTTCCCTATGTAACAAAGAAAGTTCCATTACACGAAATAGTACCAGATACTGAACCAACACTGAACCCCTTAGGGTTCAGTGTTGTCATCAACCCGAATCAATTAAACTAAATTGGCCGAACATGATTTAACAGTTTGTCCTGAAATAAATGAGCAAAAAAAGAAGCAGTGATTTCTTTCTAATTTTGACACAGACGGGTTTTTCTTCGATCGTGCGTTCTAAAGATATCGCGTTAAGACATCTAAGCCACGGCCCTAGCTTTATTTAGAGAAATGAGCACGCCGTACCCATGCGTGGAACAACGTACTCAACACAGCTTCGGGAGCCTCGTTACTGGTTACTTCATGGTTTATCCGACAGATGGCTGGATTAGCGGAAAATACAATGCCGCTGTGTCTTTTGCGTGTCATTACCTTACAATTTTAGATTTCGAAGGAGCGAAAAATTCCTTTCTCAATTTTAAGAACTTCCGATTTCACGAAATAATTCGAGCGTGGTCATCACTTCGTTAAATCGACTTTCAACTATAACATGTCCTGATGCTCGAATTGAAATAATCGTGTGGAACGACATGTCCACTTCCACGAACCGCGGCCGTATTGAAACCTAGAACATAGGAAGCGTATCTGGTACAATTTCGCGTAGTACAAGGTATCCCACTGCATCTCTGAGCTCGACTCGCACACGGCAACAGCTCATTCCTTTGCGGATGGCCAAAGTAAGTGAAATCTCACAAGCGGCAGTCTCGCATATATTCCCGAACAAAAAACTCGTGAATGAAGAGAATGTGCTGAACAAGGTCAGCAAACTAGCCTGCGACACTGCAGGCTTTCCCGCCTAAACGTTCTTTCGTATTCCGCCGCTGGTTCCTTATTCTGCATTGACGCAGAAGACTGCGTGCTCTACCGTTCGTTCATGTAACTATATGATCGTCTTACTTTCAAAGGGGCATATACAGGGCGTCACCAAAACCGACACCACGATTCAAGCCCCATCACGGTAAGCGAGCTGCAAACATTGATGCCACGATGGAACGGCTCAAACTCAAAAGAAGTGCACTGAGAACTGAAGCGACTAAACTGATTTCTGAAGCTGACTTACTCTAGGAGAGTCATGCAGACGAAGGAGCACAATGTATTTTCTGCGAGGCTTAGCGCCATTCAAACACAGTTAAGTGCGGTGGACACAACCATCGAGCCTTTAGTGGAAGACCAAGACGCCGAGCAAAATTATGTACGGACCACGACCGTATAGTCGTGCACATGGCAAAACTCCGCCAGGATGCAGAAAAAAACCTGCGAACAAAAGAAGCAGAAATAGCAGCGACGCTGGCGCAGACTGACGGCCCTCCGGCGGGGGCAAAGTCCAAAGTGAAACAGCCGAAGCTCGAGTTACAACGATTTAGCGGTGCTGCCACGGAGTGGCAGTCCTTCTGGGAGCAGTTCGAGCAAGCTGTGCACGGAAACGACAGCCTCTCCAATGCCGAGAAGTTTCTGTACTTGCGATCGGTGCTTTCGAGAAAAGCCGCCGCAGCCTTTGCCGGCATTCAAGTGACTGGGGCAAATTACACCACTGTCATCGAACTTCTAAAAGAGCGATTCGGTGGACGCGATGTGCTAATTCAAGAACACCTGACTCAGTTACTCGACTTGCCACCGGTACAGAAGGAAAAGAAGTACATCGGCCTACGTCGACCTTGTGACCACCTGCAACGCAATATCGCTGGTCTCACGGCGCTCGGAGTCAAAACGGACAGTCACGGCGCCCTGCTCCCCTCCGCACTCCTGCGAACGCTGCCAACCATTCTTGTTGTCGGTTACCACAAAGGACTTTCCGCTGCAAGCAAAGATGACGGGATCAGCATCAAAAGTTCGCAAGCTTTCTTAAAACCGAAGTACAGAGCCGGGAAAAGGCACTGCAACCTGGTACTCTCGCAGCCAGAGAGTCAAAACATCGAAACAAAGAAAAGAGCAAACCTGAAAAAGGGTCAGCAGCTTCTCTTTTTTCTGCGGGTGCTTCGAAGCAGTCCGGTCCGTGCACATTCTGCGCTGCAAAAGATCATGCGACTCACGATTGTCAGGCGAAGATTTCATTGGATGAAAAGAAGAAAAGGCTCACTGCAGCTGGCCGGTGCTTCCGATGCTGCATAAAAGGGCACACTTGAAGGGAATGCTGCAACAAAAGAGTAAAATGCAAGGTACGTGGCAGAATACGTCTCACTCAGATGTGTGACCCGACATGGAAGCCACACGAGCACAAAGCCACAGAGTTGCAATCTTGGACAAAAAAGAAATCTGAAAAGGTACCAACTGTGCTGCTCCGAACCGCTGAAGTATGGGAAGAGGGACGACGAAGAGCGCTCACTCGCTCACCTTTCACGTGAACTGCAACTAGAGGTGGTAGATGAAGAGGACATCACAATCTACCCATTCGGAGGAGCAGGAAAGATTATCAAAGAGAAGCGCATAAGAATAAGAATTTGGCTAAGAAGTCAGTACGACCGTAAAGAGCACTGTATCGAAGCTCTGGAAATATCGGAGATCTGCTCTGATCGGCTTCACGTTCCTGAGGACATCCTAAAAAAGGTGCAAGCGGCCACGGATGAACAGGCAGATATGACTGTTGCACCAGCCCATTTGATGGGAAGCGAGATCGACATTCTTATCGGTGCTGACTACAGCTGGACTTTGGTGTGTGGTGAAGTCAAGAAGCTGCAAGGCGCACTAGTTGTGGTAAAGACCAAGTCTGCCTAGAATCTGCAAGGAGCGATTCCCAGCAGTAGCTCAGCTGCCTACTGCTCAACCGTGGTAGTGCTTCGTGCCGGAGTGTTCGCCGACACAACCAGCTTGTCCAAGGAGCTTAAATCATTTTGCAAACTTGAGAGCATTGGAATTATCGACTCTTGTGCCCAAACGAACGAAGAAAGCAAAGAAGTCATGAGCACATTTTCGGCATCGGTAGAGAAAATGGACAAGCGCTATGAGGTAGCCCTGCCCTGGAAATCCCTGAATATGCAACTCGCCGACAACAAAGGTGTTGCAAAGAAGCGCTTGACAAACCTTACGAAGAAGTTAATCAAATATGAGGATACTGATCAAGTGTGACGAGGCTATCCGTCAGTACCTGGAACAAGGGTTCGCAGAAAGATTTCCATCGCAAGAAACCAACAGCGATGTAAGCAGAATATACTACATGCCTCATCATGCAGTTTTTAGACCTGCCAGCCTTTCGGCCAAGATTAGAGTCGTATTCGACGCATCTTCTCACGATGCATGTTGTGTATCTCTGAACGAAACCCTAGTACGAGGACCGAACCTGAATCCTGATTTGCCTACGGTGTTGCTGAACTTCAGAATTCATCGTATTGTATTAAGTGCAGACGTTGCGTCGAAATTTGCAGAAATGCTTTTTCAAACGGCGGATCGCGATGCCCTACGATTTCTCTGGTATGGACATCTTCCAACGAAGGAAGACCCAGAGCCTCTTATTGAGGTCTATAGAATGACACGTGTCCCTTTTGGCGTGAAAAGAGTCCATTCCTCCTCGCAGCCCCCGTGCGCCACCATCTGTCCACCAACAGATGATTATCCCGAAATAAAAAAAAAACCACCAGTGAGAATCTTTACGTGGAGGACCTCACAACAGGAGCGAACACAGTGGAGCAGGCTACAAATTTCTACAGAGGGGCACTAGATGCGATGAATCGATCAAGCATGACACTGCGCAAGTGGAACGTCAATTCCAAGAAGCTGCAACAGCTGTAAAACGACGAAGGAACCGGATGCACCCTTGGCTACGTGGAATGTCCAACAACAAGTGTATCACGGGTCCCCGGACTTGTATGAGATAAGGACAGAGATCACCTAGCATTTTCCATGGAGGCCATCCTAGATTTCCTAGACTGAAACAGCAACACAAAACGATTCATCCTTCAGGTATCGTCTCATATATATGATCCACTTGGTCTCATTTCTCCGGTCACAGTGACAACCAAGTTGATGTTCTAAACACTGCCGGAATTGGGTATTGAGCGGGATGCCCCTCTGCCTGAAGAAGTAAAAGCAGCTTGGACGCAGTGGCACACTCAAACACCACTTAATGGACGTAACAGTGCCAAGACGATATGGTAGCCTACCTAACGATAGCTGGAATGAAGTACACGTCTTCACAGATGCCAGCCCCAAAGCTTACGCGCAGTTGTATATTTGCGCATATTACGCGAATATAATTGTACAATTCGCATATAAAGCGAATTGCTCTTCTAAGACTGGAATTGATGGGCATGGTGATAGGTGCCCGACTGAGGGAATATTTGGAGTGGTCACGGAGCCTTCCAATAGCCAAATGGTGTCTGTGGACTGATTCATCTATTGCACTGCATTGCGTGCGAGTTGCTGCACAACAATGGAAAACCTTTGTCGCCAACAGAGTGTTGGAAATTCAGCAGCGATTGGATCCAGACATCTGGAATCACTGTTCTGGGATCGAAAACCCCGCGGACCTTTTGAATAGAGGAGTCACGCCTCAGGCACTCAAGTCGAGCTCACTTTGGTGGAATGGACCTGCTTGGCTTTCGAAGCCATATACTTGCTGGCCAAGGCATGAAGGCATCATTGCAGAGGAGGAAAGAAGAACCCTTCGCGTTCACAACGTGACTGTAAAGGAATCTGTCTTGCCTTTGCAGAAATGTAGCTCCCACTCTAGACTGGTTCGAGTGATAGCCTGGGTTTAACGATTTTTCCACAACGCCAATCACCCTGGCCAAGAATACGAGGGACCTATTATGACCGAGGAAGTTCAAAAGGCGCATACTTGTTTGATTCTTCAAGTACAATTCGAGGCATTCCAAGAGGAACTCCAGTGTCTTCGCCGATCGACACGCATGCGAAGCGATTCCCCGAAATGCGATATCAGCGTCATCTACGACGACGATGGAGTGCTGAGAGTGGGAGGAAGGCTAAGTGCAGCAGAATTGTCCTACGACATGAAGCATCCTGTTATCCTACCGTCGAGACATCCCTTTACAGAGCTAACGATCAGCGCAGCCCACCGCCGTCTCCTGCATACGGGCGCACTGGAGATGTTTACCGAACTGAGGGAAAAATACTGGATCGTGCGGGAATGCAAGTGGTAACAAAGGTGCTTAAGAAATGTGTGACTTGCAATCGTTTCAATAGCTGAGCTGCTACTGAGCCAGTTGCTCCTCTGCCTCATGAGAGGGTGACACAAGCTCCACCCTTTGATGTTACCGGTGTAGATTTTGCTGGCCCACTGAACACAAAGGATCAAGGAAATAGCCGGAAGTCTTACATCGTTATTTTCACGTGTGCAGTGATTCGTGCTATACACCTTGAACTAGTGACCGAGATGTCCAGCTCAAGCTTCCTGATGGCATTCCGAAGATTTATCTCGAGAAGAGAAATCTAGGGAAAACATGGGGAATGCGGGAGATGGAAATTCAAGGCGATGAGCAAAACGAGAACAAGGTGAAAGCAGGAGCCAACGTTTCGACAAGTGCACTTGTATTCTTCAAATGGACTTGTCTTCTTGAAGAAGACAAGTCCACTTGTCGAAACGTTGGCTCCTGCTTTCACCTTGTTCTCGTTTTGCAATAAGAGGAGAAGAAATTCACAACTTCTTCACAAGCCACTAGGATCGGCTGGAAATTTACAGCTGAGAAAGCTGCTTGGTGGGGAGGATTCTGGGAAAGAATGGTTCGGTTCATGAAAACATCGTTGAAGGTCTTGGGAAAGAGCTACTGCAACTTCGGGGAGCTCACGACAATCCTAACTGAAATCGAAGCTGTCATCAACTCTAGACCCTTGACCTACGTCTACACGGAGGCGAGCGAACCCGAACCTCTAGCACCATCGCACTTTCTAGCGGGAAAGCGACTGACCATTTTTCCTGACGGTGGTTCTGCTATAGAGGTGCCTCAGCCCCTTGGTCAACTCACTCGTCGCTAGCACTACCGACAAAGGATGGTCGACCAATTTTGGCGTCGCTGGAAAAATGAGTATCTGGCGAGTCTCCGGTCAGCACACTTCGCTATGCCAAATTCTTCAAGCACACTGAAGAAAGGAACTCTCGTTTTAGTCCATGAACACTACCTACCGAGGCAACTATGGAAAACTGTACAAGTGGCAGAAGTGCTTCTCGGTTGAGATGGAGGAATCAGAGCTTGCACGGTGCGCATGCCTAATGGAACCACAGTGAGAAGAGCGATTAAACTGTTGTACCCCACGGAATACATGGACGAATGACCTGAAGCTCAGTCCGAGGGGAATATGAAGGAACTGCAAACTTTAGCCTTATTCTTTTAGTCAACGGGCAACCCTGTACTCCTCCGAACTCACTCGGCAACGGGCATCGCTATCGAAATAAAGTTTAGTTGTTTTGTTCACCTCAAACCAAGCAGTCGGTTCTTTTTTGACCTACCATAATTTGCTCAATACACAATAATGTCGAAAGGAAGAACGTTGGAGGGATTGAGCTTCGAGCCGACGAAGCCCCGCGCTCATAAGCTGTGTGTCTGACCCACTGGGCTAAACCAGCGCCTGCTAGCTAGCAGGCTTGGGCATGCTGCTTTATGACATCACGCTACGTGCGCCGAAATTTCCTTTGTAAACCCGGCGTGGCGTGAAACGGCGACGCGCAAATCACCGCGCCTTACTCGGGAGCGTCCCCATCACATTCTATGGCAGTCGGGCAAGGCAGCATGACGTCAAAGATCCAAGTGTACCGGCCTTGTGTTATCCAGGATGTGTCTCAACGCGATCGCCTGCCCTCGAGGACTTCGTAACTGGCAGGACCGCTCAGCGGGGTTCAACTGGACTATAATGCTTTCGCATTCACAACTCATAAGAAGTGCTAACATATCCCCGGATTATTTTTTTTATATTCCGCGGGTTTTTGTTATAATGCGGAAAAATAATGGCGCGTTTGGCGGGAAGTTTAATGCAGCTGCATCAGGCGTTTCTTACTTGCTCTACTGCTTCCTCATTTAAAGTTTCTTTTTTCTTCCAAATTTCAGACTTGCAAAGCTCACTAAGTAATCTTCATTATTCTGCGACTAAACAACGCGAGAACGTTGCGTGATCCTCTTCACACGGTCCCGTGCACTTGTCTTTTTTCCGGGGACTGCGTTTCACCCGTTAACAAGTTAAAGTTATCGCTAAAATCAAGACGCACTTGCATGATTTCGAACTTACTACAATGTTATCGTAGTTTCTATGTTTTGTGTGTGTTTTCGGTGAACCTGATCAGATTGTACCCGCGACGCGAATTGGGAACCAGCGCTGGCCAGGAGGCGCCATACGACAGTTTTAATGTGCAACTGAAATATGCTGACACCGTCCAGGAGGGAGTCTACGAAGATGGCACAACATTTGAAGATAACCGACGCGTGACTGTATCTACTTTTGCTTAACCCGATTCGCCCAGCAATGGCATGCGCGTTGCGTTCAGCGCATGCGCTGCCGCGTCCCAGCTCCTTGGTTTCCTGTCATTTGAGGAGCCGTGAAAAGTGTGTCTCGAGATTATAGCCGAATTTGCTGGCACGAAATTGCAGCGCTTGCAACTGAAAAGAGTGTCCACCGCCCGCACCTAGGCTGTTCGTTACGGTGCTACTGTTGGCAGGCGAAGATTCAGCGCTGGTTGCCCATAACGTTGCACTTTCTGGAAGGTACACAAGCGCCAGCGATCACGCTAGAACCTTCGACGACTCGTGTATAAAAGTCGACGCGCTTGACCCGCTGATCAGCTTGTCGACGATCACCGGGTGTGATCACCGCTATCGTTGTGCTTTGAATGTTACTTGCTTTTAGGGGCACAAGAAGCCCAAGTTTGCCCAATAAGGAGTTAGTTTTGTGATGCACTGTTTTTGATACAGTGTTCTTCACCGCCGCTGCTGCGTGACAATTTGTAGCAGACAGCGTGCATTAACGCGTGTCTTCCTATAAACAGCTTGCACGTGACGTCACCGACACAGCTTATTATCGTCCTGGTTCTCCAACTTGGCGGCTAGGATGACGTAAGTTTGTCATAGTCATTGCAACGGGTAACCTGCTACAATGTGACAGAAAGGTGGCTAGGGAACGCTGCTGGCGTTTGCACGTGACGCCAACGTGAAGCTTCGCATCGTGCGGGTCCTCCAACATGGCATCTGGAATGACGTCAGTGCGAGCCATCTATTAGAGCCGCGAACCATTTTTAAACCTTGGCTAAGTTTAGCTATTACACCCAGTATAGGGATGTAGCACCTGTGCGCTCTCTTCGGATGAAATCACTGTTCACTGCAACATTTTGCCATACCTAAGTGACATCATCTGGCGGCAACCCCTATTAGAGAAAAAGTGTTTTTCTCTCATCGCTCTTTAATTGCAGCAGACAACGCGGAATTTTCCTGTAGTTAACCTCTTGCTAACGGAATCACAAGACTTCAGTATGATTCGAATATCCCTTAGTCTCAGAGGTGTGTGAATATCCGAAATTTCCAAATATAAGAACTCCGCAACTATGTGCATAATCTCTTCCGGGTGTGCGCTCAGGAACTGCTTCGTCTGCAACACAACCATATGTTTCCTGCAGCAGAATGATTTGGAAGAGTCTCTATTTGCAGCAGACGTTTTTCTTGTAAAATGCAACAATTGTTCTTGCTCGTAATAGTAGTCGCACAGACAAATGTTCGAGAACTTGTAATAGTCAATTCTCGAATAATGATCTAACAGTTTTTACTACTCAATCCGCATTCGATGCTTCGGTGCTCCGTATAGTGCGGCGCTGCTTTCCGCTCAGTTATATTATGCCACTGCCAACCTTTCATGACTGGCGGATTCCGCAGATAATGTAGGCTGGCTATTTCTCCGGATAATGACTAAGAGCGGAAAGAAACGGAATTACATTAGCACTGTAGCTTTCGCTTATTGCGTTAGAAGTCTCATGTTCCCAAATTACTGGCAACGGAATGAACAGGCTGAAGATGCGGAAAGACTTTCACCATGTTGTCTGTGCCCCTCAACAAAGCTGTCGGAACAGGCCATCCGAAATTCTCGCCGGACGTGACCACGGACATCATAGGCTAGTTAAGAAGGTAGAGCTATGAGCGCCATTCAGTGATTTATATTCCGAAATGTTACTTGTACATATGTTTCTCTAAAGCATGACTAGGACCTGAGCCCCATTCTAGCACCCAAACCGTCATCTGCCTTAGCGTGATCTGCCTCTAACTTCTCTTCAAAGCGTTTCTTAAATACATGAAAAAGTTTAAGCGTACACGCTGGAAAGCATTGTATTGATTGCTTGAACCTATTCTTGCAGTCGAGACAAATATTTTATATGTATTTAACGTTGAACAAATAATACATTTTACAGTTAACGCCAAAGAAATTCAAGGTAACCAGACGTGGAGACACTTTTTTCGTATACCAGCTTAGACTGAGACTTGATCCATCAGCTTAACTGATTCCGTCGGTCCCGTAGTTAGCAGCGCCTTTCACAAGATGGTTGGTAGAGAAAGCGTTACGGATATCGTCTTCCTTGACGCCGAGTGCTACCCAGCACAGCTGTCAGCTTTTGCACGGCGCGGTGGCACGACAGATAGACAGGTGCGCGTTTCTACGAAACAAAATTCCATCCTTGACAGTGGTAGTACGGAAGTTGCGCCCCCCACTACAGGTCTCGCGATCTTTCGGCCTCCCTGCCAGAAGTCCCCGATTCGGTACAATGGCTAGAGGTTGACACAGCGCAGCATTATTGGGCGCCGGATGACAGATTCAAACGCGTTACCATGGTAATCTACGCGCGCTAAAGAAATGAGGTCGCGATGGCTATCATCGGCCTCGGTTTGCACCCGCGCGTCGTAGCAACCATTATCACAGGATTCCACACACTGTCCGGGAACTGGTCGCCTAGGAAGATTAGGAGAAATTCGCGAAGACCGGAGAGGCGAAATCACAATTCACGAGTGACTTGCCATTTCACTCGGGCTGACAGCGGCGCCAGGTCGCGTCGCATGGCTGCTTACGCTGTCGTTTCGATTCGCTGTGAGGAGCGCGAAATCACTCGCCGAGAGGACACTAGCAGCTAGGTTGGCCGCAGGCCATGTGCACAGAGTGATGTCCATAATAGTGCCAATAACTACGGGACTTTTCAAATTCCTGTCTTCATGAGACACTGAGAATAAACACTGAAATTCAACTAGGTGCGTTCTTTGTATTCTTCTGTATAGTAGTTTGATGTGCAATAGTTTACTTTGTTTTCTGTATAATATTTTCAGTGTGTAGTAGGCTTACGCATTGTGTTGTATCACAGATGCGATATGGCCATTATAGTTTTACTCACGCATTCAAAAGCCGAAGCAGAAAAGTCTCTGCGGTTGGTGTTGGGCCTCCTTACAATGACATCAGCGACCAATCAGTGATTACATCGGCAGTGTAGCATTATAAATCGAAATATATTCTTCGTTTAAGCTTGGAACGAGCAGCTATCGGCGTTTTCGGTGCCACAACTGTACCATGTTAGCCTGTGCCTGACAACAACTTTGTACCATCGCATATAAAGTAGATAAAAGGCAGATCCGGCGTACTTAAGTTTGAGCCAGACGGGCGGACAAGGTTAGGATAGGTTCAGTGTTAAGAAGTATATATTTTTCGGAAGTTCTTCTAGCTAAAACGTTATGCCTATCCACGAGAATTCTAAGCCAAATGCACACAAAACGTGTGTGCAGCACATCGCCCCACGTGCTCATAGAGTGTGATACTCGCATCCGCTCGCGTTTACGAACCTTTGCACAAATATATCTTATAAATTCATATGTTACAAGCTTAAAGTAGCTGTTTTAACTCGCCTTACACGTCACAATATGGTTATATGACATGGGACGCAGTGACTAAGTATGAGCAGTTGCAAAATACTTTTTGTGCACATCCTACGCAGAGGCACCCAAATGTGGTGTCACGTCGCCGGTGTTCTGCATCTCAGCTCATCTCAAGAGCCGACTGTCAGCGCCGACTAGGACTAAATAAACACAGGTCCCCTGAAAGAGCGTAGGTTAGGGCGTGTTGGTATTCCATAACTGAGGTTTTTAGCGCACGAAACGGGACGAAAGACAGTGGCGAAACGAGGACACAAACGTGTCCTCTTTTCGCCACTGTCTTTCGTCCCTTTTCGTGCGCTAAAAACCTCAGTTACAGGACCCCTGTGCACTGTGTAACAGTGACGCCACCACTGCCGTGGCATGTGAGGACTAGATTCATCGGTACGAATGGCGCTCCTGACATGATGCATCGAGCGCGAACTGCCATAAGATGCGGCCATTTCTTTCTCTCCCTGTCTTTCAACTTCCTAATGGTTCAAACGTCACTGTCATAGTGGTGAAAGAAATTTTCACCAAAAATTATGCATTGCTGCCAAAGGTAAAGCAAGCGTCAGCTAACAATCTGCGGAAGTAAGGAAACTGTTTGTGTGTCGAAACCATCCGCGACTACTCGAGCCCTTCGCTCGACTGCACTGTTGACAATCGTATTTTACCAGTTCGCGGGCGTCAAAAAATAGTGAAGCACATTTGCATACTGACTGCTCTCATGTAGGTACATCACGTTTATTAGCTGATGTGCATCAATGTTATGTACTGGCATGGAGAAATGAAACGTTGAATTGAGTTCTCGAGCTTTACGCGCCGAAACCACGATTCCATTGTTAGACACGCCGTAGTCAGAAACTCCGGTATAATTTTTAACACCAGGGGATGACAATAATGTCCCCAATCCGCGGAACACGGGCGTATGTTGCGCCCCCATCGAAATGCGGCCGCCGCGGATACAACTGGAACGTGCTTGCCTGCACGGGGAGCACAGGTTCATGGTACATGCCGTGGGGGACCAGTGTACGACGTGACAATACTGGTATATCTTCAGCGGCAATGGCTCGGCACGCGGCTGAGAAAATGTCATATTTCCCAATGACCATTAAAACAAGCGTAAGCTTATTCCATCTAAAATTAAGCTGCACATTTCTGAATAGCCCGAGAAATGTTGGTAGGGCATACATTCATCCAAATGTTCAGAGGAAGATATTGGCTTGACATTACATTCATATAAAAGGCGTATTTTGCACGACCAGTCATTGTAAATATCAAAACATATTCTTGGGCTGCCGCTCCTACTCTCCAGCCTAACCTTACGCTTTGCCAGCAGTGAACGTGACTTCACCCCTCCTTCTGCTTTTCTTTGTGCGTTAACACCATATGTCTACAAAAAAAAGAAATACGCTTGGCATACTGATGTACTGATTATCTTGTGTAGTATCTTCCAGCAAATTGAAAACATTTTGGCTGAAAAAGAAGGCTGATGGGTTGACAGCTCGAATGTTTTCAGTCGGTTCCCATGGGATCAGAACACGCCGATCTTCGGGTGCAGCTTTAAAGTTACAATGAGTTACAATGGCCCATGAGTTCGTGAATAAAAAAAAAACACACTGCAACATTTTCCCCCTCTCCATTTACACTACAGACACGACATAATTTTCAACAAAGATAAGCACAGGACAGCACAGGACACATGACTTCCTTGTAGTCAAAGACATTTGAGTCTACAAACGGCTCATCGACTTTGGCGGGGCTGAATTTTGTAACTGGCATGAAAGCGCTGTAATATAATAGCAGCACAATATTTCTCTTACATGACTGGTTTCCAGCGTTGCTAAGAATATTGCTAAAGAAAAGATTTGGTGTTTCTTTTTCAATTTCAATTACACCTTTATAATTATAGACGACGAGCCGTTCGCGCATACAACAGAGGCAAGCGTAGGACAGCATTGGCGCCACCAATGTGAAAATTCAAGACGAACTCCCATGACGTATTATCCCTTATTTATAACCGGCAAGTTCATGTGAAACGCAGACAACAATGAAGCGAACTACGTTGAATTTGGACGCTAAATAAAAATGCAGTCTGACAAAGTGCACTTTCCTATTCATTGATTTCTACCTCTTCACACCGCTTTCGCGGCACTAGTTGCCGCAGCTCGGCGTCAGCACATTGCAAATCCGACTAAATTTAAGCAGTAGCGCAGCTTGTCTTCCGAGATAATCAACAATGCTTGGGATACTTACGCAATCCTCCCGCTATTCTCACGCAGCATGAACTGTGCAGTAAGCATTGTGTGGCCCATACATTCTCCACCTATTGTATTTCAGTTCGCTATACTGAACCAAGTCAATTCTTGGCACGAAGAGTTTCGACGCTTCAAGAAAAGTCAAAATAAGTGCAACAGCTGTCAAGAAAAACGACTTCTCCTTTCCTTGGTTTTCGGATAGAAGATTATGAACCAAGGCTTCCTCTTGCAGCCGCTCAAAATGGCGAAGCAGTGTTAATAAAATATTCTTAACTTCTGAGTCAACTTGAGAGAAACGGAAGCTTTCTGTATAATTTACATATTCTGAACGTAAGTGTGGGTGGACTAACGACGACGATTTCACTGTAATAAAGGCCAGAAAGGTGCCATGAAGGAGCCACGAAGTTTACCGGCGTTATTAGCTTTGCACGCCCGCGATATTTGTCTGTATTTAGGTTTGCGTCCGAGGAGAATTCGAATAGCATAGTGCGAAAGTGTTCTACAAATGTCGCATAGGATGAAGTGAGATAAACTAGGAATTCATTATAACTCAAATACAACCGTGAAAGTTGTCGCGTTAACATACTAGCCCTTCCGGGTCTATAGTTGTGGCTACATTTCCAAAGAAAGTTGGCAAATCTAACGTCGTTAGCTATTCATTATCCGTGCCTTCGATGAACTACATTCGAAGGGACAACACAATGCGATATCTGCCCTGCAGGAAGACATTCAACGCCGTTTGATAGTAAGTCATTGGATAAAATGTAGCGAATTGATTGACATGATGCTGTCACAACAGTTATAAATAGCTGTTTTCATAAAAATATCTCAATATTTATCGCAACGGACAATCCTCAGCCCTTTGCCAAACGTGGCGCCAAATGCGGAAAACCATTCTTTCGTCCTCGCCATTGGCCGCGTTCGCTAACAATTTGTCCAGCATTGGATAGAATTTCCTCTCACGACGAATGCTAGCGTAAGAACGTGTCGTGAATACATACCGTGAAGAAGTGCCCCATAGTGGCCCTCTAGGTATTCGCCAGCGTTGCCTGCATGGTTAAATATGCTGTCGTAATATTCGCTACTTGCTGGCAAAGTGGCAACATAAAAAGCAGTTGAAAATATCTCGGGCCGAATTCACAACGAAAATATTAGCTGCAATTTGCTGTTACGCATAGTTCTAGAGTAATAAGTTTTTATTTTTTTACTTTTATTTATTTATTTTATACTGCAGACCTAAAACAGGTCCAAGCAGGGTGGTTAAACACAACAATATTACAATGCATTATTCAATCAAGTAAGGTGGTAAGACACAACAGTAATACAATGAGTCAATCAAGTTAAACGGGCAACAACGAGTTATTCCAGTCTGTTATAGTTCGGGGAAAAAAGACAACTTGAATACATCCGTCCGTGCAAAATAAGGTGTTAGTGAATTCGGATGATGGTGTCGAGTAAGCCTAGACGTTGTACGGAACAGATACGATGCAGGATTAATTGATAAGCCTCCATTAATAAGCATGGTAAGAAATCGAATTCTTAAGTGTCGCCTACGCTTCTCAAGGACTTCGATGGCATTATCACGCATTATTTTTGAGGGGGAATCATAGCGAGAAAAGTTAGAATATATGAATCGTACGGCTTTTTTCTTTACCCTTTCGAGACAATTAATATTTTGTTTAGTAAACGGGTCCCAAAGAACAAATGCATATTCAAGTTTCGGTCTAATTAATGAATAATAAGCAAGCAGTTTTACGTTAGGTGGGGAATTTATAAGTTTATGTCGCAAAAAATATAATTTACGCAAGGCTGAAGAACCGATATTATCAATGTGTAAATTCCATGATAAGTTGTCTGTAATTGTGACGCCCAAATACTTATATTTTGTTACTTCCTGCAAGGGCAACGAACCTAACGTGTAACTAAAGGTTAGTGGAGCTCTCTGACGACTGAGGCGAAGAAAGACCGTCTTTTCGGCGTTAAGCCGCATTCCCCATGTTTTGCACCAATCAGTAATGCCAGCTAGAGAAGCATTTAAATCAGTTTGATCGTTGGTTGAAGTGATTTCCCTAAAAAGCACACAGTCGTCAGCAAACAACCTAATTTGCACGCTGGGATGGATTGAAGTAGTAATATCATTTATATAGAGTAAAAAGAGCAGTGGCCCTAGGACACTTTCTTGAGGAACTCCCGAGGTGACCGGAAGACAGCGAGACAGTTGCTTATTAATTTCCACGAACTGGCGGCGATTTGTTAGGTAGTTTGTTATCCATGCGATTAATATTTCAGGGAGCTCAAGATGTCTAAGTTTTAGTATTTGTCATGTGGAACTGTATCAAAGGCTTTGCTAAAATCAAGAAATACGGCGTCAATTTGACCATTTTTATCGAGGCATGAATTACGGTTACAAGCTGTGTAACTGTTGAATAGCCTTTTCTAAATCCGTGTTGAAAATTAGACAGTATTGAATGTTTATCTAGAAATTCGTTAATCTGATTGGCAACAATATGTTCAATTAGTTTGCAACATGAGGATGTCAATGATATTGGCCGGTAATTTTCTAACAATGAACAGTCGCCATTATTGAATACGGGTACAACTCTGGCTGCTCTCCAGTCATCCGGTAATTTTCCAGCAAGCAATGAAGCATGAAATATAATAAGAAGGAACCTTGCAATAGTTTCAGCATAACGTTTCAAAAAAATGTTCGGAAGGTTGTCAGGACTGCAAGAAGATTTAGTTTTTAAGTTAACTAGCATCGAAACTAAGCCAGGGTATGAAATAAAATTAGCTTCGGATGGGTGAAACGTTTTGTGTCTAGATAAACTAATGCCACAGTTAGAAAATACGCTATGAAAATAATAATTGAAGTGACTCACAATTTCCCTGTGATCGGTAATGATTGAACCATCGATGCAGATTTGTGCTACTGGCTTCTTTTTTTCGCTCAAGTAATTCCAGGACTTTTCCAGCTGTTCAACAATAAAGTTTGGTAGCACTACATTGAAATAGTGTTCCTTTGAGGTGCATACTGCACGCGCAAGGTTTTCTTTCATTTCTTTAACTCGATCAGGTTGTAATCGTGTTTTCTTTAACCTTTTTATCTTGCGGGTCATATGGATAATATCACGTGTCATCCACGGTGTTCATTTGCGGACTAGTTTGCATTTATCAGGCACAAATTTATCAATACAGAACTTACACATGTTTTTAAAACGGTTCCAGAGTGCTGTCACATCATTGTCGTTAAAGTCGGTGAGACATGTTTCCATATGTTCTATTATGGCTGCATCATTTGCGCGTGAGTAGTCCTTGAAGGAACGCTTCACAGGTTTTTCAGATGGGGTGGAAGAGGCTATAGATATATCAATACTGACAAGTAGATGATCAGATATACCTTCTACAACTGCAACGGTATATTCAGTTAACCATTCTGGGCAAAAATACCAGATCAAGCAAACATTGGCAAGGTCCTTGCACACGTGTTGGCTCCTGAACGACTTGAATTAGGTCATGCGTTAGCATTATGTTAAGCATGCTGTTTAAATGTTTATTGTTCCGTGAAAGTGCTTGCAAACGCTCCCAAATGACGTCAGGTAAGTTCAGGTCACCCACAAGTAAAAATTTGTTTGACTGGAATTGGGACATGCTTTCTTGTAGCTTGACTAGATATTCAGGTGGTGCATCGGGAGGTCTGTAACTTTCGTACAAAAGAAATTTGTGACCCCAGTACGTGATTTTTATGCATAAGTATTCGAGACTTTTATCGTCTTCTAGTAGAACAGCTTCTATATGGTGTTTAATAAGGACTGCAACACCGCCTCCCCTAGAATTCCTATCCTTGCGGAATACTTGATAACAGGGTGGGAACACATCCTCGTCACCTATTTCGGACCGCAGCCACATCTCCGTTATAACTGCAATGTGTGGTCTGTGCTCCAACAAAGTAATTTCAAGATTTTCTGTTTTGTTTAGGACGCTGCGAACGTTTAGGTTAATAATACGCAAGTGTTTGCCGCATTCTTGGGAGGAGCGTTTATTCATTATTTTTACGCGCATGTTCTTTGCCTCATCCCAGAAAAAAATATCTTTACCAATCTTAAGTTTATCATGAATCAGGTATACTTTTTTACCCCCAAGTTTCTCAGCTTGCGCGCTGTCCCACAAAAGCTTCCTTTTTTTAGTGTAGCTTGTGAGTAATCGTTCCTAATGCTTATGCTCGTTCCTTTAAGTCTTTTACAGTTATCAAATATCAGTTTCTTTTCATTGAAATCCTGGAGATATAAGATAACTGGACGGTCAGTACCTTTTCGGCCAAGTCTGTGAATGCGGCCAATGGAATGGCACTCCACTTTCAACTTATCTTTAATTGCCTCAGTGATAATTTTTTCCTTAAGCAGCGCTTCAATTTCATCGGGGATGTCAGCTATGTCATGAATAATTTTATTTGACCGCCTGTTTCGGCCTTCCAGATCTGTTAATTTTTTTGTCTGTAAATCAATGACATGCTCCAATGATTGAAGGGTGGTTCCAACCTGATCATCATGAGCAGGAGAAGCTTCTGAAAGTTTTTCTTCAATTTTAGTGAGTATCTGTTGAAGGTTACCAATCATTTTTTTCGGCGTTGGCTAGTTGAGCTTTAATTTCGGAAATATCATTACGAATAGTAGTTTGCCCCTCTAGTAATTGTTCAAACAGCTCTTTCTGTGTTGGACCAGGGTTGCTCTCAATGTCGCCATAAAGAAGTAGCTTACAAACATGAACACACTCATAGGCTAGATCGAGACATTTCCGTGGGCACGGCAGGACAATAATGCTACGACAATCGCTGTGCAATGAATCGCCGTAAGGACTACTGACCTGGAGAATACAGAGCAGATTTCTGGTCAGTGACATTGCCAGGCTGCGTCCGCCGTGCCCACTGAAGATGAACTCGTGAGGTGCTTGCTTTATAGCTGTACAGTGAGGTGACGTCACGCCACGACTGCCAGGTGGCGTTGCTAGCAGAGTCACGTTGTCAGGTAATGCTGTCGTTGCAGTCTTGTAGGGGGAATAATCAGGACGTAGTCAATAGGTGTCGATGATGCCACCAGCTTGCGGACACGTGTAGCCACTTGCTTCCGTAGATGCGACGAGCTGCAGAATACAGAGCAGATTTCTGGTCAGTGACATTGCCAGGCTGCGTCCGCCGTGCCCACTGAAGATGAACTCGTGAGGTGCTTGCTTTATAGATGTACAGTGAGGTGACGTCACGCCACGACTGCCAGGTGGCGTTGCTAGCAGAGTCACGTTGTCAGGTAATGCTGTCGTTGCAATCTTGTAGGCGGAATAATCAGGACGTAGTCAATAGGTGTCGATGATGCCACCAGCTTGCGGACACGTGTAGCCACTTGCTTCCGTAGATGCGACGAGCTGCAGAATACAGAGGAGATTTCTGGTCAGTGACATTGCCAGGCTGCGTCCGCCGTGCCCACTTGCGAGTACGACCCCACAACAACATTTCAAGAACGCCATCCTGACCATTCTCTTCGCTATGTAAGATTTGTAGGCTACTTTAACTGACGTATTTACATAAGAGATGGATGTACTGCCGCGACTCGGTAAAGTGGAGCACAACGCCACTTCTCAGAACACGGCTTAATCACTCCTCGTTGGTTCTCACAAAAAGCGGTATGTTCGCGTAGAGCATCTGGCTAGAAAATTTTCGCCTAGAAATTGCCGTGGAGTGTCACTGAATTCCCCTTTTATTTGTTTGTTTGGTTGAGGCGCTCACTGTATCTGACTAGGTTCACGACCTCATGCTTTCTATAGATGAAGTAGAGCAACAATGAGCACATGTACTGAACACATGATAAACTCAGAACTCATTTGGTTTAAACAAGAGTCAAAGTAAGCAATTCGTCAAAACAATCAAGCGCTGATCTTTAAGAGACAAAAAGGTAATCAAAGTTTATTCATTGACAAAAAATGCACAGAATATTTCATCAAAACACATAGGCAGCGTACGAATATGCACACAATCTTGCAATACCTGTAACACTTTACAAATATACAAAACATATGCAAAAATGTTCAATCAGAGCTTGTCCGTCAATCATGGAGACGAAAAGGCTAATCGAAACGTATGTTTACCGCACATACAATAAAAAAAGTTCGGTACACCTTACGTACTTACACCGAAGGTACCAGTAAATTCAGAAATTTTCGATTTAATGGTAGCAATGATGTCTTTAGTGATTCATTAATGCATTTGCGTTTAGTTGAAAAGCTAGGTATTTGGTACATTAGGGATTGAAATCAATATTTTTTTCTTAACTTAGGGGTTTACAGTTAATTATTCTGAATCTATAACTTTCATTGACAAAAAAGTATGTTTGCTGAAAGGTGAGACACTGTTTCTTAATTTGTGCCTAAATATACATATCAAGTTTCCTCTTGTTCAGCTCATCCACTCCTTTTATATGGCATTTAGACTAATATTATCGGGTGATATCAGCATAAATAAGATCCTCCATATCTCTAATTGCCCTTTTTGCTAGTAAGAACAACTTTTGCAGATTCCACTGAGATGTGCTGCCGCAAACGTGCAAACAATGCTGCAAGTGATAGTGGAATATCGCAAAATTCAAGGCGGTCCTAAACCTGGTGGAAATTCGGTTACGTAACTTCCACGCTGCCTCACTAACCATTGACACCTTCAGAATGGCATGATTGACGTGCTCATTTCAGGGAAAGCGCTAATAAAAAACTACGTATAAAACTTTACTGCTGCTCATGAGCTACAGTAGCTCCTTTGAAAACAAAGATTAAAATTGCCTGGGAGAGGAGTATTTCATGCTGTGAATAATATAAACTTGCTTTTGTCAGTATCCTGCTGCAATTCATTTGCATTATGCCAACGTGACAGTTGATTTAGCCACACATTTGCCCCTGATTCTAGTTTACACAGATTATCACCAGAAAAGAATGCGATAGTGTCGTCAGCAAAAAGCAGTATTTCTTGTGTATGAATAATGTTAGGTATCTCGTTAATATATAGCAAAAAAAAAGAAGCAAGAAGAAGCGGCCATACAATGGAGCGTCGTGGTACTCCTGTCGGTACTTTGCAAAGGTCTAGGGAAGTATCGCTTAAGGCAAGAAATTGTTTACGTTAGGCCCAGGAGCTCTTTAAAAAAATGGGCATCGACACGTAAGACTGCTTACGAGTCGGAATGCGAAAACATTGTACCATTTTTTGGGAACGTCATGAACGAGCTCATTTTATACACTCATGATGTGGCGCCGCCCCATTTGCTGCGCCGTCACCTGCCACACCTGAGTCAGCAAGCGAAAGTGGCCACCGTGGTGTCGGGCTCGTCTCGTACCCCGAAGGACTCTCACCGAAATGTGCCGGATTTTTTTTTCGAAGCCATAAATTTATTCTGTTTACAGGAACCTCTCTGAGAAATTGGACGCCAATCCGAACATCTTTTGATGTGTTTTTACTCTTTGCGACGTCGACCATTTGTGCTAGAATAGCAGCTTGGGCTTGTTGGTTTTCCATCCTGCTGTTAACAGCGCAAAATGTAGACAAGAGACGAGATGAGACACCACAAGCGCTGACTTTCAACAGCGTTTATTTTTAAAAGAAACATGGCTTCTTATAACCATTGCCCACACGTGTCGCAGTCACGTGATCGCACATCATGTGAAACATGCACTTTTTCTTTTTTGCACTCAAGATAGTGTTTGCACATGCAAAAGCTCAAGTTCTTTTTTGTCAGTAACAAGGACGGCGTGCTAACGCATTGGTCACGAAGTCTGGTAATCTCGGCTGCGTCAATTATCTCCCGGACCAGCGCTTGTGGTGTCTTCTCGTCTCGTCTCTTGTCCACATTTTGCGCTGTTAACAGCAGCACCATTTGTGGCACCGCTGCTCAGTGCCGCCGTCGACAACGACGCTGGATTTTCGCGTAATTAATAAGTTTGTGAGATTCTCCCCTCATGTCATAATATCTCTTTTCAGCAGAATATTATTCTTCACCGAGTCGAAAGCATCGTTCAAGTTAAGGATTCCTACCATCTCTACTTTTTTCTCCAAGATTTTCTCAAGTTTTTGTTTCACCTGAAGCGAAGCTAATTCCGTGGACTTTTGCCTTTGGAATCTGAATTGATGCGGTACTACAGGGTGTATTGTAAAAAGCCATGTAGCCGGACATAGAGCAGACATACGCAGTACCGAAATAGGACGATAGTTGTTCAGGACTATTTGCACCACCTTTATAGAAAACTCTGACACGTGGTACTTTTAGTTCATCAGGGCAAATATCCATCACGTTAAATGCAGCTACACGCATGAATAAGTGGAACAGCTGTACATGAACTTATAGCTTCAATCGGGCCTGCCTTTAGTTCGTGTGGTGCCGAAGTCAGTATGGGCAATCACGCAATTAACGATGCTTGCGATTTTAAACTCGTCTGTAGGCTTGAGGTAGACGTTGCCTCCCGCGTTTATTTTAATATTGCTTGTAGTGTCCTGTTGAATTTTAGGTGAGCTGTTCGTAAAGCCACAAGGCAAAAAGTGCCCATTAAATTTTTTCGACAGCTCTGGTCCAGAGCACATCACTCCCTCTATTTCCAATTCAGTTGGAACTACATTATGAGGAGCATTATTCACCTCCCTAAATACTTTCGAAAATGCATGAGGTTGGTCAGCTGACTCAAAACTGCATGTGTATTATCTGTCTTTCGCCGTTCTAATACTTGAGTTTGTTTCAATCTTTTTGTGTTCTTTAAGGTATTCTGGATCATTTACAACTAGAAATTCCTCAAAAAGTATGTTCCTTTCTTTTACGCTATTATAAAGCGCCGCTGTCATCCTAGGCTTCCTTGCCTTCTTTCACTGTTTCCAAACATCGGCTGGAAATGCTTTTGCATAGCGATAGGCAATGATGCGATTAAGGATAAAAAAAAAACGCCTACGTTTGTTTCATTAAATACAACAGACCAGTCCAAATTTATTATCTCATCGAGAAAATAATAATAATAATATTTGGGGTTTTACGTGCCAAAACCACTTTCTGATTATGAGGCACGCCGTAGTGGAGGACTCCGGAAATTTTGACCACCTGGGGTTCTTTAACGTACACCTAAATCTAAGCACACGGGTGTTTTCGCATTTCGCCCCCATCGAAATGCGGCCGCCGTGGCCGGGATTCGATCCCGCGACCTCATGCTCAGCAGCCCAACACCATAGCCACTGGGCAACCACGGCGGGTGTCGTCTAGAAAAGTAG